>NC_134321.1:5740858-6066572 GCF_964195595.1 Calonectris borealis | reverse complement strand
GTAAAAGGAAAAAGAAGGTACATAAGGAAAGCACAAAGCACAAAATAATGCACTTACATTTATGTTGTTTGACATAAAATGCACTGGGGGGGAAGCTGAAGTTGATAATAGTATAAATACCTATATTTCTTGAAAAAGTGACATTAATTACTGCCTCTTGCTATGATGCTTGGTACTGTAATGTTGATATTCATCTGCTGTTGACTGCAGCAATAATTTGTGTATGGTCCATAGCACTGTAAATTATGGATCAATATTAATGTATCCAATGAAATAATTTGAACTGTTGTTCTTGATAGATGGATTAAAGCATTTGGTTTTTCACATATGTCTGTGTAAGCCACTCGTTTTCCATGTAAGTGAATCCTGTTTTTCTGTGCGTTTGAAGTCCCGCAGTGCTCCTGTGTTTGTGACTTGGCGGTGGATGTGTCCATGTTCCTGACCTGGTGTCAGTCAGCAACTCTGGTTGTACCAGAGCTGTCCGGTTGTGTTTGTATTGCGGTAGCATGGCGGGGACGAAGCTACGGATCAGGCCCTACGTGGGCTTTGCAAATGCACACCGAAGCGGGTAGACCCAAAGCTTACGGTCCAGCGTAAGGAGCAAAACAGGCGGACATGGAAAAATGTCATTGCCTCTCTCCCCTGCCGTGGGCTCTTGCCTTTCGCCTCCCTCCCTTCTCAAAGGGGTGTCTGCCAAAACCACCCCCGGCTGCGTTGCCCTTCGCCTCCCGCCAGCTGCCCTGTGTCAGCCGTGGGCTGGGTGAGGCCTGGGGGTACCTGCACCTCCTCGCCATGCTGTCACTCCTGCGAGGTCACCTTCCCCCGGCAGTCCTACACAGAAGCACCTCCCCACCTTCTCACCTGTGCACGGAGAGATCCCAGTCCTGGCTCTGCTCACCCCCTGGGTCACTCCCCTCAAACCTCCATCACCTGGTGCGCAAAGAGCTGCTCCTGGATTGTGCTGGGAGCTGCAGCTACTGCTGGGTAGGAACCAGCTGGGGTCTTGTTTTGTCTTCCCATCTTCATTATTTTTCCCTGTCTCTCTGTTGCCTTCATCCCTTCTGGTCCTGTTCTTCGACAGACTGTCGCTTACTGTGCTCACGGCGTGGAGTCCTCGCCGTCTCTGTGGACGTTGCTGCAGCAGCAGTGGTGGTTAATGCGTATCATCTCATGGGTTTTAAGCCCTGAAGTTTTGAATTTGGCCTGTCTTGAAAATCTGATACCTATTAGGAGTAGAAAATACTTAATTCAGTTGCAATTAGCAATGACTAGCTGTCCTGCATCACTCGATTTAAAAACCAACCAAACAAAAAATGCTGGGTGAAGCTACCTGACTCTGCTAGGAATAGAAAAGCCCTGCACCCTCTTTGTAGAAGATACCGGAGTTGAAGCTTGTGAGTGTTCCCAGCAGACTTTGTAATGCTATTTCTTTAGAAATTCAGTACGGTATTAGAATGTGGCATTGTAGTACTGCAGTAGAAAATCTATTTATCAGCAGCCTAGGATGTAATTTATAATTTAAGTTTGAGTTTTTAGATGTATTTTGGCTTTCCTTTTGGTGGTTGGTTGTGCCAGCACTGTGTTTTGGGAGTGAATTTCTTGGTGTCAGTGGGAGCAGCTGTGGGTTTCGGCTGTGTTGCAGAACCCAGCAGGAAGAAAACCCGTCGTGGGGGTAATGGCTGTAAGCAGTTGCTCAGTGTGTGTTGGCAAAGAGGTGGTAGCAGGTTCTGCTTAGAAGCCTTTTAGTTCTTTTAGACAAGTCTGAAAAATTCCATGCATGGTAAGGAAGTGGATGTTAAAGATAAGGCCACCAACGCCTGGTGGGGTCTGGTTTGCTGGAAAACCCCATGGCCGGGCTGCGGGACGCTGTGGGGCTCGGCCGCACGATGCAGGACCCTGCTACCACGTCACCGCGTCGTGCTTTCCTTCTGAGGAGACACCTGGGAGCTCGGCAGCTCCCCATGCGGGGAAGGAGACGGTGGTTGCGCTGCCTCAGCAGGTTCAGCAGCTGCTGCTCCTTTTGCTGTCGCATCTGGGGTGGTCCCGGCACTGAATGGTGGTCAGAGTCTCTCTTTCTCCAGCTCCTTTGAAATGCACTTGCTTAAAATTGCAAGGGAAAGGCTTGAAAAAGTGTGCCTGACTTATTAAAACCAATAAGGTTTAATAGGATGCTGGCTTGCGGGTTAAATGCATGTGCCCTGACCATCGCCATCGTCTTTGCCTATGATCCAAAGTGCACCCTTACCTAAAACGGCTCCGTTTTTAACTAAGCTTTTGAGAGCAACTCTGTTAACAGGCGTGTGTCAAGGCTCCCGTCTCCACTGAGGCCCGAAGCTGCAGTTTCAGTGCAAATCTTCCTTTTTTTATGACTTTCTTACCTGGATCGTAAAGGCACGAGAAGGCTTCTGTTGAACTCCGACAATGCTGAACGTGGATGGATGCTCTTGTTTGCGATTCCCCAGAAAGAAGGCAGCTCCCAGCCCCTTGTGCTGCCACTCTTTTACCCCATCCCTGCGCTTCCCGGGGCTGGGGTCACGGGGGCTGAGGCACCGTTGTTCTCTATGGTCGTAGAGGGAAACGATGGTTCCTGCGACAGACCTCTATGTTAGATGCTGTCCAAGAGCTGTGCGAGGCAATGAGAAGGCTGCTACGGTCAGTAGGATGAGCCAGGGCATGCAAAGCATCTAAATATTGATTGCTCTTTTAATGTATTTATAAAAGTCACCATGGGGTTGATGTACATGGCTGCATATTGTGGATACTGTCTCAAAAGAGCTATGGGAGAAATCCTTAAATGTCCCGATGCATCTGCTGCGGGCCAGGGGAGCTGCACTGGGTGCCTGGGGTGGCTGTAGGACACCATCAGAGGCTCTGGGAGCTGGGCACGGCCCGGCAGCGGTCGCCTTGCTGTGACCATTGTTCGGGCAGCCACAATTGTTTGGGAGGGAGGGCGAGCGCCTGCCTCCAGCGCAGGACCCGGTGTCCGAGCGTGGTGCTCGTCCCACGGGAGCAGGGCAGGGCCGGGTGCTGGCAGGGGTGCGCTGGGCCCCGGGGTGTGCTCTGGGCTCTGCGCGGGGTTCGGCAGATGGGCACGCAGCTCTGGGGGCTCTGCTCTCGCTCAAATGCTTTGCCCGCTCTCTCACGGGTCAGCAGTGCCTCTCCAGAGCCCCCCGCTCCCGCTGGCTTTCCTCCTTGCCTTTGATGGCAGCAAGAGTTAGACATTAATTAAAGAAGCGGGGAACAGCACACTCTTGTGGGGCCGCATCCTTTCTTAGCGGCCGCGAAGCTTGAATGACGGCAGGCTTCCCTCGGGGGGCTTAGACCCTGCCGCGGTGACGATTTCGGCTGCATCCCCGGCGCAGGCGGCATCCCCCCCCGCCCCCGGTGCCGTGTTAGCTCCAGCCCGGCGCAGGCCAGCGAACTTGTCTTGCTCTAAGGCGAGTTGTGATTTAACACTGTCATTTGCAAGTCCTTTTCTCTGAATGCAGCGTGTAATTTGTACCAGCGGTAACGGCTCCAGACAGAGAAGCACAGCAGCGCTGAGCACATGTTGCGTTGTACGAGGAACAGGGCAGTTGCTGTTGTGTTCAGCCACTTTAAATACATCTAGCCAAAATCTTTTAATGTCTTCAAGACCTCTGACCTGATTCTCATTTTACCTTGGGTACATTTAATGCTGCTATTAGCTGGGCATGAGTAATAACTGCATAGTTGCTCCTTTATTAAGAATATCAGAGCTCATAATCTTTCTTTTTTTTTTTTTCCTTGCTGAAAAGCAGTTTCTAGAGCAGGTTGTTGCAAAAGAAACGACTTCAGAACATGTAAATAATAAAATAATTTCATGTTCTCTGACCACTAAAGTAATTTTGTTCAAACAAACCCATGAAGAACTTGCGCTGCAGAGAACCCAGCTGGGTCCTATACAGCTTTCCACTTTTCTCTTTGGAGTAATACGTCATTGAAGGTAATAAGAAAATAAGCAGAGATTTTAGGTCTAATGATAATGGTTCCATTTGAAAAAGCAGGAATTAAATCAAAGCTGAATAAATGGAAAAGAATTAAATTCATGCTAGACATTAAAAAAAAAAATCCACTGCAAACAATGAGGTGTATTTTAAAAAGTCACTGTTTTATTAATAATACTTTCCACCTCCTTCCCTTGATCTTTCGATGACAAGCCTGGCAGAGGCACTCTATCAGACACTGAAGCAATTTAGCTGCTGTCATATGCCTTTCTTGATATACACGTATTAGTCACACAGCCGTTTTATGTTCTTTAGCATATTTTAGTATATAATTAAAAATGTGGCTGTCTGCTACTAAGCAACCAAGCATGTCAGGGGTTGATTGTATTCTGTTACCCACGGCAGAAGGGAGGGTAAAAAATAATAATCATGTGTTCACTTTTCAGTCTTAATTGTGCTCCAGCTCCTTTGATGTGTTGTTACACGCACCCCGGCTGCTGAAGAACAGAGGCAAAGCCAACGTGTGGGAACGGCTGGCAGGTGACCTGCAGCCACGTCACTGTCACCGATAGCACATCAGCCCTAGGTGTTGGGTTTTTAATGGGTACGTCTGGTTTTGTGACTCTTCTGGGTTCATCAGTTTGGCTGGACCCTGCTAAGCTGCTGCTTGGCTTTCCGTGGGACTGGAGTGCTAAATGCCTTTGGGCCCGTGAGGGTCTCTTCCTGGACGTTTAAAATAAGCAACTCAAGTTGATGTTTGCCTTGTACCTCTTCCAGGTGGGTAGACAGGAGTAGGACTCCTGCGCTGAAGGACACTGACTGTTGGGCAGCTGATTGATAATCCTGCGCTTCATTCATTTCTAGATTATCTGATGTGAAAAATGGCCCATCCAGCTCCTGGAGAGGAGGAAAACTGGTCAGGAGCATACCCAGGTGATTCCCCTAAACTCTAGGGAAGGAGCACCAGAGCTACAGGGCTCCGGTCCTAGATCATCTCTGAGAGGTGACCAGCACCAGATGGGGCAGAGACAACACACACCTCCCCTCCTGGAGGCTCTCAGCACATTGTCCCTTGGTACTCCTGTCCTTGGGGATCTCTCACGCTCCTAAAAAGTTCAGATCCTCATCCAGTCTCGTGTTGCACCGTCCCTTTCTGTTCTAGCGAGCAGGAGCGATGCTTTCCCCGCTCGGTAGCGGCTGTCAGGAACTGGCTGAACGAACCTATGTTTGATGGTCTGGAAAAAGGACAAAATTTTATTGATACCCTCAGCCACAGGCTTATTTAACTCAGGGCATTAGGGGATTAGTTCTACGGGAAGATGTGGCTCTGAGGATGCGCTGGTCGCTGCAGGAGCCCTACGAGAGGTCTGCTTGGGAAAGTGGAACCCTCTGTGCGAAACCCCGCTCTGAAGCTGGAGAAATGCATGGCTCTGGAGAAGGGCCAGGGAAGTCTTTTTGTGTACTTCTAGGCACATCTTCTCCAGGCTCAAGAGGAAAAGGGATTTATTATGTCAGCTATATTCCTCACTCCTCCCCTGTCTTTCTGTCACTTGAGCACGTGCAAATGTACACATGCACACACTGCGTGTAGCAAAGGAATGGTTATTTTAAAAGTTTTCCAGTTTTAATAGCTTTTATTACTTCAGCAAAACAGAAGGCAGCACATCAGCACAAACTGGTATGACATAAGGAAAAAAAAAAAAATAATAATGCCGTAAATAATTCAAAGGCTGTTTGTTGATTGTGATTCCTTTGATTCAACCTCCAGGGAGAAGGATGACATTGCCTTTACATTTTTCACAGTCAGCATCTGATATATAACCTGCTCTCTGTCTGCCAGGATCCTGAGACATGACACTGGGGCTGCTTGAAGATGATAAACTCGCTTGGTGTCCCCCGATATCTCTTGGTTTTCCCTAGCTGCCCTTATCTACCTGGAAAGCACCGCGATGGGGAAGGAGCCCCGGCCAGCCAGGTACAAGGAATCCCGCGGCAGACACTCCGTGGGGATGCCCGGCGGGTTCTGCACCATGGCCCGGAGCTCAACTTCGTTCATAGGCAACACTGATGCAAATGGTACTGTATTTGTCACACCGGTGGCCGGTCGGGGTTACACAGTAAAACCACGGCTATACATTTTGGCAGCAAGATGAGTCTCGCCAGCGTGTCCTCGGTATCGAAGAGTCCCAAGACATAGGACTGCCATGCTGTCAAGATACAGCTCCCGTCACGCTTCACAGCAGCGATATCTGCTGGTCTGCGGCTACGTGATGTGTGTAATCGGAGTGTGGTCTTCCTTTACGCTGGGAGCAAAGGCTGGAAGCTGAGGGTTTTTTTGCTAGTTTGGATGAGCTGAGAGAACAAGAACAACTCAGAATGCCAAAACCAGTGAAGGAGATAACCCACTTCAAATATTTTACATAGCATGCAGGTTTTGCGTGCCGTCAAGATGCCCGTTTCTTCTACATGGTCTATGAGCCAGATACAGCTACTGACTTCAGGGGTCCAGCAACAAGCAATGGTGGGACAGCGCTGTGCAAGGCTATGGCACCCCCAAGGTTGGATTAACCGAATGAATGAGTAAATGCCGCTCACTTTCCCCCAAAGGAGACAGCTTGCTATGAACTACGCTATGGCACTTGGTGGTTTCACTTCTGAGTGATCACTTCTTGATACTACACAGGTCTAATGAATTCCCTTTCAAATAGAGCAATTGAAAGAGGTAAATCAGGTCAGATGGCAATGTTCTTGTGGTTTCACAGGTGCTGCTGTATTTATCTTGTTTAAAATTCAGTCCTGCCCACTAACTTACGATGTCGAGCAACTCCACGCGTGGGGCAGGACCCTCGGCCTGGGCTCGCAGCTCTCAGAGAGCAGCCGGCTCTTCTTCCAGCACCATCCTGCAGTCCCTGACCCACAGCTTGTATGCTCTTTCTAGGGTCTCTTCACTAGTGTCATTGAATATCTCTGTAAAATAAGACTTTTAGTTAATTGGATAATCCAGAGAAGCTTCTCCTGCTTGCATACAATATCTCACTAGGGGGGAGAGTAGCTCCTCCAAACAGTTTGTGAGAGTCTGTTTTCTTGTCAGCGTGCAGAGACTGAGCTCCATGGAAATAGTCTGGATGGATATTGATGCAAGAGATCACAACCTGGTCCCCTGCGTTGCTTCTATGTCAGAGGTTGGTGGTTTTTTTTTTTAAATTCTTATAAGTAAGAGTGTTTCATCCCAGATATTGAACAGATACTATTACAGTAATACATTAAATTCCTTTTGCCAAGGATTATTTAACAAATATTTTCAAGTATAACAAAGGAATTATTTTTCCCTTATGACACTTCTGGTTCATCTGCCAGAGCACTGCCTTTAGACTGCCGGTTTGCAAGCAGGTTTGCAAAGGGAATTGGTCGATCATAATGCAATTAATTAGACCTCGGTCCTTCACTGAGTTCTGGTGGTTACACACAAGAGAAGGATCCCGTCTCTCGATGGGTTTATTGAGATGTTAAGAAAAGCACAAGTAAAACCAGAAACGTACAACTGCAGAATGCAGGGCACGTTTTCCAGCCTGTCAGTGTGCCGGGACGCCCGCTGCCCCCCAAGCGCCCGCTCCCGGGGGCTCCCGGGTGTCCCTCGCCGCGTACCTGCTACGCCCAGGCCGGTGGGGAGAGGCATGCGGGGCTGTCCCCCGCTGTGTTTCAGGCGCTCCATCAGGGCTCTCTTGATGAGGGGCCAGCTGCAGCCGCCGTGCCAGACCGGCAGCTCCAGGCCCCTCATGCACTGGATGATCTGCTCCTTCTCCTCGGCGGTGATGAGCCCCCGCACGTGGGCGACGTACGTCATGAATGCCATGTCGATGTTCACAGCTTCTCCATGCATCAGCGATGGCAAAACCCTCTGAAACGGAGCAAAGGTGGGTGGGGGAAAAGGTTTGGTTGACAAATAGTAAATAAGTAGGGTTTTTTTAAAAGTACTCCTGAAAATTGACGTTGGACTTGCAGCAGTCGAAATACAGATTGTGATTTATGGATTGCAGAAGATGATCTATTTTATACGTGATTAATTGCATGTAAAATCTCCCATAGGGATCCGGGATCTAATTCTCCTCCCATTCAAATTGCTGATGAAGGTCACCATGGGATGGAGGGAAGAGCTCTGAATCTTCCATAAGGTCTAGTCCTCCCCCTCATTCCTCAGTGGCAATTTCTCCCCAGTACTACAGGCCATGGTCTCCACGCCTTTGCACTGTTATAGCTCATGTTGGCGATTTCTAGGGGCTTTACTGAAATCTGGTCATCTTTGTGCTTTGGTAAGTGCCTGGTGAGAAGCAATAACTGGCCTGCGGTCTGAATAGGAAAGACGGGTGGAGGTATGAGGGAAATGGGGCTGGGAAAGGGGTTTCTTTATCCAACAGGACCAGGCTGGATGCATTGGGTGATCTGGGGTAATGTGCAAATCTAGAGCTTAGCTCAGCTCCTTTTGCACGAAGTTTTCATGCTGCTGATTGAAAACTTTTTTTTTTTTTTTTTTTTTTTAAAATGGATGTTGCCATATGAAGTCTGTCACTCACCATTTCCAGCTCTGGGCTTATAAGGTGACCAAAATCAACCAGTCTGTCCAGGTCATCCTCCCAGAGGTTGGGAGCCAGCTCTTCCAACATGGTTTCAATGGCAATCCTGGTAGTCTGCAGAGCAGCGTCCCCATGGTTGGCAGAGCCACTGTAGGACTGGAACTTGGTGTCCAGCAGGTATTTCCCATGGCTCTTGAGCAGGTCAAACAGCCCTTTGTGTTTCATGAGTGCCATCTAGGACAAAGAACAGAAGAGGTGATTAAAGATAATTATGTGATCCTTGCATGTGCTGTTGAAAACTTGAGTGTTTCAGTAGACTGGACTATAATATCATGTTATACGCTAACAAAGAAGTACTTGCACACTTGGTAAAATGGCAGAGATGGTGGGAGCACTGGTGGGCAAGTTCCCTTGCTACCGGGCAGCTCTGACTGTGCTGTGAGTTTGCTACATGCTCCAATAGCCCGGCAGACCTTTCGTAACGAGCTTTGGCTATTTGTGTGCCTGGCAGGAAAGTCGAGACTGTCTCAGCTGAAGAGTAGCCAACCCCAGGGCAGGGACTGGATGGTGGACATCCCCAGGATAACTCTCATCTAACCCTTGGGATTGCTTTTTGGGCAAGGGAAGGTGGGAAAGCACTGCAATATGGGGAATATGAGGGTTCAGAAGTGGTTTCATTGTTACAAGTGTGTATTTTTTCACCCTCTGACTCGGGCATTAGCCCACTTCTGTAGTGGGGAATGGTGACCTCCGGGTTTCCCGGTGCCTGCCAGAAACCTCCAGATATCCTGGGGACTTCCCACTGTGCAAGCACTGAAAAATGCTGCTGATGAACTCATCTTTAATAAACTTTAATGGCTTGAACTCTGCTTTATCAAAAGTTTCCAAAGCTCTTTAGGCATAAAACCATTTACTGTGCACTTCCCAGGTAATTTTAGAAGTAGAATTTGTCTTGCAGGAGATTGATTGTCCACATTCGACATACCCCATGAGGTAGGTGCAAATGATCTTGCAGATTATTAATCCCCAGTATAATGAGCCTCAAATTCTCTGCCAGCAGTTCATTTTAGAGTGCTATGGATCAGCCTCAATGGGAAAATGCATTCTTCCCTGGTTTTGCCGTGCCTATCTCTGGCCTTGAGTTTTGGAGTTTACTCCGCAGGGTTAGCACTAGGCACTGCCTGTAAGGGATATTCTAAGAAGTTTAGCAGCTGTAAATATATATAGGCTCAATGAGAATTAAAAGTCCCCATGAAGCCTTGATGGCCCACCCTTGTTTCTATATGGTGGTTTATACAGCACCATGGATGCTGATGGACATTTTACCAGCATTGCGGCCTTTCAATACTTAAAGGGGGCTTATAAGAAAGATGGGGACAGACTTTTTAGTACGACCTGTTGCGATAGGACAGGGGGGAATGGTTTTAAACTAAGAGAGGGTAGATTCAGACTAGAAATAAGGAAGAAATTTTTTACAACGAGGGTGGTAAAACACTGGCACAGGTTGCCCAGAGAGGTGGTAGATGCCCCATCCCTGGGAACATTCAAAGTAAGGTTGGACGGGGCTCTGAGCAACCTGATCTAGTTGAAGATGTCCCTGCCCATGGCAGGGGGGTTGGACTAGTTGGCCTTTAAAGGTCCCATCCAACTGAAACCATTCTATGATTCTGTGATTTCAGTTTTGAAAACTGCAGTTGCAAAAGTTCATACCTTTAAAATTTCACCAAGGCCGTTGGAGATGTGTCGCCGAGGAATGCTCTGAATGAAGGATCTATCCAGGAAACTAGCTACCGGGGGGGTGTAGCCCCCAAGCTTGTTCTTACACTGCAGAAAATTCACCCCGTTCTTCGCCCCCACGCTGGCATCAACGTAAGAGAGGAGGGTTGTTGGGACCCGAATGTAAGGGGTACGTCTTCTATACAGCGACGCAGCTAGTCCTACGATGTCCAGGCAGACGCCTCCACCGATGGCGATGATGGGCTCGGTTCGCCTGTCAATGCTGAAGTTCTGGACTTCTTGCAAGATGTTCAAGACCAGGTCCATGGATTTTGTTTCTTCAGTGGTAGGCAGGGCGAGGATTTTGTGCTGAACGTTATTCTCTTCAAAGTATTCTCTGACTTTGGAGCCATAAAGTTCGTCAACGACTTCGTCTATGACAATAAAGCGTCTCAGCTTCCTTTTGCCACTAGTGGCTAGCTCTAGTTGCTGGGGGTCAGTAATGTGACCCCAGAGCAGAGTAGTGTTTGAGGGATCCAGAATATTGTATGTTTCTACCACTTTGTAGCAAAAATAGATGGGAGCTTCAATTGTCCAGGAAATCCCACCTTCGGAGATGCATTCACCTCTGGCAAGGATCAGAAAACATAATTTGAAATCACTATATTCCTCTTTTGTACTTTGCATGTCTGAACTAGCTTAAGGATGTAGGCGGGAGGTGGGGAACGTGGAGTCTCCTGCCCGTGCACTGAGAAAGTGTGGGGCTGCGAGGGTGGGACAGCTCTCCTGGGTGTCAGGGCTCAGCTGCTTTAGTACTGGAGAAACCCTCCCATGTCTTAGTGAACAGTCAAATGGCTGAATTTCTACGTGGTAATGATAAGATAGAGAGCAAGAAGGGCAGGAGCGTGTTATTCATGCTGGAAGTTGAAAACTGCAGCAGAAAACCCCAGACCAATCATTTCAGCTTCCCAAAAGGGAGTGGGGAAGAGATTGCCAAAATTTTCCAAAGCATTTATGGAGGAAACATCCTCTGCCCAGTATATCTGGGCGATAAGAGTTGATTTATTCCTGTCTATCTACACACAGCCACACACCTCCATACAAAATAGTGCTCTACAATGCTCCAGTTGAAACAGTGGATCTCTTTACCTCGAAACAGGTATGATAGAAATAGGAACTGCTCCCAGTAAAAGAAAAGTAAAAGTAGTAAAAGAAAATTATTTGAGAGTTGGGAAAGATTTCCATACTGGAGTTTTAAAGGATAAATAAAAGCCTACAAAGCCGGCATGTAGTATCTATCTAAAACAGTGAAGAACACAGCCCTGCAACCCAGTTATTACTTCTGTATGGGGGAGCCAGGGGAAAAACAAATGGCTTTTTTAGTTTGTTGGGAATCAAGAAAGGAAAAAAAAAAGAAAAAAGAAGACAGAAGGAAACTGCAAAATATATTTTATATAAGACCTCTTCTTGAGCTGCAGTTGGGTAAAAATTGAAAGTTTTCGTGAACCTTTGTTTTGTTTTTTGAAGATGGCTCATTGGATAATCAGATTTCCCTACATGCCCGATTTCTTTCCACATGCCTGAACTTTCTCTTATAGGTCTAAATAGATGCTTCTCTGCTTTCTTTACCAAATTGCCTCTAAGTCTATCCTTAACCCTTTTAAGTGTCAAAGAAAAACGGTGAGGATTTATACCTTCCAGCAAATTTCTTCTGGGCTTTTAAAATGCAGTATTACAAAAAGCATCGTGTACATTTTAGTACACCAAATATATACCTTATAGCTGTACTTTAACCGCATGTGCATCCGACTCTGGCATGTGACGCTTCTAAGAGACAGGATGGTTTTGAATGTTAGTTGGTGGAATCAGCTTTGGGTGCCGGATGGCACAACTAGCACCCGTTGCAACCCCTCTGCTGTACGAAAATAGTTGTGAATTTGAGGCTGAACATGCCCTTGTTGAAGCATATGTCAACTGAGGATTTTTCTGGGTGTGCTCTGGGCCCTAGGTTCATCCTGCTATTGACTGAGGTCCAGCAGACTGCCTTTGGGTCTGCTCGAGTCCCCTTCTAGCTGCTGCAGCTCTGCCTGAGCCATGCTCGCGCGCAGCCGCTGCCCACTGCCAGCGCGGGTGCAGATCCCTCTGACCTGACTGAGGAAAGGGTTAGACCTCTGACATTAAAACCTGAGCATGGCAAATGTTAGAAAACTTCTGACATGCAAAACATAGCCGTGTTAAGGAAGACCTGCATCGCAAACGGGGCTCCATGCGCTCATGAAAAGGAGTATCCTGTAATTAAAGGATAATTAACTGGAGAGATGTAATATCAGCAAAGAGCTGCATGTATCCCTGGGGGAAATTTGCCTCTCTCCTCTGTCTGAAGCAGCATTAGGTGACTTACACAGTTTGAGTCGTGTTATGGGGTTTGCTCCTGTCAGTGACCTGCTGTGTTTATTTTTCCTATCTAGGCATTTCATTTATCTGCAACCATCTCTATAAATGTGTCCTTCTCCCACGCCTGTGCATGAGTTTTACACACAAAGATTTAATGTACATACAGAGGAGAAAAAAAAGCCCAAGTGCAGCATTCAGAAGTCCCTGCGTAAGCTTTTCAGAGGTTTAAAGAAACTTTCCATCTACAAAACTGGAGGCTGTTGATAAAATTCCCTCTGTAACTTAGCCAAGTCACGCCAAGGAGAACAGCAAATACCTGTGCTGCCGTATTGCACACGTTTTGAAGCCCACTTTCACAGGGTGGTACTTGTAATGGTGGGTTTAAGCTGCAACGGCACACAAGATGGTTTCTCCATCCGAGATGCATCCCACCAGGGAGACCGCACAGTTTGGCTAGCCAGAGCCCTCCAGCACAGTCGCCAATGAGCAAGGTGGGCTCCTATACTTACATTTTTGCTTCGGAGAGAGTTATCTTGTCCTTGCAGTCAGAAAGGGCTTCTCCTTTCTTGATACGGCACCACGTGCTCTTGACTCGCACCAGCTGGAAGTCTGTCTGCCGGGGCTCCTGGGGCATGGTGGCCGGGGCCGCTGGAGCAAAGGCCTCTTCCGACACCGGCATGCTTCCAAAAGGTAAAATCTCCCTGTTAAGAGATCTCCCTTAACTGGGTGCCTTTGAGGTGCTTTTTAAAGGCTCCAGGTGACCAAGCGTTGGAAGGGGAGGTCTTGTCTCCCCAGGAGAGACCAATTACAAAACTAAGATTATCTAATCTGGGATGCATGTTAGGGGTGGTAGGTGCATTTGAAGACACGTGCAAGTACCAGGATGGGGTTGTATAATCAGCTAGTTTTATAATGCTTAGGAAGTACAATAGGAGCGCATAAATTAACTTTCAACATGATGCCCTACAGCAAATTTAAAGTTATGAAAGGCAATTTGTGTGATTCTCCATGACGTTCAGGAACCTTCTTTGCTGAGCGGAGCCTCTGATCTGGCTGCGACTCTAACCCGCTCTTATGGGGTGTGACAGGAGCAGGGGCATGGGGACGGGATCAATACCAGCTGGTTAAACCTCTTCTGAGCTCACATGCCCGGGATTCTCTTGCATTGAGGAACAGAATGATTTTTTTGTTGTTGTTGTTTTTAGCTTTTATGGTGGGTTTAAAAAATAATCAGAGAGAGTTTTTCCCCTAAAGGGCTGTTTAGGGGATGGGTTGAGGTTTGATTCATTTGCCCAGCTGCCTGTGGGACTCTGAGATGCTGAGGTTTCCCTGCGGTGGAGTCATTTCAGGATCAGCGGTGTGGTCCAGGCAATGGTATCTGAGCCTTGGTGACCCTGCCTTTTGGGTCCCACGCTTTCCTGCGGTTGTCACCTATTTATCTTATTAAAACTATGCCAGATCCCCCCTGCGTACTCGGGGAGACCCCATCTCCCTGACCCAAAGGCACGTTGATCCTGTGGGGTGGGCTCAGCCAGAGGGATGGATTTCCCTTCTGTAGGAAGCGATGGCGTGGTGGGGGCCGGTGGGGCGCCCGTGCCGGCAGCGGCGGCTGGCACCCCGCTCCCCACATGACCGAGAGATGCACAATTCACCTTTCCATATGATCTTCAGAGGGCGCAGGGCTCAGCTTGCCACACCGAACATTCCCTTGGCATACAGCTCTGTGTGCTGAGCTCAGGGGAAGATCCTCCTTTGATTTCACCAGCAGTGCCTGAAGGTACAAACCTGTCTTTGCCGCCTTCTTGGCCGTGTTTCTGAAAGCTGTCCTTGTTCAGAAACAAAGATCAAGAAAACCGAAAACAGGCATAAAAGCCAGAGGCTAATAAAAATGGCTCTTCAAGAGCCCATTGGACAAGACCAATCCATTGCATTGAAGGCTTAATTGCAGTCAAACTCACTTAGGAACCTACCTTTATCTCAAAATTAATTTTGGGAAAAAGCTACAAGAATAAACTCTAAAGCCATGTAGCCCTGCTCCAGGAAGGGTAATAATTCCTAACATCTACTTCTCACTGTTGGCTTCATCTCCAGATGGCAAAGCACTTTGCAAAGAGGACAGACTGTTATCCCCATTTTACAGAAGAGGCAAATAGAGTCACCAGAGGAGAAGAAACTTGCCCAAAGTCACCTCCAAAGCTAGTGGAGTGTGGATTAGATGGCATACTAAAGCTCTTACCCTGTTTACGAAATACTCCTCTGAAATTTTAACTCCCAATCCAAACACAGTTTGGATTGCTTTCCACAGGGACTGCAGGTCTAATGCAGTTTGTTGTTTACTAAATCATAAGATGGAATAATCTTAGGTATGCAAGGAGGTCTGTCCTCTTCAGCTTGTTTATTTGTTTTGATTAATAGCAATCCACTGAGCATTGGGACTTATTTTATTTGCTTTTCTTTTACTCTTTTGTCCTGTGCATTTACTTATTTTGCGTTTATACTTCCCTGTTCTATTCTGGAGGCATTGAAATGTCTTCTGTTTCATTTTAGAAGTTGACAGATTGACTTTCCAATGTCCGTCTGCTTGCCATAGCCAATGACTGCCATGTCCTTGTACTATCTGTCCTGCAGAGGAGCTGCCAAGAACCTTGCAGCGAAGACCTGCTCCCCACAGCCTCTTCACCTCTGCCCAGCCCTGGGCTCCCTCGGCACGCTTTGAGTCGGTCCTTGACTGAACAAGCCCAGGGTGTGATACATCCCAGAGGTGAAAAATGCTGCCTATGGGGTCGTCCATGTTTCCTCATTAGCTTCAGTTTGTGTTTCATCTGAAGAGGAGATGGCCGGCTGACCTCAGCTCCGTCACGTGCTCTTTAATTACTTTGCTTTAATTCCTCACCAGCCTTTTCTGCTCCAACTCTGCTGCAGGCCAGCTTAGGCTTTTGAATACCTTGGATGTTCCCACTGGTTTCTCCTGACGCCTCCTCCAGCCAGTGCATTCCTGGGCCCCTTTCTGGGGGTGCAGGACCACTGGTACCCATGTGACACAGCCTCCCCCAGCCCATGCAGAGACCTGCCTCCCAGCTGGCCCCCAGAGCAGGGATGCTCCGATGTTTGGCTGTGCGGGGCAAGGGTGACCTCGTAGCTATGGACCACTTGTAGATAATGTGGGGTTCAAAGTCCTGGGACTTTTTCGGCCTCATACCTGATGGTTTAGCTGGGACACGTCTGTGGTACGTAACCAGAAGGTTATGAAACTGCCAATTACCTCCTTGAAAGCCAGCAGCTTCCCGAGGTCAGGATGTGAACGTTGCGCTTATGTAAAGTGAAGGCACTGAAAGTCGGCTTTTTTTTTTTCTTTTTTCATGTCAGGTGCTGTTGGATCTCACCCGCTGCTCTGGGTGGGGGCAGGCGGGTGCAGCTGGAGCGGGTGCAGCCCCAGCCCGGGGCCATCCTCCCTGCGCAGCCTCTCCCCGGGGCTGGGGCTCTGCCCAGGTGATCGTGGATGGAGAAGCCCATCCCCTCCACGGACACCTGAGCAGCGACGTGCTGCTCTGCAGAGCCAGCAAACCCACAGCAGCATCTTCTGAGGCCGGGGGACAAGAAGCAACATGCATAATCCTGCAGGTAAACCTCCCTATGTGGGGTGGGGAGCTCCAGGAGAGATGGTGTGACAGGAGGGGACACCGTGTGATGTCCCAGTTCTGGGTCCTCCACTGCCCTGCAGAGGTGTGACCTGCAGGCTCTGTGGCTTGGCAGAAAGGAGCAGAGGATGGGTTTACTGGGGAGAGGAGTTTGAGGCTGAGCAGGGGAGATGGGTTTGCAGGAACCTGAAGTGGAGGGAGGAGGACGACACTCCCAGGAGAAAGGGATGGGTGGGAAGGTGGACACTTGCGGTGCCAAGAGAGCTTTGGCTGTGACTGATTTCTGATGAATTGGGTTGCTTGTTTTATAAATATTTTTTCTGCAGCTTTAACCTTGCCTCGATGCTTTCTGTGATAGCCACATGTGCCTGGCATGACACACAGCGAGGTTTTTGCTGCCTTTTTTTGCCGTTTCCTAAAATCAACAGCTGAGTGTGGGAATCTAGGCTGCTCTGAACAGAGAGACTTTGTTCTCTCGCAGCCTGATCTAAAGCCAATTGAAGCTATCGAAAGACTCCCTTTGACTGCCTTGGGCTTTGGATCTGACTGTCAGTGGGTACCGCTTAATCCTGCTGCAAGCAGCATCCTTTATTATATATGAAAAGAAACGTATGCTTTGCATACTCTCTGCCAGTGCCTCCAGAGCCTCCCTAATGCAAGCAGAGGAGTGCTCGGGAGCATCCAGCTTTTCTACTTCTTTTCCAGCAGTAAAGCCTGTAGAAAATGCGTTGGCCGGCGTATGTTTTCCTCACCTTCCCCTGAAGTTTAGGCAGAGTTTAGCACCCTGGTTCCTGCTATGAGCGGCAGCTTCCCCACCCCAGTTGCTTCTTCCCCCTCCTCCTCCTCCTGCTCCTGCTCCACCCTAAAGCTGCTACCTCTCTCCTTGCCGTTGCTGCTGACTTTGCTGCAGGCTCTGGCACTACTGATGCTGAGGCCAAGCTGATAAATTAAGCTGAACCCGACAGGCTCTGTAAATGTTTAATGCTCCCCTGCATGTTTAATGCATCCCCTAAATGTTTAATTGCTCCCCTGCAGTGTTTAATGGCCAGGCAGTTAGGTTTGGCCCATGCTGCCAGCCCTCTCTCTGCCCCACGTGGGCTATGGCATGCCTGTGCCCTGGTGCCTGGCCCTGCCCGGGCTCATGGGTGGTGGGTTTGTAGCCACCGAGCAGCCCTAGGTGTGCCACAACCACACTCCTGCTTCCTTCTGCTATAGCTCCACCCATACGATGGGCATGCATCACAGCTGGGTTTCACATATTTGGGTCAGGCAGGAGCATATGGTCTCCTCAGAGGCTGCAGTTTTGTGTGCAGGGTTCTGGTGGGGTAAGGAAATAGCTCGAGCGTTGCATTGTGGTTTCCATAAACAGGATTGCCTGGTAAAATCCAGCAGCTGAGGTGTATTTACACGCTAAGACAAAGCGGTGATAAGGGTTGTGATAAGCTGTTTTCAATGCCTGAGGTGCCTTGGTGAATATGATGGCTGGAACTGTTTGGGAAGATTTTATCAGACTGGATTTCCAAGTGTTTAGTGCCGAGCAGCTCCTGCCGAAGTGCTCGGCACCTGAGCACCAAGCTGTCTGGCAGCACGGCGTTCGTGTGGATCAGGTCCAGTGCTCTGCCCTGGCTGGGAAGGGGACCTTTTCTGAAGTCATTGCTGGGGCTGCAAAATAGATCTAGAGGCTGGAAGGTGAAATGAGGATAGCCCAAAAATGGGAACCAAAGATCTGGACCCGCATCTTTGGATGTGGCAACTTTGCTTTGTTTTTGCCAAATCAAGACTGCCTTCTTGTGCGCTTGTCTTCGTGCTTTCTTCTGGGCTGTCCTCTGCAAAAACAGTACGGCATCCTCCCCTTTCCTGGGTGAGCTCCCCCCATCCAAAAAGTGCCATCTAAGCCCAAGCTGCAGAGTTTAATTTCACTTCTGGAGCAGCGTGTCCCTCCACGGCGCTGCACTGCCTGCCTGCTCAGGGGACGCTCCCCCCACATCCAGCCCCCACCTGCAATCCTGACTCCTGACCTGAACAAAAAGTGCCTGATTCTGGAAAAAAGTAGAAGCTGCAGTCTGTTGTTCAGCTTCATTGTCAAACAGGCTGTCTGTGCTCTGAGCATCTACGGAGGAAGATGCTGGGAACCATTCTGCTGAAAACCGTGGTCCATTTTACGAGCTGCCACCTTATCTTTTTTGTGAAGCTGCTGGAGGTTTAAAGCAGCCCCTTCCTGCTCTTTCATGGTAGGGCTTGAACTCCTCTGCTTTGCACCTGGCAGCATTTTCCTCCTCTGAGTGAGCTCCTTTTTTCTTTTTTCTCCCCGTATGCATGAAGAAGATGATGCACAATTAAATGGGAAAGGGAGAGAGATGTCTCTGCACAGATAGAGCCATGGGGAGGCAACCAGGCAATTTAATTTAGTGCTTAATATGGTCCAGCAGCTTTGCTGGGGTTGTGCAAAACTGCACTAAAAATGAAGCACTTTTCCTGGAGTAACATTAAAAAAAAAAAAAAACAAAAAAACAAAAAAACAGTTACATAAATTTTCGCTCACCTTAGTGCTCAGAGCCTTGAGCGCAGCCTGGCCGGGCCCGGCAGCCGGCCCTGAGCTCTGCTCCGACTTGTCGGGTGCTTGCATAAATGAAGGCAATTCTGACCTCTGCTGTTGGCCCAAAGCATCATCAGGCTGCAACAAATGCAGCACTTCCTGAAAAGATTGTATAATCTTAGGTGCAGAGTTGATCTTGGCATGCACTGCGTGCTCTCTCCCCCCGGTAGCACTTCTTGGCGCTTGCAGTTGGTGTTATAACACAGGTTACAAAACTGCTGGAAGTAAATCTTGTTTTCCTCCCCCTTGAGTGACAGGGGATCCTTATCTGTTACTCATCCAGAAGCGTAATATGATGATTCCTAAAATCCGACATGGATTATAAACACGTTTTTTCCCCTAAATTAACCAAAAGCCTGAGAGTTCTTGGCAGGGAGGACGAGCAGATCCTGACTTCCAGCATCCTGCAGCCGTACAGCGGGAGCCCGGCGATGCTCGCTCATGCGGTGGTGAAAATGCTGCGAGAAGACAATGTGCCTTCAAACAACGCGTAGCTGGGCTGAGGTCAACAAACTAACATGGTCTGGGAAGGGGGTGGTTATTCCTGCACTTGCAATTAATTATAAAACTGCTGAAAGAGATATAATCTGCCCCTGATGGCGAGAGATTGGCATGAGATGTAAATCAGGGGCTGCTATAGCTAGCCTAAATCTGCCTTCCTCGTACGTCAGATTGGGCTACTGCCACGAGGCTGGCAATTCCCCTGTAAAATGCACATATATTTTATGTTACTTGTCTGCTTTCATATTTTTTTTTGTAATTTGGATAATGAAAATCAGTGAAGTTGTCTCAAAAAACAACACAGTTGTCATCTTAGTAGCTGAGAAAGCTGAGAAAGACTGGTATGGGGACGTGGTGCCTGCAGCAACAGCAGTTCCACATGGACAGGGTTTTGCCCCACGGTTGCTGGGCTGGTCCGGGCCAGTCCTTCGGAGGAAACACGTCCTCTTTTCACCCGCTTCACTTAGTTTTCTGCAGCTTTTCTATCATAGGGAATAAAAACCTGCCAGGGGCAATCTGCTCCACCCCAGTTATACTCCCAGTCTGCTTGCCCTGTGTCTCTGAAATCTGGTCTCGCCGGTGCTTTCATAACCCAGCATGTGTTCCTACGCTTGAGGAGCGGGGGAGTTTCTCGGCACCATGTCTTGCTCTGTCAGGCCATAGCTCATCAGACCCATCGTTGCATTGCTGCCACGTGGTGATATGTGTTTTCTGGGGTCTCAGGGCAAGTACAGTGCCATGGGCAACATTGCTTTTGCCCCCAGGACAGCCTATCTTGATCCTAGACGTGTTTTCGTAGCTTTTGAAATGCTGACATGTTGTTGTGTTGTGCATAACTCTTTCTCTCTCCACCTGAATAATCAGCTTTTGGCAGGGTCTGCTGTGAAAAGATGCCGGGAGATTTGCCATGTGGTGCTGGTGGGTTCAAGCACAGTTAGGTTTTTTTGTGACCTGAGAAGCAGAGGGTTCAGGATGGTGTGTCACCACCGCGAGCTGTTGTGGCAGGTTGAAGGCAGAAGAAAGATTAGAAGGTTACATTCCTGCCAGGTTGATTGCTACATTACCTGCTTAAAAATCATTAGTTGAAGAGTATCTTTGATTTTATGCCATCACGGATTTGGCACAATAATTTTTTATTTGAGTATTTGTCAGTTTGGCTGCATTAGGACAGGTGTAATTGTATTTTAGACATCAGCACCATGGGTTGCTCTGCAGACTCTGTGCACAGCAGCCTCCATGGCACAGACACGTGTCGGAGAGACTCGTGCACCCCGTTGGCACGCAGGTAATGGAGATCCTCCTTTTTTACAAAGCTAGACCCAGTGCCTGCGTGTCCTGGCCAGAGAGGGTCTGCCTGGTTCTGCAAGAGCTGCTTGAGAAGTGCTGTTTTCTCCAAGGAAAAAGTTACCTAGAGGAGTGGGTTTCGTATGCAGTTGTTCAGTGTTCAATGTTCATCTCAGAGCTCCAAAAGTGAAAATCCATGTTTCTAAAATATTCTTATCTTTTTCCTCTCAGAAAAGGATCAGCGGGGGGGGGGGGGGGGGGGGGGGGAGGGGAAGAAATGAATTAGAAGTATAGTATTTTTTTCAGTTTGAAAAGATTTCCATGATTGTTTTCATATTCCTTCAAAAACCTGTATTTTGTATGGAAAAAAAAACATTTGTTTTTTTCGGGCTAAATTCCTCTTCTGCTGATTTGAGCAGTTACGAAATCATTGTTCTTCCTTTTATTTTCCATTTCAGAAACCCCAGCTGGACTCATTGCTGAGAACCTTCTGAAAGCCAAAGAAATAGCCCTCAATGACTCTCGTGTTCCTGAACAGCTCAAGAATTACTTGCAAAAAGCTCTTGATGTTGCTCTTGGGCTAGACCCTTACCTGGAAGCAATGGCAACTTCAAAGAGGTACAGATACTCCTTTGTAACCTTGTGCTTTTTTCCTGTGATTGTATGAGTATGTTCTTAGATTTTCTGTTCAGAATATGCTATAAAAGTGGGCGACAGTGGAAGGAAGAAGAATGAGAGTTAACTGCACCCAAATATATAGCAAAGTGTGCACGGACCTGTGTGTGTCTGTGTGCGCCTATGGCCTCGAGGAGAGGAGGTGAGAACAAAAAGTCCTAACTCTAAATTTTGGAGGATATTCTACCAATTGACTGTTGACTGGCAATGTCTGTGTTGGACCATATCCTGGGAAAAATCATCAAGCCAACCTCCACACAGCGCCCGCTGAAAGGCTCGAAGAATGAGCCCCTGGATCAAATTGGTGCTGGGATAAATAAAGAATGAAGAAAACCTGCACCTCTGGATCCACCATATAATAATAGCTTTTATATGCAGCTTTTATCTCCAAGCGCTCAACAAACATTAATTAATCTGCTAACTAAATTACTCTAGTAACTAAGCTAATTAATTAAACTAATTTAAGGTATCATTAATTCAGAAGTCCAACTGATACCCTCATTATTCTTTTTTGAGCTACAGTATATTACCCAGCCATGTGGGGTCTGCTAAACAATTCCCATTTATCAGTGTACATTTTGATATGTGGAAAAAGCCAGTTCTGTCTCAAATTGACAATGTGTAAACTGTTCCAGGCTGTGGATTACGGGAATGCTGAGCGTTCGTTCTGTTGCTGAAATAATAGCTGATAGTTGTTTGACTTACGCTTGCTGTACGATAATAGCTATACATTATCTTATTAAAGTTGTTAAAGCATTTGTGAGGGGCAGAAAAGAGGTTATATGAAATGTTCTACTCTTTAAGTCTTGGATTATCTGAGTGTGGCTGACACGGGTTATGAATTCTTTCTCATTTTACTGAGGAGTGGGGGGGGGGAGCTGCAGGGAGGGGGAAGCTGAAATGGCTCTAAATTCTGGCCCTCAGAAGTATCACAAGCCATTTCTGGTGGTTCCTTTCTTCAGAGAGGGTAATCTCCTCTGTCTGGAGGCTGTGGACTTCTTCCAGTCATCTCTTCCCTTCTCTTCATAATAGGTAGCACCTCACTTCATCCAGCGATGTTGTCACAGGCCTGGCTTCTGTGAAATAGCATCTGGAGATACCCTGCTTTTCTCAGCAGTTTGTGAGGAAAACCATTTTTTTCCTGTCTTGCAAAAAATTTTAGATTTTTACATCTTTTCCCCTAGTCTGCAATGAAATCTTTCTTTGGTTGGAAAAAAAAAAAAAAACCCTAGACCTGAACAAAACCTGGCCAGGGTAGCTGGAGCCATTTACTCCAAACCAGCAGATAAGATAGCCACCTGTCTGGGACCAACTGGAAATGGGAAAATTTGGGGTTGAACAGTGAGGAACGCTTTCCTTCGGTCCCACAACCTCTTCTTCCCAAGCCCCAATGGCTGGAGTGGCTGCCAGTACTGAGACAGACCTATTGCCACGCCAGGCCCTCTTAGAAATGTAATTTAGGGATATTTGTAATGCTTCTGGGCTCATTTTTCATGCTCATGCACAGATGGACTTTTTCCAGGAGTTCCCTCTTGGTTGCTGTTTTTTATGCAGGATAGTCAGATTTTGGTTGTTACCATAATGTTGAAATCTCTTTCTTTTTACAGAAAAACTTCACCTGACCATGGCCCAGGGGATGCTGGAGGAACTGAAACCAGAGTTAAGCTGCAGGAAGAACGTGCCTCTAACTCTTTGAACGGCAAGTTGGTCAACCAAGAGGATAAAATTGCACCAGATTGGTGTAAAGGTTATCACTGAAGTTCATCATCCTCTACTCCATCTTGAGTGGGGAAAGGATGAATGCCATGGAAATGCTCAGAAAACGTGCAAAATTACTTAAAAAGAAAGATAAGAACTTCCTGTAGGCTTCGATCTTCCTTTTGCATGAGTTTTCCCTGCCTCCTGTGCCCTTGTGCCCACGCACACGTGCCACACACACGCTTGTGAGTGCTTTAATTCACGGTGCCAGCCCCATCCCTTAGTGAGCAGCAAAGAGATCATCGTCCTCACTGGAAGGGAAAGGAAGGGAAAACTCATGTTGGTTTGGGTTTGGTGGTGTCTGGTAGGGGTTTATGTGCTTTTGCGGTGGAGGTGGTCTGTGGCCAAGCACTGTACCTCTTCAAGTAGCAATACCCAGGCTCATATCCCCATATAAAGCCTATTACACTAAATCTATTCCCAGATTCATTCTTCCCAGATGTTCCCATTTTTTGAGTAATATATCATCACAGTGAAGTACTCTTATAATGTATTACACTAATACATTGTTCGAAGGACACCACTGATGATAAATTTCTTAAATGATGGTGCTGTCTAGGGATAATGACTCTAAGAGCAAATGCAAGGTAATGTAGTGATTTTTTTTAACCGGGTTCCAGAAAGAATATGGAGACATCTTAAAGCCATTTTCATATGGGGGGAATGTTAAAATATGCAATATTTCAAGCACTATTTAACAAGCACTTGAACAATAGCAGCATTGATGATAAAGGTTCTACATTTAAAACCAGTCCCTTTATTCTGTTGTCTTTTAGCTGCATTTTAGATGAAATTTTGTCAGATTCTGTTGTTAAACCCTTATTTGAAAGTAGTTTAAGATGAGATTTTTTTTTAATGATCACTTAAAAGGTACATCTAATTTTCATTGTGAACAGGGTACAGTCTTTCCTAGGGTTTTATTTTTAAATTTTCATTCTTGTCTTTCAACAGGCCAAATTTTTAGGATGTTTGTTCATATGATCAGAGCCAGGAAGATTTTATTAATTGGCAAGCTTAAAGGTTACAGTATCCTTGCTATCGCAGAAGAATTGCCAGATGATGGCAAAATCTTTGCATGTGCAGAAGCGCCATATCTCGGAGTGAACAGCCAAGAAGCATTTGATTATTCTTCAGATGGTAAAAAGATAAGCATGCGAGTGGGACCAATGGCAGACACTTTGGAGGTAAAGTCAGTTGGAAGGGGAATTTGGGAGCTCTTGTGCAGAGCAGATTAAAGAGTTTTGGGCAGGTCCTATTTCCTGCCCACAAAATGCTGGATGGTGACCCTTGCAAATTGTTTGCTTGCAAATAACGTGAACAGGCTCTTGTGTTATTTCTTATTCATGACAATGTATGATGGGATAGCTCTGTCACACAAGATTTTTTTTTTTTTTTCCCTTTTTAACTAAAATACTACAGCTTTTTGATCAGAGGAATCACAAGCTCTAAATGTAGGTCGATAGGCTTCAACGGCAGAGTTTTACTTGACATGGGTGGGCTTTGTTGCAGGATCTCTAATTCCAAATATAACAAGCTGGAAGAGCGTATCTGTGCCCTGCTGAGCCAGCTCTTGAGAAGGACAGCTTGCTCCCGATGTTCACAAGAATTGGGAAAGTCCTGAAGAAGTTTGTAATTCAACCGCAACCTCTCACTATTTTACCCCACTGAAAACACTGCGGGCAATTAGACCCCAAGTTTCTCACTTCCAGAGCAACATGATAAGCTTCAAACAAGCAAATGTGTTAGCTATATTTGTTTCATTCTGACTAGTGACTTTGTCCCAAGAAAGAGAAAAGCTTGTGATTGCCAGCAGCTAAAGGAGTCTCATGTTTAATTCCAGTTTATGGGTCTCCAGGACATTGCTGCAGGTCCAGCACACTAACAGTTGATGCCCATGCCAGGTTCATTAAATATATAGCCTTTCTATTATTAATGCAAACCAATTTGATCTGATTCCATTTTCAATCTGGATGTGTCAGTGTGAGCTTGATTGTAACTTTATTTGCATTAACAGGTACCATATTTGTTTCTAAAATGAAATGGCCAGGAGCTTTCTGACCTCTGGCTTTCATGACCTCCAAGTTTGATAAGAAAGAAACAAAGAGCTTTGCCAAGCATATGAATAAACGAAACGTTACAGATCACCTGCAATGTGCAGCATTTAAAATCCCAGCTCCCCGCAGTGAGTGTGAAATTAATTGAATTGCTGTTGCTCTCTAGTGCCCATTCTGTGCAACTGACTTACTGTGACTGAATTAAAATATCTAGAGGCAGGCAGAGTACATGCTGTGTAGAGATTAAAGAAGGGAGCAAAGACATGAAAATTAAATCCTTAAAACAGAATGTTGCAATTGATTTTTTATCCTCCGATTGCAGTGCGACCCCAGTTCTGCAGGTACCCAGGGCTTCAAATAGCTCTTGGAGCTGATGGGAGCAGGGAAGCTCGTGTTTGGCAGGAGAGATCCCAGCACTGGGGACACCTTGCTATGCAGGATTTCTGCACTGGGCTCTGAATTTTGTTGCTCAACCTGGCAGATATTTTGTCATTGGTATCAGGACAATCAGGGTTGTCCTACAGGTCTTAATCCACAATGGCTGTAAATGATGAAGCAACGCATTTGGTGGCCTCTCTGGTGCCTTTGCGTTCTGGGCTCATTGAGGTTTGCTTGGCTGGAGTGGGGCAGCCATGTGGGAACACACCTGGATGCATGGAAGAGGCTCAGGCGGTGAACAGCATGGTGCCTTTTCCCTCCTAGAGAAGACCAGTTTAGGTTGGAGACCAAGCAGGCTTCCTCCACTGCCACGTGGGCATGCTGAAAGGCAGGAGGACGAGGCAGTCACAGGCGGGAGATGGGCCGGGGATGGCACAGCCGAGTTCTCACAGCTCAACTTCATGGAGGAGGTGGAGAACAACAGTGTTTCTGTCCCCCGTCATCTGCAGGTAGGCTGGTCTAGAGCAGAGCTGGCTAACAGTTGTTGAAAAGCATAGTGAGATTCAGCAGAGCTCAACAAGCTCTAGCAAGGGTTGTCTTTGTTGTCTATGGTGTCTTCAGCCCTAGGTTTCATTCTTGTCCCTCTAGAGAAATTAGAAGGCAGAGTTGGTCACTCACCCCTTGCTCTTTGGAGGTGTCTGCAGCTGTCTTGCTGTGGTGTCTATGGCTGAATTTTGCTTCCAAGCTGAGTGCAACAGGATTTCTGCTTATCTGCTGCTCCTCAAATTTTTTGCAGCAGTGCAAGCTCCTGGGAGCAGAGGATTTGCCTCGCTGCACTGGCTCTTTCAAAGCACAAAAATGTCATATGATATATAAATAACACTACCTGGCAAGGAAATCTTTTTCAGCTGCATGAAGCTATGATTCAGAAAGTCCGAACTGCCAGAAGGTATATGATGTACTCTCACTTCTGGTGTAAAACTAGTCCACCCAAGAGTTACATCCTAGCCTTGGGTAGAGGGTACCATCCAAGTGCTGCATCCACATCTGCTGTCGATGCCCTTTATAAGAAAAGCTGCCAGATGTTGCAGCAGTTGCCAGAAGGATGCGACACATCTGTGCCCACGCACCTCAGACAGCGGGGCCTTTGTGGGACCCACGTGGCTCTGGCTCTTCCACCTACAACTGCAGCTCATCAGGGCTGTGAGCAAGCGGAGAGCAGCTCCAAGGCAGCACGTCAGTCCATAGCAGCCCCTTGACCAGGGTTTCCGAAGCCTCTTACCGCTCCTTGGCATTAATGCACAGCATTGGCGGGGATGGCCAGGTTCCCTGTCTCTTGTCCCAGATCACAGCCAGCTGCAAAACATCTGGGATTTTGAGTTGTCAAAGGATGCTAAATACCAGGCAGAGCTCAGGTACACAGTGGGGTTCATTTGGTACCTGAGGGCACGATGGAAAGAAATCCACCTTTCCCATGCGTGAGGACAGGGTGCCAAGCTAGGTCAGGTGCCCACATACGCCATGGCACAAGCCTTTGTGCCCAATGACCTCAGTAATTTTTACATAATATTTTGAAATGTGGACTGAGGGGAAGCCTTTCCTTGGGTTCAGTCTTCGATACAGGTGCTTTCAGTGGGAATTGGCTACCTTTTCAATGTGTGCTGGGTCAGCGTTCAAAAACCTTTCCCAACAAGCTCCTTAAGCCTAAACTCTGTCGTGCTGTGCCTGGATAACGTGCCTTGCCGTGCACCAGCTGTGAGCAAGAGGCCTGATCCTGCACAAAGAGCTTCCTTTAATTCCCAGTGGACTTTTGGTTGAACAATGGATGCAGGATTGAGTCTGGAGGGAATGCAAACTACCAGGAAATTATTCCCATCCATGATTCTGATACTTCCATTTTAAAATTGAAAATGCAACACAAAAAATAACACCGTGTTTGCAGCAGATTCTGCTGATTGCAGGGCATTGTATAAGCATGTCAGGGTTTTCTTTTTTCTTTTTTTCCCTCCTTTTACCAGACAGAATAGGTGAAGAGGTTGAGCTGCAGATCTCATTTCTCCTGTTTTGCTGCTTGTGAAGTCTGCCAACAGAATCCACCTTGACAAAGTCAAGGACTCTGCGTTTAATGTTGAACTGAGTGAATAAATTATGCATGAAATTGTGTCGGAGTCTCTAGTGTGCAGAATTGCTCCTTTTGATATGAAAGGTTAATTCAGAAAGGAGTCCAAAATAGCTGGAAATTGTGGGGATAAGTGGATAGTATTCACTGTTGTGAGCTGTTATTACTAGAAATTGCATTCCCTCTCTAGCTTCCCTAGAGATTTAGCTTTGCCGGTGAATATAAACTGTACTCAATAGAATAGCATTTAGGAGTAACAAGAGTGTATGTCCACATACAGTAAAATATTCTAATGGTGTTTTAAAAGGAAGCTGTACTTTTTCATGTATTCTATGTACCCTAAGGATGGATTGCTATTACATTTAGGTCAAGAACAAGGCATAAGGAAGGTAATAAGTTTTGAGTACATCTTTATTACAAATATGCTGACTGTATGATCCATATCAAAGGTACTGGACAGTCTTTTTTTTCTGATTGAGTTTGTATGTGTCTTATGAGAGAGTGTTGTCTCTGATCAGGACTCCGATCAGGTTTTTCTTTCAGCTTAGGCAGAAGATTCATTCATGTTTTCATTCGGGATGTCCTCTCCCTGATCTTTTGCTGTATTCGTCAACAGTGCTGCTGTGCCCTTTCTCGTGCTCGCTTTTTGTGCGTCTCCTCTAGGCAATGCAGTGCTACAAGTTTTTTCTTTTTTAATCCCAAAGGAAGTTAATGACTCACTGTAAGCAAAAGCATTAATTTTAGCCAAGTTTGCTCTGAATTAAGACACTTCTTGTTGCCATCTGTTACCATCTATGATGCCTCTGTAGCAAGGAGCAGGGATTGCACTGTAAACATTCAGGAAATTAGTTTCAGCGGGATATTTTGCAGGCAGATTATTTCCTTCTGGATCTCAACTTTCCTCACAGTTGGAGATGTTTGGGCTCTGCCTCTCTTCTAGCAAAGGACAAAGGCATCTCCAACGTGCTGTGAGGTCCCAGGCAGGGTCTGGCCCAGTCTGCTCTGGGAGGAGAAGGGTGGTCAATCCCTCCTCTTAAACCCCTTATCCATTTTGAAAGGGACAGCAGTAAGCTCTCCTTGCCATCATTGCACCGGTATTTCCAGCGCTTAGCTCCGCAGTCAGAGCTACCAGTAGGGCAGCTTTTTCTTTTTGTTTCTCTTGGTTCAGCAGCAGGTGCTGGCAGTGAGGAAACCCTCTCCAGTGTGGTACCCTGGCCGCGGTGACCGCCTATCCAGGTGACCTGTGCTCTGCTAGCCAAGGAGCTCCAGGAAACAGAGCACTTTCCTGTTCCTGTGGCTGTTATCCTTTTGTGTAGAGGCTGCTCCAGAGGCAAAGCTGGTTCAAGGAATTTCATGGATTCCCCTTACAGGCCTGGAGCTGTGTCCAACTAAACATGGAAAATCCCACAGCAGTCTTGAAGCTGTGGAACCAAGAAGCTCAAATGATGGCAGGGTTGCAGTATGAACTCCAAGGCAGTGATTCAGGCATTTCCATGTAAGTGTCTAGTACTAGGTATCTAGAAAAATGAAGGGTGCCCAGCTGACCTTTATGGCTGGCCATTCAGGACTTGATGAACTGACAGAAGAGAAACGCCTTCCAAACCGTTGCCTTGCACACCCAGGCATGTTCTGGATACACATACAACACAGGCACCCTCCTAGGATGAAAGCTGTGAAGTTAAAAGGTGGTTTATCTGTATCAGAAGATAGATAAGAAGGAGATAAGCTGTCAGCAGGTAGAAAGATGGCTGAAATGAGAAGTCCAGCTAATATCCAAAGAGCTACACAACTCCATATGGACCTAATGAAGTCAATGCATAGAAGTGAGATTCTTTTTCATTAGGGAGCCATACCATGGAGCAGTAGTAACATATGTTCAGAGATGGCCACATCTGCTTCTGAATGTCTGCCCCCCACCTCCACCCGGGAAGGTTACGAGACAGAAAGCAGTGATAAGGCATGATAATTACTTGAATTTGGCTTTGGCTCTTCTCCTCAGGGAATGAGACCTCTAATCTCTCTTCCCGATGGACGACTCCTCCCAGCTTTCATCTTTTGACCCTTTCTGAAGTATCTACATTGGACAGACTGGCTAAGTTGCAACCTAGACCTAAGTTCCACAGTAGCAAAAATGTTCCTGCTGCTTTCCCCCAATACAGCTCAAGAGGTAACCAGGGCAAAA
The DNA here is from genome assembly GCF_964195595.1 of Calonectris borealis. Taxonomy (NCBI): domain Eukaryota; kingdom Metazoa; phylum Chordata; class Aves; order Procellariiformes; family Procellariidae; genus Calonectris; species Calonectris borealis. The sequence goes on along the minus strand of NC_134321.1, from coordinate 6,036,741 downwards.
TTTTCTTACTGGTCATGAAATGAAAAGATGAATCCCAGGAAACCACATGTCCCAGTTTCTGCTACATTTATTATAAACCAGCATATATTTGGCCTTAAGGTCTTCTTTCATTATAGTGTAGTATCAAAAGGTGTCCTAAATGTGGACTCATGAATGCTTTTGGCAGAGCTTCTGTGCTATCAAGCATCAGCAGTTAAGTGTGACTATCCAGGCTCTCAGGTAAGCTTAATTTCTTAACCACTAACAACCTCACAATGACACCAATTTGCACAGTAGAGTAATTCAGAGCTTGAATGATCCGCTTCCCGCTATTTCCTTGTCTGAATGACGCGCTCCCTGCTTCAGAAAGGCTCCTGAAATCTCTGTTTGGGAGCAATCAACCTCACTCCTGAAAACAAATTAGTTTTTCACATTCTGTTGCCATTTGTTATTGATGCTTTCTCTCGTACATCTCAGGGGATCGCTCATCACTCATTGTGCACAATGTCTCCAAACACAAAAGGGAAATCTGGACGCAAGAAGTGCTGTTAAAAGTTGTGGTAGAAACAGTGAGTTCTGGAAAACATAATTGTTTCTCTTTTCACTCGAAATGCCAAGACTTGAAAGCATTTCTGCTTGCCGAGATAGGTGGATGAGCCGTTGTTTCATTGCAAAGCACACAGATGCAGTTAAATAGTCCCAGATGGAATCTGAAATATTCCATAGCAGCCTCTTGGGCAGCGAGTGCATTAACCGCCACAGGAGAAGGCTGTAAAGGCTCCCATCTGGTCATCCATCAACACTTTTATACATTATCATCAGCAGCCTGCTTGGAGGGAAGGTGTGCCACATTTCTGAAAATCCAATTAGACGATAGCAGCCAGTTCTTTTTTATGCTCTCTGTTGCTGAGCCATCCAAAGCATTTTTTTTAGATTAAAGAAACATCATTTTCCTTCATAGGAGCTGTGCTGCTTTATCTCTATCATGACCTGTTCTTTTATGTGCTTTATAATTCTATTATTAATTGGGATTTCAACCATTTTCCTGCTACTGAAGTGGGACTCACTAGTTTGCAATTCCCAGGATCAGCCTTATGCCTCTTTTTCCCGAAGACTGATATAAATGCCACTCTTCAATTTCTTGATAGTGGCTATTTTGAGAAGAGATAACTTATTGCAGCACCTCAGCTGCAGGGTTTGATGCCAGTCCTCTCCCTTACCCTGATGGATCAATTCGCTTTGACTCTAGATATGCACATGTTTCTGCTGTGACTCTCAACACCACAAGCTGGGATGAGCCATCCTCTTATACCCTGATTTTCTTTGAGAGGTTCAGAGTTTTGGGCACCAGCATTGCTGAAGAATTGTTTGCAAAGCATGGAAAACTCCCAAGATCTCCAGAAGTTATTCTAGCAATGTTACCTTAAAAGAACAGGGTTCCTTCTGGTTTGGGTTTTATATAAAGGACATTTTAATGGCAACACTTTAAATTTTCAGGTAAATAATTAGTATTCTCTCCAACATAATTTTTTTCCAGGCATTACATGCTGAGGATGAGCATTTTGATATAGTCTTTATTGATGCTGATCAAAGGAACGCTGTTAACTACTACAGCTTTGTCATGGATAACCACTTGCTGAGAATGGATGGAGTGATCTGTGTAGAGAATACACTCATGAAAGGACAAGTCTACCTGGAGAACATATCTGATGAAAATGTACTAGCTGTCAGAAAATTAAATACAATGATTAATTCAGATCCTCGTGTTGAGCAGGTTAGTGCAATGCAATTGGTTAAGGTGCTCGTAGTACTGTATCTATGAATTTTGCAAAGTACTCTTTAAAATGTTTCTTTTGTTGCTGCCATTATCCAGGGGACCTAAAATGAACTTAAATTTTATTATAATTCACCTTACTTGAGCTCTATGTATGAGTTTCTATATTCAGAAATGGTCCCTACTCTCTGTCTACATCATATACAGTGTTAAAGGCAAGGTAAAAGTGGAACACTCAGGAGTGAATAATTAGCTCTACAGTACAACCAAGGAACCGCCGCTCCGCTTTAAAGGCTCTGGAAGCTGTAGGGCATCACCAGCACAACAGGAGTCAACAAAGTCCTACTCCAGCAGGAGAAAAAAAAAAAGTAATAGGATGCATAAACTATATGCTATGGTTTTAGAGGCAAAATTAAACAAATATCCTCCAGGGCTTTAAAAGCAGGTATGGATGATGCTACCCCAGGGCAGTAGCCACCAGCCTGCAAAGCTTACTTTCGTGCCACGGCTGTACTGGGGTGGGAGAGCGGCTGCTGTGGCTGAGGGGAGCCATCGAGGACGGCCGGATCCCTGCCTGCCCTTCTGCACTGTAAGGCTGGTCCCATGGTGGGGCAGGTGAGGTCTGCCACCTCCCTCCCAGGTGTCCCCTACCACACTCCCCCCTGCCATAGCTCCTGCCCAGGAGGTTTTGGTACGTGCCTCATAGGCTTAAGGTCCTTGTCTATCTGCAGGTCAGATGGCCTCTAGAGATGCCTCTTGTGATTCTGTATTTATTCTATCATCAAGGTACCAATAGCAACAGCTTTTCTTTGTAGAAGAGGAAAAATGAATGACAATTTTCCATGCCCTGAATCTTACTGTTAGCCATTCAATGCACGTAAATAGCACGTTGTTTCCTATCATCTAATGTTCTATGTTCTAATAGTTTGATATTGGTATTGAATCTCCAACACTGAGTGCAGATTTCACTAAAGCGTGATAATAGTGTCAGAGAAGGTAGGTGGCAAAACCCACTGACATTCATCTATGGGTGCAGGACAGATGTTCTAGCAAATGCTGAAGAACACCAAAGTGTTGCTATTATGGTTTGCTGAGCTCCAGGAATAAGATTGGAATATCCTCATGACAGCATTAGCCAGGCAGTGGAAACCCAGAAACCTCAGCAGCCGGCACGGATTTAGAAAACGGAGAGACAAAATTGCATTTTTTTCCTGGCATTTGTGGAAGCTGTAAGTTTGGAAGAGGAATGTGAGCAAATACAAATGCCTGACATATTTGTGTTGGAAAGAATTTCAGCTAAAGAATAGGAGAAGGGGAAAAGCTGCTGCGGCCTAAGGACGGAAGGATTATCCTTCATATCAATGGAATTTGGGTGATAGAAAGCCAGGTTCAAAGCAGCTGAGAACTGTGTGTGTATGCGTTATATTTGCAGGTAATTTTACCTGTGCAGAGTGGACTGAGCATCATTCGACGGAGCCCTGCACCTCCAGATGCGGTGACTGAATCCGAGGTGTGTACTTCCTCTCTGAGAGCACTTCTGGGAAAATTGAGACTCTGCTGGGGACAGTGATAAAATAATTTCCAGGGATTTGGTGGCAAGAGCCCAAACTCACATTCTGTCATGCCATGGTGCTGTGCAGCATGGACTTACCAGCTTAGGGCTTGGCACATATTAGCGGCACTTGTCCGGGGCTACACTAAAGCTATTAAATGCCAATTCCTTGCAAAGTCTTTTGGATCAGCCACGCTGGTGCTGTGATAGATCCCTGGAGCGGCTGGCGTCCTGCTCGCCAGGTGCCTGTGCCCGGTGCTCTCTGGTCCTTCCAGTGCAGGGGAGTGTGGGCAGATGGAGCTGGGGCCCAGCTGTAATGAGCCGACGCAATATTTCTGAAGTAGCTATTTTTTTGCCCAAAAGCAGCACGTGGTGCCCTTCTATGCTCTCTGAGCTGAATATTTTCATGGCCCTAGAATTTGCTGTCCTGTGGAAAAGATGGTGGTTTCATCTTCTCCATTTTATGTAGTGGGCATCATCCAGCTGTAATGAAATTCCCATCTGGAATCATAATGGCCTAACTCGGTAAATCCAGACCCAAACATCTTGATTGTTTTGCAGTTTCCGAATGCTCCCAAAGCTACACTCACTGGCAATTCCTGGCATTTCAAACCCAATATTTTAAACATCTTGTATTTTCCTTTTTGATTCCAGTCAGGGGGAAATGATGTATGGCAGCTGATCAGATGACAGCTTGGTTTAAGTTATTGGCTGATATCTTTATTTGCGCACCAGCCTTGTGAAGATATTTTGATTGCACTCCACTTGAGCCAAATCCTGCCTTCGGAAACTTGTTCTTAGCCTCCGTGCCTTCCTGAAGCCAGCTGAGCCCGAGGGCAGGATTGGGTCCTGGGGGTGAAATAACTGGAAGACTTGATCAGTCATCTTCTAAGACATTCTACCTGACCCATCTGTCATGGGAAGATGGGTCAGGAAACACCATACCCTACTCTTATGTAAGTGGAGTGGTCGGCGCATCTCCCCAAACCACAGCCCTTCTGCTCCATTGTCTTGCACCTTAGTGCTCCTATTGAGACTAATATCTGTGGGGATAAGGGTGCTTTTTGGCTTGAATTAGTCATACCTTTTGTATTAAATAATGGGCCACGAAGACATGGATCCCTGTTTGTGCTCCCACCTCATTCTCACAGGCAGAGTCCTTCATAGCTATCACTTACTGAGCTTTACACCTTATTGTGCAATGTTTTTGTTTTAGAAAGAAGTGGTGAGGGATGACGTCTTCTGGGGTTATAACAGGCGCCGCATCCTTGACCGTCTGCGTTTGGATGGCAAGGTGGCCTATGTCACAGGCGGAGGGCAGGGAATTGGAAGAGCCTTTGCTCACGCGTTGGGGGAAGCCGGTGCTAAAATAGCCGTTGTGGATCTGGTCCTTGCAAAGGCAGAAGCGGTGGTGTGTGAGCTCAGCCTCAAAGGTAAGCACGGGTCTGACCTCCAGGTCCTGCTGTACACGACCCGGTGATGAGTGCTGTAATGAACTGCTTTCCTTGTTCAAACCTGACCCTTCTTCTGCAGTGCAATTCTCTTTCATCCAGCTCTGATGTTCCTCGGAGTAGATCGTGCAGCAGCCAAGGCACCTCAGGCTTTACTAAGGATGGATGATGGACTTGACCTACAAACTCATTAGCATGTACCCCCTCCCTGGCACCTCTTCCATACCTAATGTCTGCACCGTGAGCCACAACACCAAAACAGGGTAGAGGTATTGTCAGCCTAAATCTCTCATTGTGCACTCAAACTGAGGCAAAATAATTTTTGAAGCCCTCAGCTATAGTTCTTTCAAACATGCAAGATCAGATATAGGAACAAAACACTAATAGACATAATAACTAAAATCCCAAATAAGAGGTAAAATCCTCTACAAGCCACTTCTATTTTAGCAGTAAAACCAGAAAATGTAACATAAAATTGAATTTCTCCCTGGAGTCATGCTAAACTGCAATTGTAAAGGGGAAAAAGAAAACTGGAAATATAATTTTAATGAGAAAAGAAAGGGAGTGTTACTCATTTTATAATTCCTTTTGTGAGATTACAACAGAGCCTTCTTCGAAGTTCAGTACTTCATTGCCTCTAAAGATAATTTCTTTTACCGAGGAAATTTTCACATTCCCGTTTGGATAAAGTCACCAGTATTTGTTTCCACTCTGACTTCAGAAAGATATTGGGCCACAGGAAATCGCATTCTCCAGCAAAACCAGCCCCTGCAGATGTATTTCTATCACCCAGTCTCAATCAACTTCCTGAGGAAGGGGCAAGGAATGTTCAGTTCTGGTTTTGATACCACTCTGAGCCTCCACAGAGAACATCTTAAAAAGTCCCAGTCTGTACGATCCCAGCTCTAGTAAGCAGGAGACACTTTACATGGAGTATCAGCGTACTGGTTAAAGCTTTGATTGCTGGTCTGATCCCAATGACCTAGAACAGAAAATGTCCAGCTCCTATTACAAATTCTTGAGTCATCCAGTCCCTCCTTCCCTGAAGCTTTTCATTTTCTTATGCACTGAAGCCATATGGTCTTGGCACGAAGTAGCTGTGCCCTACAAGTTAACTTGCCTTTTGGACATCTTTTCACAGTGAGATCCTGCATATCAAGTAGAGCTATTCAGATAGAAATGGGCTACTTGATAGAGCCATGAGACTTTGGATGCCAACAGCCTATTTGAAAACGAACTTAACTTTTCTCCAGGGCATTTTCAGTAGGAGTTTGATCATCCACCCTTCAATGGCTGCCCTACATCTCTGCTCCTTCACCAGTGGGCTGCAAGCCCAGAGGAGGTGGGGGGGTGTTACAAAATGCAGTCGGAGAGGTCATGAGGCATAGCAAATATTATTGCAATCTAAGGTAAAGAAAATCTTGCTTCTCAGTCTTTACGCATCTTTATCCTTTGAGGTCAAATATTCTTTATCAACTTGACCGGTGCACCTGGTCAGGGCACATCTATTCCATCTCATGACGGTTTTTGAAGTTTCAAATTTATTGTCATTCCTTGTTGGAACAAAACCCAAACTTTGTAATGCTTTTGTGAAAGGGAATTATATCCAAATGCCCGTTTTTGGAAAGGATCTGAAAAGGTCAGGTTTTCAATCTCTTTCTCTCCAGAGGTAACTAGAGAGTCTAGCCTGGACCTCAGAAGCTTTCCCTTGAAAACTTTTGTTGAAATCAATATGTTTCCATGAAACATTTTGGCTTCAGAGAAGTAACATACTCTGTTGGAAATAAATTTTGACAAAAAGGTTCAGCTAGCTTTACTCTCAAAATATTCACATGGGTAAATTGAAGCAATCGTAGTAGTAATACATATTTTTCCTGCTATAAGCACAAAGGAGCTGTGATTTTTTTTTTTCCCCCTTTTTGGTTGTAGATCTCTAACTCAAAGTTGGAAACACAGTGCCCCAAGTCATTCCCATACAGATACTTTTTCAAAACGTTTTGCTTAGCTTTCTTAAACCCACTTTACTTCTTATACCAAGGAGCCCTTTACTGTCTTTTGGGATGGTGCCATCACTTCATGATGAGTTTTAAACATCAGAATCTCTGTGATCTCAGTTTTAGCTTTGTTAGACAGCTCGGGTGTATCTCCCTTGGCTATAGGGGTCTTTGTTTTTAGATCCTGTGTGAATACCTTTTTCAACAGTTGCTAATGGATCCTGACAGAAGAACCAAAAATGATGAAACATAACCAAAAAATCCTAAGGGTTATCTTCCACTACATACCCCTCGGTCTTCAGGGGGAATTACTGCCTGTACCTTAAGGGAAGAATTAGTCTGATGGGATTTTTAAAATGTGCATTTTCACTGTAAACTATGCAAATGCTTTCCCCACAATGTCACTTCTGATCTTCTTGTCTTTATGCAATGTATTACTTCCATTTATACGGAGAGACCAGAGATGAAGCCCTGCGGCAGGGGGGCCATGTACACGTCCCCAGCAGAAGGGCACCTTGGGCAGATTCGGCACATCAATGCCTCTCCAGCACGGAGCCACTGGGCTCCTTTCCTGCCCCTCTCATCACAAAACTGCCTCCATGAACATGACAAAACTAAACTGAGGACTGTAGAGATGTATTGGTACTGTCGTGCATGTAGCAGCGCCGTCATGTCTTGGGTTTCTTACCTTTGGTTAGGACTACAGATTTTAAGCTATTTTTCCATATTTATTTATTTATTTATTTTTAACAGATGGTTTGGGGGGAGAGTGGAGAGACAGAAAGTGGTTTTTTCCCATCTCTCAGAGTGCAGGGATATCAGCTGAATTTATTAAGGTCAAGTGTGGGACTCTGGTTTGAAGTGAGCGTGACTTCACTGCTTCTTCACTAGACACTCACGTGTGGCACCTTTTGTCTTGTTTTTATGAACTATTGTATAAGATGAAGCCATAAATGGGGTGAGGGTTGGAGCACCTCATTCTGTTACCATTAGTAACACGCTTGCACCCATTTTGTCTGTAAATTGAATAAGAAAGATTGCAGCAGCTCCCTGTACGTTACATGTCTTGATAACAATTAAGAGGAGCAACGGGGGCTGTCTGGCTATTCTTATTCTTTCAGCATATTTAGCATAAAACCTGCGATAAAATAAGAGGTCTCGTTTTGTGGCAGAACGTGCATTCATTTTTGTAGGTGGCTGTATTATGGGTCTGCCCGTTACTCTGCTGTGGAAAGCAAGGGGACCGTGGCACAGCTGAAGGCCAGAGGGGACATTAGCTCCCATGGCCCAACATGGGGAGCACCCCAGACCAGCATCACCTCGGGGCGTGCGCTCTGGCAGGCTCCCGGAGGCATTGGAGATCAAGAGGAGCTTTTCCATCCAAAAGTTGCTTTTCTGTCATTTTCTTCAAACGTCACTGGGCAGTTATTCTTTTGCCTTGCTTTCACGGCAGTCTCCATCTCAAAGCTTCATTTTGGGGGAGTCTTCTCCTGTCCTCCTAGAATAGGCTTAAGGCTTCTTTTAAATATCTTATTAGAATGATCTAAAAAAGGGACCAATGGGGAATAATTTTTCCATTTAAATAGAAGTAAAAAGATCTTGCTTTAACAGCTGTAACTTCCTACCTGTGCACTCTTTGCTTGCAGACTGCTGATCTACAGCCCAACCCCAGTGACTGCCCCCCTCCTTGTGAGTTAGGACCCATTTCACCACAGCTCTTACTGGGTAGCCTTGTTTGAATTTCAGGATGGGTATAATCCCATTGGCATCAGATGCCTCAGTAGGCTGCTTATTTTGTTTATTAATAAGGGTATTTAAAGCTGATTTTGATAGTGAATTAAATGAAGATATTTATGGATCAGCACTGGTGCAAAAGTCAATGCCTGGATTTTTCTAGGAAAAAACGTACAACTTTTGCGTGTTTCGAATCCAGTAAATCTCTTAACTTCTGAATGTTTGTGTTATTCTGGTAGTGTGATTTGCAATAAATAAGGCCAGGCACCGTGACTACCTGAGCCGGGAGCCTGCAGGTATTCCCAGTTAGCTCCCACCTAAAACGGGTTTGGTTTTGTCTGAGGGTCCCAGCTGTTTGGATGCTGTGGTTCATCCAGAAAGCACTTTCTGGACAAATTGGTTTGATTTCTGCAGCATCTTGGGAAGAACTGGCATAAAAAACATCTACATTTGAGCAAACGAGAGAGTCCTTTGCTTTACCTTGTTCCTGAGCTGTTACCACCCACCCACCAGTGATGCTCCCTGCGGAACTGCTCCCGGACGGGGAAGCTGCAGTTGAGGGTTTGGACAGAAGATGGTGCAGTGTTCAAAGGTTCGTCCTGGTGGAGTGGCAAACTCCACTCTCATACCTCGGTTTTATGTTTGCCTCCAACATGCAAACCTCGCACCAGTCAGCAACTTTAATAGCAGTATTACAATAACAAACATGCATTTTGCTACAATTTGTGGAGCAATGAATTAAGGTGGCATATATATAATACACATATATATATGAAATAATAAATAATCACCAAACATTTTTTTTCTTTTTCTATGAATACCTGTACCGACTTCATCACTCTTATTTTAACGCAGGGATTAAAAGCATTGCCCTGGCAGCAGATGTAAGCAAACCCGAGGATGTGCAAAGGATCGTGGATACAATTGTAGCTCGCTGGGGCACGGTTCACATCGCATGCAACAATGCGGGAATCAATATGAACTCTGCGAGCGAAGATACTTCCCTAGAAGAATGGGACAAAACTTTTAATGTTAACTTACGAGGATTATTTTTGTGCTGCCAAGTAAGTGTGAAACGCTGTACTGGTTTGTTTTGCAAATGGGTAATAATTTTCTAAGCATTTACTTTACCAAGATTCAATAATACTTTATTACTAATTATCACAATAAAACTGGTCCTAGTTTTGGTGGAGTTAAGGACAGATTTGCTTTATATCAATTACAGATTTTGGTCAATATTTTCAAAAATAGCTGGTACTTACTGGCTGCCCAAGCCCAGGCATTTAAGAATGGCCAGTTTTTTTGGAGGGTGGTTATTTGACGCTTCCTGAAAACCAGAAAGCTTTGGGAGGCCATTCCCAACATTAGTGATTATTTTGAAAAAATATTGCCAACAGTGAAGAGGGTCTGAAATGGCAGTGGGATTTTTCCTGCATCAGCCATTTTTATACCAAGTTTTTATATCAAGTGCTTAAAAAAAATGTGTTAGCACATAAACTCTTCTGAAAAGTGAAGACTAATTTATTATCATGTCATTATTAGCACAATCACAAAAAGGGTCACTGGTCTTTCCTTTAATTTCTGTCACAGGCTGCAGGCCGCATTATGCTGAATCAAGGATATGGGAAGATAATTAACACAGCATCTATGGCAAGTTTAATAGGTGAGTGATGAGAGCTAACAGTTGTGCTTCAGAATCCATATTTTAATTACTACCGATGCTATTTGAATCAATTAAACCTGTATTGGGAAGGAGTAAATCACTGACATTTTGTATTAGAGGAAATGTACTACAAAATTTTTATTGATATCATTTTTCAACATTTATCTGTCCTCTATGTTTTAGAGCACTTATTACTTTTTATAGAAGAGGTGGAGTCACCTCCTCCGACTCCGACGCACTGATGGCATGGGAGAGGTGCTGGTGCACTCCCCCGTAATTTCAGGAAAACGCGTTTGAGCGCGGGAAGCTGTGCCCCTCCGATGTTTACAAGCCACCCGAAAGCTTTTGTGCCGGTCTTCGCCCCGGTGCCCGTGGGGTTTATTTCATTATGGTTACCAACAGGTGTCTCCACCAACGCTGCTGAATCAGCAGTGTTGTCAAAAGCGCCAGTAAACCATTGTAACATATGGAATGAAATCCCTACTGCTGAGCTAATCTGGAAGGCAGTTACATGCTGGTGAACTGAGGCCCATGTAACAAAACTTGATCAATTACACAAATTAAGCATAGCCCTTTAGGAATTTATTTTATTGGTCTGGACATCTGTTGCAGTATTGTCCAAATCCAAAAATCAAATGGTGCCTTGGGTTGCCAAGTTAGGCAAGAAAATCTAGTAGCTATAAAAGTACAACTGAAAACCCCTGTATTAATATCATGTCCATCTGCTGAATGTTACATAAATATGCAGTCTTTTTATTTTCCTTGGGAATAACATTTATTTTTACTGTGCCCAGTTTGACATTCTGTGACATTCTGCTCAGTTTATTGCACAGTAACTTTAAATGTTGCTTCAAAAATGCATTTATAATGTTGTTGTTAATCTTTTTTTCAAGTGTCTTTACCAGCTGTTTTACTTGTGCTTAAACACAGGCACCGTCCCTCCGCCCAACTTTGTAGAGTTACAAAATCTCCCAAAGAAAAATAGTTTTGAAAAGAATGTAAAGCTTTAAATTTCAAATGCCCTAGACTTTTGTGCGCTGCTCCACACAGTGGGGCTCTGGTCTGGGCTCGGGCTGTCACCGTCGGCATCATTGCCGCAAAGCAAAATTTACTGGGAAGTGTTCCACCCCAGAGAAAGGTATGAAGCTCTGGAAACTGGCACCAGCTGGGACTCTGCTGGTTTGGCACACTCCAAAGCCTTTCTCTTGCAGCCCAGAAGTGCCCTCCACTGCTTAAGGAAAGGCATTTCCCAGCTTCTCCATCAGGCCCTGGCACAGTTCTGCTGAGCCGGGGGGTAATGCCATTCCATCATAGCATCCATCCCAGCCCCAGCTCGGGGCTGCACCTCCTTGGCTGGCCAAGTCCTCTGAGACCCACACGGGGATCACGTTTGAGGGCAGTATCGGTTCTGGAGCAGGAACAAACACTGGAAAGCAACCCTGAGAGCAGCCTGGAAGGGTCATTGCAAGATGTGCTTCAATGCCATTGAAAGTTAATGCATGTTAGGCCAGAAGTTAAGAGACGAAGAGATGTGTTTACCTTCTGAACCTGTTTGAATCTTGGCATTGAAAAAATCTAGTAGTTATAAAACTACGACTGAAAACCACGATGTTCATATCATGTCCATCTGCTGAATGTTAAATAAATATGTTGGTTGGTTGGTTATTTAAGTATGTTGGCCAACTGGCATAGTATGAAATGTTTCTAGAAATAGTTAGGGGATTTTTTTTTTTTTTTGTTGTTGTAGGTTGAGTCCTTCCTCAGAGATACAGGAAAACGAGGAGACACTTAGCAGGATAGGGAGATTTTTGTTTGTGATTCTTCCAGATACACTGCTCAGAATCAGTTTTAATTAATTGAAGATAAGCTGCATACATTTTGCATATGTACATTTTGATTCTGGTATTTCACTGGAATTATTCCAGACGTATGCTTCAGCAGCGGAGATGAGGCTGCTGCAGCTCTGCGATTTGCACAGGTGTGACTCAGATCTGTAATTTTTACAGTGAATATCTTTCGTGGTAAGTGGTCTGGTCTTCTCTATCTGTGCGCACCTCTCACTGACATTACATGGCTGCTTCAAGATCAGGCTAGAAGCCTTATGCACCGAACAAGGTTGCAGAAACATAGTGTCAGGTGTTTAAAATGTAACGCAGCTGATGTTGGCCGCATTTTTATCTGCTTTCCTCCCATCTTCTCCATATGAAACAGTTTGAGTGTCCTCACTTCCCAGAAGCCTTACAAATTCAGATTTTTTTGGTGACGCTGCTGAAGGCATAGCTTTATTCACAAGCTCTAGCCCCGTTTTGTATGAGTTTGGAGGGTTGCAGATTTGCTCTTCTGTCTACAAGGGACCACCTCAGGTAAGGGAAGAGGAGGCGGTGCGGGGTGCTCAGCTTCACAACGCTCGTTGGCTTCTTCTTGAGCTCTTCCCATTGAGAGGGGCCAAGTGTCTCAGCAGGGGGAAATTTCATCTTCTGAATTACCTTCCTTAGATATTCTTATGAAGGCAAAAGCATTTACACGGAAGGACTCCTGAAAACCCTGTCTGAGCACCCATCCCAAATCAGACAGCTGATTTTGATAGCTTGCAGCAACTTGCTGTTCTCACCCACGTGCACTAGAGGTGCAGAGCCGCTGCCAAAACTCTTATCCTCCTAGCAAACGCCGAATGATTTATCACAAACAGACATGTTTGGAAAGTTTAGCAAAGAACTGCTTTTGGGAGGTTAGAAGGTTAACTACCGAAGTTGTATGTAACTTGGAGCTGATGCGTGGCAATTAATCAAGAAATTACATTCCACGTTTTTTCGAGAGCCCACGCGGCGCGCCGCATCTGGGGGGCGACAGGCACACGCGGAGGGCAAAGCGGCTCTGCTGGTCGAAATGCGAATCATTTCATATTGAACAAAAAATGAGTGCAGAAAAAATGCTGGCAGAGGGAGGCCGTGGTGTGAAATGCTCTTTGTAGGAAGCAAAAGGCCTCCGAATTCTGAGCAAACCTTCAGCACATGCAGAAAACCAGAAACACTAATTGTGGCTCCCATCATGTGTGTGCTTTAAATCTATTCACAAACATCGATGTTCAAGGCAAAGGTCCTTATTCACACGCCCAGCAATTTGCAGCAGGGCTTTTGGCTCTTTCAGAGTTTGGGTAACTCAATTTGTTATCATCTTCTTTTCACCCTTTAAATTGACATACTCAAAACCAACCGTTTTAGTCAATAAAAGCAATAGTGGATGTGTTGGGATACCATGGATGGTAGTGATCTAGAACTGATGCACCAGCTTAACTTAATAAATTAAGACCAATTTAATGCCACCTACCAGTTCCGCTTATGTGCTTTTATCAAAATGCTGGGGGGTTCCTGCTGTACCCTACACAAACGCAGCAAGACGCCTGCATCCGGGGTTCAGCGTTACCTAACCCCCCAGGCTACAATTGTTTGCCTTTGTGATTTCTGATATTTAGCGCTGCTTTTCCCCACTCTTCCTCCATGAAAGAGCCAGCATCTCGGTGACGCTCAGTACCGATACGGTGCTAATTATGGGTCAGTGCTTTGCACTGGATTTGTTTAATGAAGTCGTGATGGAGCCAGAAAAGTCCAAGGAGAGACACTTTGTAAATCCCAACAGCTGGACCGATTTGGTTTGACTCCCATGGGTTTAAAGCACTTTACACCCACCAGGGATTTGTCCTTAAGTAGCTTTCCTGGGAATACTGCAAGTGAGAGCTGGTGGAGGGGCAGAGCCAGCCGAGCACACAGCACTAACAAGCTTGAACATTGTAATTAGCAAGCCGATCATTTTCCCTCTCTGATTGACATGTGACATCTTTGAAACATTTTCAAAAGCTTCAGATTTTCAAAGTGGTGGGTGTTCTGAATTTTTGGGATGCACCTGTGCTCACATCCACACAAACACTGATTAGATAATATGTTGTGTTTGCTTCAGACTATGGATAATTTAAAAATTAAGGGGAATAATTTGTTCCAAGAAGCTATATATAATATAATATGTTATAGAAAATCTATTATGCACTTATATTATATCATATCATATTATATCATATCATATATCATTATGCTATAGTATATTTTATTAGTATTACAGTGTACAAATATTTTGTACATAAACAAACATGTGTATAATATATGAATGTGCATGTGTGTATATGATTGATTATCTTTCTTGGGAGTAGTTGAATATTGCATATATATGTTTAATACATTGTTTTTGGCTTTGCCCAAATATGGAACCTTTTAAATTTCTTTATTTCTTTTTTTTGTTCTCCATTTTTTTCCAGTAGCCCGGCTGCTGAGGCAAAAATGTTAGATGGCAAAATACAGATTGAGAGTTTTCTGTTGCAGGTGGCTAAATTCTTGTTGCTCCCTGCCTAGTATCAGGGAAAATGGCAAATAGTTCATCTCAATGCAGGGAATTATCCATGTAGTGCCTAAGCTATCTTAATTTGTGGAGAATAAATAATTTTCTATTTCTGAATCCCTTCTAGTCCCGCACCCGCAGAAGCAGTTGGCGTACAACACCTCGAAAGCCGGGGTCGTAAAATTAACACAGACATTAGGAACCGAGTGGATTGACAGAGGAGTAAAAGTCAACTGCATTTCCCCGTAAGTAAAACGTAGTCTCATTTTGAAAGTACAAAGAGAATGAAATGTTCTAAAAAGCTCAAACGAACAGTATCTCGGCAAATAAAGTTTCTAATTAGCAGGTGGATTGCATCCCTTTTTATGTTGTCTTTTCCTCAACAAAGGTTTAAATACTTAGAACCAAGCCTGCTCTGTTGCTGTGTATACTCAGGGATTTAAGAAGAGGTTTTAGCATTTGATAATAGGTTTTCCAATAATGTGAAGGGTAGTTTTTAGCATTTCTCTTCCAGATGAAATATTTCCTTAGTCTGTCCAAGCCTTCTGCGGTTAAAGAAAAGGCTTTTGACACTTAATAGACAATACTTCTTTCCCCTTTTTACTTGAGACAAATATATAGGCACTTTAAAAGCCACATTGTACTGCTGTAATTGAGATACTGTTCAGCTCTGACAATCACAGGAGGCCAGGTGTAATTTTGTAAATATATATATATTTATTACAAATTACATTTTCCTTATTTTTAGAGGCTTAAAGCTATATGTTTTATTTTATGGTATTTATTCACAAAGAAAAGTTTCCTTGCACAAACACTTTTTCTCTCCCTGTTTCTCACACACATGCCCAACACAGTTGTTTTATTAAACAATTAACGGTTTAGCATGATGGTGCTAAGCAGAAACCCAAGTGGATAGCGTTAATTGGAAGCGGTCAAATTCCGTAGACCATTGAAGTCAATCAGAGTAAGTAAGAAGGGCAGGATTTTAACCCAGGAGTTAAATTGTAATAATGAAGATATAATGTACATCAAATTAGGAAAAACAAATTACATATTTTAATCCACAAAGTGGAGTAAAAAAAAAAAATCACAGAGCTCAATGGCAAGTGCCTCTGTTTTTACTGTCAGTCTGCGCTCCACTTCCTTGTGCTAGCTGTCTTCCTTATGATTATTTATTACTAATTATACCAGTGACTCCAGCCGTCGCTCTATATGATCCACAGATTCTTTAAACAACATCTTACTTCATAATGGGATTTTCCCCATGCCAATACTAGCAGCACTGCAGTAGTGTTCCCACAACCAGTGCTAGTGAATTTACACTGGCTTTCGGGAGCCAAGGGAGATGAAGGGAATTAGGGAAGCTCAGTAGGACCTGGCAGGAACTGTGTCTGAAAACACATGGGTAATCTTTACCAACAGAGGTGGGATATTAGTGCCACGTTGACAGGAATCACGGATAAGGAAGCTCTTAGATGAGGAATTACCCATTTCTGGAAGGTTTACATGAATTTAAAAAATATCCACCAAATGATCAAAACTCAGTGTTTTGTGTAAGTTGGAAACACTCTTATTTGAAGAAGTTATGTTTCTGGAGGCAGTTGTCAAAGCATGGAGAAAAAACGGCCACACTTCTCTTTTTTTACTTTCCAAGTTCAAACAGGCTTGCATTTTGGTCATCCCTACCTACTTTAAGCTCTAGCTCTGAGCTCAAAATCCTACAACAGAAAGGGAGGAATAGCCAGAAAGAGCGCACAGAGGACAAATGTTTTGCTGTCTTTGAGGTCCCCTGTTCCGGGCAGAGCAGTTCCCCCTGACGCAGCTGGGGACCCGTTCTGAACCGCTCTGGGAGCCAGGCAGGGTTCTTCTGCCGGCAGCTCAAAGCTTTGGCTGAGCCCCTCGTGCCGGGGCCGCCCAGGGAGTTCAGCGGCAGGAGCCTACAGCGGTTCATATAGCTCAGATCCCTCCTCACCAGAAGCAAAAGCCACATATCCTTGAGAGTAAATATTCACGTTTACCCTTCTGCCTGTATGAGATGTGAACCTGCATTTCAGTGCAGATTTGGACCCATCCCCAGAACCATGGACCCCACCGGTCTCGTTGTCGTGTCTCTTGATGTGACTCACCGAGGCGCAGGGGCATCTTCAACCCACATGAACTTGGTACCCACCACCGGGCAGTAGCCTCAATGCAACAGCACATCTGTCGATGCCGTCAGAGTACTTTGTAGGGTTGAAAATGCAGAAGTCTTTCTGAGCATGGATGTCCAACCTAACACGTAGCCATCTTATAACAGGAGGGGAGTGTGAGGAGCACAGAGATAGACATAGGGCATGATGGTTCCCAAGATAATCTCTGGATAAGTAAAATATTTAAGTGTGTCCTTAAGTCCTTTGTCCTTCTCACTCACAGTTGCATTAATGCTTTAAGGCATTCTCAGCGTACCTCTGTCTGAAGCTCCAAACACTCCAGTCTGGCCTTAAATATTATTTCACCATGCAAACCTTTTGGCCTTTTTTCCCCTTTTCCTATCTGGTCACTTTTTATCAACTTAATTTCTTAATGAGTGCGTAAAACTTATGCAGAGCAATGCATAAAAGTTATCGATGCATAAAATGTTATGGCAGAGTCCTTAGGATAATTTATTGCATTTATAAAATTGAAGATTCAGGCTTCTCTTGCTGGCCAGGCAAGCCTCATGCCCATGGGGAGAAGGTGGCCGAGACTCCCTGGATGCTTTGGCTGACTTTGCCTGTTGCCCCATGCAACAGCAAGCGTCTCCGTGTATCGTGGAAACCGCGCTCAGCCCTTATGCCACCACCTCGTGCAATTGCCTCGTCGCCTGCTGCACATGCTGTGCAAAGTTAAGAAGGTGCTGGAGTCTTCCCAAAAGGGATGTGAGGGTCAGGCTGCAGAGGGGACCTGGGTGTGAACAGGGACCTTTACAGGGCACTGACTGGCAGCTGACGCCTGGCTGCCCACGGTGTGTTTTAGTCCCTTTCCTGGTCCCCGCACATGTGAAGCGTGTTGGGTGTGATGGAGCAGGGGACTTTTGAGAGTCTCTGGTTTTTGGCACATCCAGCATTGGAACGCTTCATTTTTGCAGGCATTGCACTGAATCAATGTCCATTTTGGGGGCTTGATTTGCAAGGCAGAAAATGCCATAATGTCCTTAGGGATGGACAGCTGGAAATTGATCTTCAGCTCAACCCACAGCCGCAGCCAGGCCAGCTTGTCGGGGACCCCGTGAAACTCAGCAGTCCCAGGGGATGAACCACGTTCTCCACTGGTGGGCTGCAGGGTTTGGGCTGCGATGGCCGAAGAAGCTTCATCCCCTGCGTGCCTGCCTTGCTCCCCTGGGATGGTGCCAGTGCTGTACCAGGCTTTTAGCCCGGTGGGTACAAGGAGTCAGAAAGCAAGTAGGGCAGGATCACCACAGGTTTTGGGTGTACCCCATCATGGGGGAAGGAGAGGCAGAGCTGGCAGGAGAAGAAGCACCCCAGCATCACCTGAAAGCGTCCCCAATTAAGCAGCATTACTATCCCCATTAAGCAGCAGTCGTTGCTGGTAAGTATCTTTGGACTTAAATCTAATTCCTTGGGAGATGTCCCAATTAAGTGGATCTCTTGATTAAACACTTCCTGATTAAGTGGAGTGTACTTAACTCATTCAAATTAATAACTCGTCTGAAAGAAATCAAGTTACACACAGATGGAATCTTTTTTTGCTCTCATTTGGGGATTGAGCGCACGTACCAATTCCAGTTAAGTATCTGGTAAGTGATATTTTTCCTAATGTGTCTCTCGAAGTGGAAATGTTTTAGGCAATTGTTTTTCTTTTTTTTTTTTTTTTTCCTAATGTCTCAAATTGTCCTGTGTATCAATAATGAAATATTGATGCTCATGTCTAATGTTAAGGAACCAGCAGTTTGATATTACATTGACATGCAACAGAAAGTACTGATAGGCTCAGCACTGCATACGAGATGAGGTAGGGAATTAATGCATTGGCAGTTGTCTTTGCTGGAACTGGTTAGAAGCCAACTAAAATCTGCCTAAAAGGGTTCGACAACATTAAATTGCCCAACTTGGCATCAAAGCTTTCCCAGAAGATGTGTAGTATCAATGACATGCCTAATATTTATAGTGCCATCAGTATGTGTGTTTGCAACTTTTAAGTTTTGCGCTATATTTTTTTCTCATTTCTATAACAAAAATTTTTAATGAAGTTTTGTAACACATCTAAATTTTTGCTACTTGAAGTGAACTGAAGAAAGGTCCAGCGAGAGGCACAGCACTGTGATTTACAGGTTGCAGTGATCAGACCAAAGATCATTTTTCCAAACAGATTGAAAAATGTCCTCTTTTTAGCAAAATCTGTTGTGCTGGAGGACTATGTGTCATATTCCCTAATCTTCATTCCCTTGGGGTTAAAACATATATGTAAATTTAAAAAAATTAAAAAGTCATATGGATCTTATTCTAGTCTCTGATAGCGTAAAGCCAGAACGATTATGCTGATGGTTTTGTAAGCACGGTGAGAGGCACGTAAGGGAAAGGAGTCCAACATATTTCACGTCTGCTGCTCAAAGCACGTTTCTCTCTGAAGAAAACCAGTTCTCGAGGAGTTTGGGAGAGCGAGGGGGGAGAGCAGGGGGCTGTGCTTGGGGGAAATAAGTAAAGCGTCTGCAGTCCTATACTGGAATGTGTTTAATTTTATTACATTGCCAGAGCTTAAGGGAGCTGCATCGCTCAGTGTTTCTGAACTGCTCTGGTGTTTATTGACAATTACAATAAAAAATAAAGCCGATATTCAAATCCTGCCCGATTAGTGAAAACAGAAATGTTTGGGGGAAAGTCTGAATTGGTTCCACCTCGTAACAGAGTAAATAGCAGATTTCAGCCTTCAGTTAAAACAAAAGGTAAATCTCATACCCAGAATCCAGTGTGTCTCAAAAAATTATTTCCTTGGAAGTATAAATTGGGATGCCGATGAAGTTTCAGAACAAAACGGGTATTTTTATACTTTGTTCATTTCATATTTATCACTAGCTTGTTTGCTAATTTTCATTTGCAAGAGGCAATTCTTCCAGCTAACTGGCTGCCTCAATGGGCCACTGATTTCTTTGAAGTGACAGTCTGTAAATATGCATAAAAAAGAGATGCAATTAGCGTGTGTGTGGTTCAGTGCAGCCTGATTTCATTGGCAAGTTTACCCACAGTGTTGATAAGCTACATTATCTAGAAAATTGGCCGCTGAAAAACAGCACCTCTGATTGCCAGCAAAGGTTCCAGATAACAGGGTGCTGAAGAGAAATATAATTGAGGTTGAATATGTTAACCAAGGTGTCACATGCTCCTTAGAAGCGCTAATTTATCAGCATGTTGGAATTTTTATTAACATTTGGAATGCATTTCTACCACACTAATGAAGTGGAATTGGCAGTTCAGGTTTTAGTTATTGTAATTTCTGAGAAGTTAAATGTAATTTCTCGTTAGACACAGTTATGTAAATATATTTGTTCAGGGGCTGAAAAAAATCATACATTTCGCAAAATACAAATATGTTGTTAAGGAGGAGTATGACAAATCAGTCGCAGTTGAAGTCATAAAAGCCAGCCAAATGTGCGCCCTGCGTTGCGCTTTCTGGAGCATCACTCATTTTTAGGGCACCTGAAGAAAACGAACTTAGCAGAGTTTTAATAAAAGGTGTAGTCACCATAATGTAAAAGAGGCGAGACAGGTAAACGCGGTGTGATTTGTCAGGGTACTGGTTTAAGGGGAATTGCACTGGGTGTGCTGTGCTTATCTTCGTCTCTCCTTTTTTTTGTCTGGAAAGGGTCAGGTGCCCGGAAGGGTGCTGGCTTTTGTTTCTCCCGTTTTTTGACATACGGGAAGTCGGGCTGTTTTCAGTTTCTAGGCTGTACACAAACATGCTGTGTGACATTATGCTGCGAAGCCATGAGAAGAGAAATCAGCAGAAGGACGACAATTCCCAAGAGCCATGACAGACCCAGTTCGAGGCGCTTTCGGTTCCAATGCCATGCTTGTTTTCTATAAAAAAATCAGACTGGTGATTACAACGGGTAACCTAAAAGTAAGGGGGTACTGCTGTTAGCTAAGAAGGTAGTATGTGTGTACTCACTGTAAAGAAAACCTCTAAGCTTGCCCGTCAGCAGCGAAAAGCAATAGGAAAGAAGCGCTACCAAAGTTTGCATCGTGACTTTCAGCAGCGGCAGAGCGGGTCTGACTTGCGCGTCTCCTGTGTGCTAGTCCACGCTTTTCCTTCCGAATTAACATCTTGAAAACCTGTAAGTGCTGCCTTTCCTTCTGGGGAAAACCCGGTCCTAAACTCTTGGTGCGTGTGCTCGTTGCAGGGGCATCGTCGACACGCCGCTCATCCGCTCCAAGGACCTGCGGCCGCTGGTGCGGCGCTGGCTGGCGGACATCCCCGCCGGCAGGCTGGCCCAGGCCACCGACCTGCAGGCTGCCGTCGTCTATTTGGCCTCGGAAGCCTCAGACTACATGACGGGCCATAACCTGGTCATCGAGGGCGGCCAGAGCCTGTGGTGAGGGGCGTCCTCCAGCCTCCCCTCTCAGGGGCGTAGTTCACTTGGGAAAGTGCGTATTAGAGTTTAGCTTAGTCCCAGGTTTGGCCTGTGCGGCTGAGTGGCCAGCTGATATGAAATGATTGTTCTCTTCTTTTCAGCGTTGCTTTGGAGACTCATATAATGCAAAAAAAAAAAAAAAAAAAAAGTAATCCTTCATTTTCAACATTTTCATGTTTTTTACTATGCATTCAGATTTCTGTTAAATTAGTATTTAATGATATAAAGGCACATTTACTACAGTGAGATTTGGCTATTATTTAGTTTAACAGGGGGCATTTTTAAAGCAATCAATATTAGCTGGTCTGTGCAGTATATTGTTCTTAGGCACGATTTTTTGTATTCAAGTTGCTCCAGTGACATCTGTGAGCGGTGAAAAACAGTTGGATGTAGTGTTAAAAAAAATAAATTAGTTCATTGCATTTGAACCTGAATGTTGCCATTTCATATTTACTGGTGTTCTTAGTTTTTGACAGTGTTTTTATACAAACACCCACATAAATGCCCCTGAAAGAAAAGTACTGCACTTAATAGAGAATCATGGTTGGCAATTATAATGGCTCTAATCCAAAGCCCATTGAGGTAAGTGGGAACTGCTCATACACTTTAACTTAAATACATGTATAAGTGTTGATACAACTGGGTCTTCGTTTTCCTTGATAGGCAGATGTAAGCAAAGGTCATCTTCCAAAATTCCCCCCCACCCCGTAAAATTCGGAAGACAATTCTCGGGTGTAAATCAGGGCCAGTTCAAATGATATCAATACGGTTCTCTTGGCTGAAGAGCTCATTTCGGCAATAGTGCTGGGTTCATTGCTTATAGGCAGTAAAACGTGGCACAATAACACCACCGGTTTGATAATGCTCTGAATTTATACAGACTTCCATCCCAAGGGCCTTTAAGCATAACCTAAGGAGAATTTACGGGAAGGAATTCACTTGCAAATCCTCATGTCATTTGTTTTGCATTTGGCAGCTCTTTGTTACCATAACATAAATAATTGTGGATGAATGTCATTACTTTGATTAAGTGCTACAAGTCCATACATTGGCTAGCCATTATTGTGGTGAATTGCTATAATGGCTTCAGACTTGACATTCACCGCCACATTGTAAGGTATGCATCTCACTGACGTACTATCATCGTTATCGTGGATAAAGTGCAAGAAGATACTTGTCTTCATTAAATTTTCTATTAGACCATTGATAATTAATACATATCTCATGTTTCATCTCGAGTCGTTTTTCTGGGGAGTGTTGCTGTTAAGCGACTCAGGGCTAGAGCTTTTTGGCTTGAAATCCCTGCCTTGTGTGCATGATCTAATTTATTGACAACGCTCTGCAAACTCACAGGCTTAAGGAGAGCTCAATTTTGGATAAATCTTCAAGAAAAACAATTAAGGATTTAAACATTTTATTATTTTTCTGGGCTCACAAAACCTTTTCTCTCTTAGCTCCCACGCTTGCATCATTTTGTGTCATGCTCTGGAGGGCTCGGTGGAGTTCTCACATCCCTCTGGCTGGCTTTTCACCCAGAGGTTAATGTGCAAACATTGGTGAACTCATCAGGAGCTCTTCCAAGGGATCCTAGAGGGGCTTGTATACTATCACTTGGACTGCTGGTGAACAGTTTGTTGCAGCTCCTACCTAAAGTGTAAAATAACAAACTTTAGCTAATTTGAAACATGAACTGCAGTTGGCACTGGAACTATAACCAATGTTCTCACTTTCTCAGTAGAAAGACAAAGGGCTGAACAGGCTGCTGAGGCTGAACTCCCTTTCCCTGTCTGGAGATGGTTGCAGGTTAGCACCAACAGGCACTGGCAGGGTGTTGCAGGAAGCTGAAGTTCGTTGCCCTGGTGCCGGGTGTTTTTGGGAAGAAGATTTTCAGCCAGCAAAGGTTGTGCTGTGACTTTTGCAAGCTTCAAATTAACTTTAAAAACAAAACCCAGACAGAAAAAAAAAAAACCCAGACTTTAAAAAAAAAAAAAATCAAAATGATCTCTTAACTAAGCAGTCTTCAGTGTTTGGACTAGAGCTTGTCTCGCTCCGATCTGTTTGCCCCCAGGCTCTGCCTTTGAAGGGCTGAGTGGGCAGAGCAGAGAGGCGTGAGTTTACCTGCACACAGACTGATGTGGGGCTTGGACCCTGTTTGGAGACACTGCCGTGTGCCCACGCGGACCCCGGCTCTGCCCCTTGTTGGCCCAGAGAGGCTGGTGGAAGAGGCTGTGCTCATCGGTACTCACTCCGTGATACAGGAGGGGCTCAAGACTAAGCAGCCCAAGGGAGTATGGCACTTGGAGCCAAGTCCCCAGGGTGACGGGCAAACACCCTCACGGCACTTCGGTTTGCATGGCATCCTCACTGAAAGGCAGGGCTGACCATGCAGCAGGGCTTCTGTCTGATGGGGTCAAGCTTCGCATTTGGGTTGAGATCTGTGCCTCGCTGCGTAGCAGCTGCTCCCTGGGTACAGGGTCGCACCCTGCCTTGTGCAGAGGGGAAGGTTCGCTGCTACAGTCGTGGGTCTCTTCTGGCAATGCAGCCCTAAAGCAAGTGGAAGGGGCGATTTCTGCTTAAAAGGGAAAAGCAAAGCTCAAGAGGGATGCAAGAAAAGCCTTTTTCCCTTCTTAGCACAGAAGACCTGGGGGGGGGGGGGTGAGGGAAGAAACATTTGGAAAAAAAGCGCCTTTCTGGAGGATGCGGGTGAAGGTGCGAAATGGCAGCATCTGTATTTGGGGAGGTTGTTCGGAGCGGTGCGGAGCAGAGCGGAGCGGTGCGGGCGGCGGGCGAGGCGCCGTTCCCGGCGGTACCTCTAGGAGGAAACCTCAACCTGTGTTGTGTCTGCGGGAGCCGGGCTTCCCGGCTCTGCTATTCAACTTTTATATTGTAGCTAAGTTAGTACTTTTGATATTTTTAAGTTTTTTTTTTCTTTTTTTTTTTTTTAAACATTTATGTAGAACACCACATAATTGCAGAAAAGATAATAGTCACATACCCTAGGGCTTGGTGTACACTTATGTTAAAAGTACAGCTTTTATTGGCAACTAAAGTAATAACCTTTCCATGTCAAATTGCTTTAAATTAAACTTAAAAAAAAAAATGCTGGCTGATACCCACACTTAGTAATTGTCAAACATTAGCATAATGTGGAATACTAAAGCTGCCTAAATCTTGGGTTTAAAAATAATTATTTACTTAGGTAAATTCTCTATTCAAAAGCATAATATTAGATTTTTTTTTAACACAGTCTCCTCAATGTATATGTTCAAATGCAGACTTAAGCTTGACATGGAAGTGGGACTGAATGTTATTGTGGCCTCTGAGAGGAAAACAGAGGGATTTTATACCTTTAGCTCATCCATCCATCATTAGTCACCCTGAAAGAAATGTGTTAAGGTGGCACCTCCAAAGGCATAGGTGCTGTGGGTGACATCTAGTGACCCAAGACCAGTGACCTGGAATACCTGCTGATTGCACCCCGTGCCGCAGTCCTGAAGCACACCCATAACGTTTCTCGCTGGAGGACGTGGGAGACGGGCATCTCAAGTACGTGGGTAGGCAAAGCCAAGGACAGCAGGTCAGTAAAGTGTTCCATACAGGTGCATTTTACTTACCTGTTTCAGCACGTAACTGGAGGAAACGTGGTACGGGCCATTCAAATTTCTGATGCAGAGCAGGAGAGGAAACTGTGCGCCCTGAGATGTGGCTCTCGGGGCTTTCTGCTACACGTGGAGGAAACTGGACCTACCAGGACACAACTCCTCGCGGTTTTCTGCTTTTTGGGAGGCCCAGGCTCTGACATGCCCTACTGAGGATTTCCATCCCTCTGCCAGGGCTTCCCTGTGGAGTCCACCACAGCACTGTGAGTCCACCAGTTCTTCCTCAGAAACAGGCCAATGTTTTGCTGGAAGTTCAGCAAAACTCATTTTGGAACATTTTCTTAAAGAAATCAGCTGTACCCTTAGGACAGAAGGTTTTGTGGCAAATTCCTGCACCTTTGGCTAGCAAGGTAGAAAGGGATTGATTTTCCCACTCCTTTAGGGAGCAAGAAGCTCTGGGAGGCTCTTGCTGCCTTTCCGGCCAGCCGACGGAGGAACAGAAGGGAGAGGTAGCACCTGGGAACAAGAGGTTTATGATCTTCAAGAGAGAGAGTTAAACAGTTGTTGGGAGGGGAAACGCAAGGAGCTGAGGACTGAAAATTGGATACCTTTCCCAGCCTTACCCAATACCATGTGTGTTTTACACTGTGATTATAAATCTGATTATATACTAATTTCCACACTGTTTTAATTCTTTAAAGCAGGGAAGGAAAATACATGCTCTTCCTTGGAGAACCCCAGTGCGGTCTTACAGCATATGCCTTCTCATCAGAACAGGTTGAAATTCTTCAAAACTCTCAAATCACAGGGAGTGTCTGCTGCTGGATTTTCACCTACCCCGTGTCTTTTCTCCATTCAGTTCCTCTTCCCTCTTTCTCTAAACTGTCCCTTCCCCCCGTCCTACCTGACTGCTTTCCCCTGCTCTGCTGCCAGTGCTGCTGCTGTCGCCCCATCGCACCAAGGCAAACGGAGAAGAGCAGAGGGGGGCCAAGCAGCGTACGTTGGCAGAACGCACGGCTTACCCAGAAACACCTCTCAATACAAGGCCTGGATTTAGCCTTCATTTACTTGCACCCCAAATGACTCCATCGTAATCATGAAGCTTCTGGTACCAGGACTTTATCGGCGGTAGCAAACGCAGGAAGACTCTTGTTCGTGGGTGAGTACAAGTAGCTCCCACCTCAATCCCTTCCCATTTGAATACGTGAATATGTTCTAGATCCAGGGGTGGCCTGAAAATATGTCCAGGCATAAGGAAAGGCTGTAGATCCCATTCCCACTTTTGTTAAAGTCCTTTCCTAAACTGGGGCTCGATGAGGACTAATTCAACCCTTGCTGGCTTAGGCATGGGGACAACATGCCCTTTCCTGGAAGATGTCCGTCGGGACACAACCCCAGACTGCAGCTGCAAGCGCTTTCTGCCATGCTCTATTTGCTCCCCTTTCACCAGCATAGCATGCTGTGTGCAGACGCAGTTTGTGTCTTTAGGAAGCCTCATTAATTCACAAGATACATATTTTTTTGCTTGACAGTTTGTAACAGCTTCTTAAATGTGTAAACTAGCATTTTCAGATTTGTATTAAAATACCGACAAATAGATTTGTGTTTCAATAGGCTACTTCCTATGTCCGGACAGACCACTGACACTACCTTACATGTACAGTTGTTGCATAAATGATGTGTTAACGCATGAGAGAAGCCATTCATTTGAAACTGTTCAGAATGATTAAGGGCTTTAATTACAGCCCTGATTAAAACAAGGCTTTTGGTAAATAGCAAAATGGCAAATACTATGCTATTCCATTACAAACCTCTCTTGATGACAGTGTGGTTTGTCTCTGTTGCTTCTCTTATTGTCATATCACTCATCCAATTCTGATGTTCAAATCTCACCTCAGAAACGGTAACAGGCTTTACTTCAATCCTTACCTGTGAATAAGGTGTTGGAAGTGTTGATTTACTTTTGATATGCTGCACAGTACCTATGCTGTAATAGATGAATTAGTTGTGGGACTAGATTCACTACCATATATTAATTTTTCCAGATCTCAGCTAGATGTACTCACCATCTTGCATGAAACCATGTTAATGCTCTTCAGCAGGATTTCTCAGGGCAGTGCGATTGTCTGGGAGATCAGTTTTCTCCCCTTCTGCAGAGGACTGTTGCCTCTGGTGGCAGAAATGTTGGTTATATTTAGAGCCTCCAAGCAGCACCATGCAGAACACGAGCTTCAATGAAGTTGAGCATCTTTCTGTCCAACCACTTCCCATGCTCCTTAATCTTCTACGTAAGGTTTTTTCTTTCTTTCTAATTTTAAACAAATCTTTCAGTGCAGAAATGTTGGGAAGTCTCTTCTGAGTGATAGAAATGGCTTGAGTGGGTCGCAAATGCTAGGAAGTCATCCTCCCTCCTTCTCTCCTCTGGTAGTTTCTGGAGTTAGTCTAGTGGTCCTGAATGAAGAAGCAAATCTTCTCTCTTCCGAAGCGCCTCATAAATGTGCTTGCAGTTAATATGAGTCCTTTTATATTCTCTCCCTTCAAATTCTTTGGATTAAAACAAATACCGTCTGGTTCTTTTAGCTCTTTTGATTATATATTCAGAACTATTGTGTATCCTGGAAAATGAGTTCTTTTCAGTTTTCACTTTTCTTGACAACAAGCTGAAAAATTTCCCCAAATGAAAATTTTCTGCAAAAGTCTTGGTTTGTTCCAAGACCCATTTTTCAAATAAGTAACGTTTTGATGAAAAAATGCCAACCTGTTCTACTTAACAACTGTTCGTAGAACTGACGAGAGAAAAACAAGGAATTGGAGAAAAAAATTACCGAATCTTTTATGTAGAGTTAATCTTTGAATATTCCTGTTGTTTCAGTAACAGACAAGATGTTGGTACAAGTAGATGAATATTTAAACATTAGCGCTGACACTGACTTATCTTCTCGATAACATATTGATCGCATTCTTTCCATAGAGATTATTATGGACTTCCCATAGACGTGAGCATCTTAATGAAGTCACAGGCTGGATGATTATGTAGGTATTTCCTTAGAGGTTGGTTATGCAGACAATCTATGCACTGAATAAGCCCGCACAAATGCACCTCAAGTGTAAAACCGGTCCATGTTTTTATCACCGCTAGCATGTGTGATTAGGTAGAAAGGTTGGCATTGTGATGCAGTCTTAGCTTAGTATCTGTTATTCATTGCATTTAAAATGACCAATAGCTTTTCTCTTTACCAAAGCATCTGGAAGCTGATTTAGGCTGTCCTTCCTATGGAAATGGATGTTTTTCAGGCATTAAAATTATGCCTGAGAAGTGAGAAACTCCACAGCCCTTCCCATGGACACCTGTAAGTCTGTGTCCATGCTTTTGGGAAGTCTCTGAAGGGTGCTGTGCTCGCAAGGGTGTCCCAGCGCACCCGAGGGAGCGCAGCCGGGGAGCTGGCTGCTGCCCCCAGCACCAGGTGAGAGGATGACGGCCAGGCGGCTGTCACTGCTATGAAATTTAACGGCGATAGAAGTATGCCGCTTGGATTAATACAGGATCTGTGTTATGTTAGTGGCACCAAATGAATTTTGCAGTGGATGGAGATGTATGGAAAGAGAGGTTTTAAAATGAAAAACATATTTAGTGCAGTAGAATATACGCTAGTGTCTTTCAAGAGAACTTTTTTTAAAAACATGAACAGTACTAGGAAGGAAAAACATAAGTACATAATAAATTATGACTCAGAGCAAAACTCTCATTGACTTTAAGAGGAAGGCAGGATTTAATTTTCACTGTAGTTATTAAGAAATGCCTCTCACTGACATGAAGATGAGAGGCGGAGAACACTGATCTGTGGGACAGTGAATAGTTGTTAATTCCGTTAATACTTAAACTGGACGGTAGGTTTGGAGTTATCCTTATAAATAGCTGCTTTTTGCAAATCTTGCAAAGTTGTACAAGTGCTCCAAGGTCCTAAAAATCTTCAAAGAATAATTTGTCAGCCTCGCAGTTCTCAGCCTACAACTGTCTCTGCACACCTGGATGAAGAAGAGTGTCATACAGGCAAGAGGACTTCTTCCAAAAGGTGTTCAGGACAGTAGCAGTTTTGGGTTGTTGAAACTGTTTTTGTGTGGAAGGTGCCCCCCTCAAGGTTGGAGGTGTCAGTTCTTGGTGGGGTGGGCATCTCTTCTCCCCATCAGTGCTCTGGGGAACAAGTGGCTGGGTTTTCTGAAGCTAGGTAACGTGGACTTCCTTGGCATGCAGAAATGTCTCCTTGCTGATATCCCATCCCTTGCTGAACACCATCACAACGTGATATTGGAAACCACCTATTCCCCTGGGCATTTGTGCTTCTCTGAGCATCAGCTTCGGGCAATAGGAGAGACTTTATGTCACAGGATTACTCTAAATATAGTTAGCCAAATTGTCTTGTTTGGCCAGGTTCCATACAGACGTTTTTAGGTTTCAATCCATGTAGGGTTACCCCTACTTTGAGCTCCAGCCTTGAATGAACCCTAGATCTGGAGTCAAACTGGAGATGTATGATACAATTTTTGATAATACAAGGACCTGAAATTTGGACAGTGCCAGAATAAATGCATATATTGATCCAGGGTTGTTTTAAATTAAACTGGGTTCGCCTAAAATATTCATGAACTGGAAAGGGTCAGTTAAAAGCTTCAAGCTGTGAGATTTATAACAGGCTTATCAAAGCAGATGCGTTTTGCATCATTTCTAACTTTTGACTGGTGAGAAGTTTAGATTTTTTTATAAATACATATACATTTTCTCTAGCAAATGTGTGTGTATATTTATATATATATAATTTTTTTTCAAATACATCCCCATATGCACCCTCACTCTCAGAACATTTTGCTTTTACTCTCCCTACGTTTCAGTAACTTGCCTCAGCTGTGCGCCGTGTTGCCTTCCAAATGCAATGCATCATAAATTCATGATGGTTTGCCAAGCAAAAGAGGGCACTGAGCTTCTTTATGAAGAGGATATTTTTGCAAACTGGACCTCATCTATATCCCAGTGGAATTTTCTGATGCTTCCATATTACTCCCGTACAAAACTTTTAGGGAGTTATAGATCAGACATCAAAACCAGTAATTAAAGTTCAACTTACTCTTCTTCAATATCTGTCTATCCTTTTCATTAGGGAGCAGAGACATACCCTTCCTCTCCTGTAACAGTCGGATCCAAACAGTCAGTTTAATGACCAGCCATCAGTGCTTCTGCTTCTCAGATTTCCAAACCTTCTGGGTTGGAGGATATTGCTTATACTGTTGCATGTACCATTAGGTGTACGTCGTGTAAGTCCCATATACATAGCTGGCTATTCAGAAATATTTGCACATATACAATTAAGTGCAAAAAGCAATTACCAGGTGAACAGTTTGGTTTTGTGCTTGGAGCCTGGATGCCAGCAAGGACGTGGGCGTTAAAACTGCGCTGGTACCCAGTTACTGAGAGTAGTAAACAAGGGACACTTACAAGGAACTGGGAAATTCTGAAACGTCTAAAGTAAGCCTGGTCTCTTTTAGGGATGTAATTTTTTATTCAAGCATATTTTGAAAGCTCACAGAGTGAAATAAACCTAAAGAGGCCTGTATGTAGTACTGAGAATCAAGCCCAGTTTGATACTGGAGTAGTGGCATTGCTGCAGTTTGCATCACTACTTGTACCAGCTTTGCTGTACCACTGTGTACCCTCCACACACACGTCCTGCTCCTACGTAGTGCGGTCTCCTCTGCTCATACCACCCCAGGTCACCACCTGAAAACCTAATGAAAACAGTAAGCATGAGAACACAGCACAATCCTCCTGGCAAACACATGTCCTTGTGTTGTTGGTTGGGTGGTTGTTCTGGGTTTTTTTTGAATGCTGGCAGAATCTCACTTCAATGGCTGTAACCAGGCACCCAGATGCTTCATCTGGTTTTGAGTCTGAAGAAGTTTCTGAGATGCCTGGAGAGAGGAGAAACCTGCCTATAGCGAAGTGGTGGACCTTGTTCCTAGCACTGCTTCAGGGCCTTTCGGAAGAAAAGCAACCCTGGGAAAGCAATGCAGGTTTGGTAGACCTGACCTCACACATGGGAAGGGTCTGGCTGTGCAAAGAACTCACAGACCTCTAAAAACCACTTTTAACTTTGGGAATCGGGCTGGGAAAACCCTGTGCAATGCATCACTACAGCGTCATCTGCATTGGTCCCAGAAGGAGGCACGTGATGCTCTATGGAGATCTCGGGTCTCCCTGCTTCAGGAGCCAAGTAAGCCTTTATCAGTGGTAGATGAGAGGTCATCCAGAGTACAGGCAAGGAGTTTTCATTAGTCTGTGGCCTCTGCTTTAATGACCTCTGCTTTAATGTCCTCAGGAGCACAGAAGCTCCTGGAGCTCTTGGTGGGATGATGGGCCTTTGCAAAGGTCTGGCTCTTCGCTGCTGTTCAAGCTTTAGAGGGATAATTATGCTACAACTGACTCACAAGCAAGGGAAAGCTTGTAGGCTTTCAGCTGTCTTTAATTTTACATTAGACAAAAAGCGATAAAGAACTTGTTTTCTGTAATCTATGGATTTAACTTTGAATAGCAGGTGGTAAATGTTCCAACAAATATGTATATATATCTCAAATCTGTGAGTGCCCAAATATTTACATCTTCAGCCAAACAAAGGCTGGAGACTCACGTTGCCTGAGGGGAAGATTGTTTTAGAGAAACAGGTTGAAAGGAAATCAAGAACGGGAATTACGAATTTTCTTTCAGAGATGAGTGGTTGTGGTAGGGAGGAATCGCGTGCCTGATAGATCACTGGCTTAGAGAGATAGGCCGGCTTGCAAAAAGGGGTGTCCTGTTGTCTTTTGAGACACGGTCTTGTTTCTTTGAGTTCTGTGCACGTTTGAATTGAAGTCTGTACAAGGAGCACGCCAACAGTAGTCAAAGTTTGTACTAGCTTTCCCAGCATGGGCTGTCAATCTGGATATATGGCAACAGTATATGATCTGTAGCTGATGTATGGATCTGCATTAGATGGCAACACTAGTAAGTCTATCAGTTCTGTGTTGCTAGGGTGGGAATCAGTAGGAACATCAGTGGATCTATGGTGGTCCATTGGGAAAATATGAGTAACTATCAGTTTTTAATTTCCCATCCTTCAATGTTCCCCTTGCCTTTTGAGCAGGGAGACCAGAAGGTCCTGGTCGATCTCTATTATCCGTTTCTCTTGTATGCTCTTTTCTTTAAGGTAAACAATCCCAGTCATTTCCAGCTCTTCACAAAAGGATTTTTCCACAGCTTTGATTAGTCTATCACTCACCTATGAACTACTTCTGAGTAATACTGGTGTGCTGGCCCATAACACAGCGGTTCTGGTCCATACACTGGAACTATAATTCACCAAGTTTTGTGGTTTATTCTCCCAAAGACTGTGCATCGATTGCAGAGGCAGAACTTCAGCTGGACTGACGGACCCCAGCAGGGTAACACAGCAGAGTATCTTCCCACTGGAAAACTCCCTGTTTTTTTCAGATAGTGTCACTTGTCTCTGTTGCTAGATTATTGCTAGCAGAGGACAAAAATTTGTGTATGTCTCTGCACTAGTGGGAAGTCTTAATCTTCAGGAAGGTTTTCTAGAGTGTCAAGAAAAATGCCCTTAGTATATAAGGCACAAGGGATAAAGACTGCCTTTGACCTTTGCTTGTGGGCTATTTACAACGAGCTGGAACCAGACTCACACTGCACTGCCTAAATGGTGCCAAAACCAAGGCAAGTGCAGGATAAATGCCAGGACAAACAGGTATGCTTTGCTCTGCTTTTGATGTGTTCAGTGACAGATGCTGAAGCTTGGGGTTTTGCATGGATATGTGTCACCTGTCATGAGCTGCAGATAGATCCAGGCCTTTTTTAAAGAATTAGGGGAATGCAGGCAGGCGCAGTACTCCAAGGCAGGAGGAGGAAAGAGTGAAGAATGTCATCGTTCCTCCCATCACGGCTGATGCAACCTTTCCTGTACATCAACACACTCTAAGTCTCTATCATCCAGACTTCCGTAATCTTTTATCTCCTTTGCTGCTACATCTTCTAGTCTCGGACACAAGCTGCTGCTTTTCCCATTCAAGGCTCTTGGTCTATCCTCATATATGTGTTCATCAGCGAAATTTCACCATCCTCTCTCCAGTAGATAGAGATGGGCCTTTTTTTGCCAACTTAGTATAATGGTATAGAGGCTTCCTTGTATGTTGGTCGAACACTCTGTAACAATGTGCAAGCCTCATTTTATTCCTCCAGATCCTTCCCTTAATTCCATGCTTGCAAAAATAGTTATGCCTGGAGTATGTGTTACCCACCCATTTCCAAACAGGAATAATTAACACAACACTTACAGTACTGATAGCTGGTGCTTCTTGACCAGTATGACTGAGGTAATAACGAATGTATTAATGATCCAGACATAAAAGTAGGAGTTGGCAGCATATAAAAATAAACCTAGGACATTGTTAGTGGCCATGTCACATGGGCAGGATTCTGAATAGCTTGGTAGAAGAGAAAGAGTAGATGGAAAAATGAAATGATTAATTGTTGTCCATATTTGAAATACAGCACGTAGAAAATAACTGTGAAGTTAAAGGGACATTTAATTTTTTTTGGAATTAGATTCCAATGTATCTGTAACTTCATGAAAGAAAAGATAAAAACATTCTGGAATTCAGCTTTTCAGTTTGCTGTATTTTACCATATGATTGAGTTTAAATGTATTGGTGTATTGGATATGTTTTTCCATTTAAAAAGCTCTTGTAAATGAACTATTTATTTACATGAAAGAAAAGGATTCCAGTGCAGCCCACGATACTTCTCCCTCCAAGCCTGCCTTGAAAGAAGGTTGCCGTTTCATATTTGGCTCTAGCTTTCAATGTTCTCAAAATTAAAAAAAAAAAAAGTATTCTTAAAACTAAATAAAACATATATATCAGTATTTCTGGCTGAATGAATGAGCACTTCCCCTGAATAGACCTATTTGAATGGCTACTCAGTGTTTTGTTAGAAAAGTATATTAAAAAGTTGAAACAGCCTGCTGAATGAAGGTGAGGGACAGAAACAAAATATAAAATGTGTCATGCGAAAAAAGAGCCCCTTATCCAAGAAGATCTTGGTAAAACTTTAAATGGAAAAGTGACACTCATCAAACGATTTCTATATCATCTGCACTGAATAATTTGCTTTTGGGTGAGATTCACTAACATCATTGCAGAGGAAGTGTAATCGAAAATTATGAAAGCTATATCTTTATTGTGTATTACAGCACATGCCTTTGATATGGCGTTATGTCTGCCACAGCGGGAAGTGTTTTTCAGAAAAAGTAGAATCTCTGGGACAGATTCTCAGTGGTGTAAATCAGTGTTACTCCACTGAGAGCATCCTACGTGAGCAAGCTTCTGCCTGTACACCCAGAGTCCTATATCTCTATAATCACCCGGACAAATTACTGATTAATTTCAGGGAAAGTTTACATGGGTAGAGCTAAGGAAGAGCTCTGCTATTTTGTTTATAACGGACAACTGCAATGGGATTTTAAAATTTCAGGGTCTTCTGCTCAAAGTTTATATAAATATATATTTTCTCCAAGTGCAATTTAAGTAAGTCTTGTTAATGATCACTATACAATGTGGCACTGCGTACATCCTCGATCTAAGCAGCCTGTTATATGAGGTCTTGACCATGCACTGGCTTTGATAGCACAGACCCTTCAGCTTCAAAAGGTGCTTCAGAAGTAGGAGTCTGAGTAGGAGCCGGTCTGAATACAGAGCTGGTGTCTAAATCGATGAAGATATGCTGGCGAAGGACTTGCTAAATGTCTTTTACAGTGTACGTGGCAAGTCCAATGTACTTTTTTAATTCCCCCGTGAGTATCTGAACTGCTAAGGCCCCATCCCCAGGTGATTTCCAGAAATCCGCCCCTTGCCAAGGGCTGACAAAAAGGGGCAATGCTGGTTTAAGGCACTTAAATAATGTTTGAGCAAAGGGTTTTAGCCTGGCCACGTGCTCCGGAGCGAGCTCTGGCTGGGCAGAGCCCCAGTGCCCCAGGAGAACAGCCACCAGCTCCTCCAAGCTCAGCCGTTTCCCAGATGACTTGTGCTGGTGGAGAAAGTCTGCCCAAAGTAGAACACCATGAGTGACATTAGCATTCGGAGAGCATCTGTTCAGCCATCCCCAGTTAGCGTATGACTGTCAAACTGAGACACACGTCTATTCCCAATCCAAGTCCTTAACCCCTGCTTTGCCTAACCCACTGCCATGTCTCCCAGGGCTGTTTCTCATGGGAGAGGCAGGCCAGTGCTCTGCTTATCGGTAGGCACATGAATTAATTATGAAGGCCTGACTACCTTATTAGCAAGCATCTTGCCTGCCAGTGCAAAGAAAGTGTGCCTGAACCCCCTATGGACAGTTATTTGACGTACCATATATATGCCTTTCTTGGCCATATGCCCTATCTTGTTCAGG
Source organism: Calonectris borealis (assembly GCF_964195595.1). Taxonomy (NCBI): domain Eukaryota; kingdom Metazoa; phylum Chordata; class Aves; order Procellariiformes; family Procellariidae; genus Calonectris; species Calonectris borealis. The sequence continues at coordinate 6,001,516 of NC_134321.1, read as the reverse complement.
AACGGGGTTTTACTCTACTGGAAGGAGAGGTGGAAATGTTGGCAGCCTCGGTAGTTAGGAGGTATTAACCATCATAAGTGAAAAATATGTGAGTGTGGTGTAAGGAGCTGGACCCTGTGTGGTGCTGATTTCTTCCTGATTTCTTCAGGTGAGCCTTGGCTAAAGAAAGGCCAGCAAACACTCTTGTAGCCCATGAGAAGCAGTGCCTGAATTGGCCCAGGATGCAGAATAGCACACCAGCATTTCCAGGATTTACTGGTACTTTTCCACAACGGGAAATGTCACAAAGCATTTTTTTTTTTTTTACGTGGGCTTCCACATCTCCTTAGTGCAACTTCCATTTCCATCGCTGACAGAAAGTCTAATCTGCCCTGCCCTCCCAAAGTATGTATGTGTGTAGATGAGTAGAATTTGAATGTTAATCAACACTTGCATAGTACTTCAGAGCTCTTTGTGCAGCAATTGCCTCTTTGGAAGGAATGACAGTATTTTTGTTACTTTTAAGGAGAGGTTGGTGGAGAAGACCTTGTCTTGTTGGCTCTGTGTTGGAGATACCTCCAGAGTCTTCATCGTTAAACTGTCAGCATTTGCCGAGAGATACCACACAGTGGCCACAGGTTTTGCTGTGCTACCCACAGGGAGTGCTGGTTCCCCCGAGGAGCTCAGTGCAGGATCAGGACCTGCAACATTAATCCAGAGAGGCTTTTGCCATTTATTATCCTTTCGATGTCAGTCATTGCCAGTCCCGTGAGATAGGTATCACCCAAGTTCCCGTCATCACATCCCGTGCTTCATCCCTAGGCCAGCAAGGATATTCAATTAGCAGCTGACCTTGCAGTAGAGTATTGGATTGAAACCCTCAAGGCTGCAGATTTGACTATCCAAAGGCCTCCTTGTGTGACCTTGGGCAAATGCGTTAATCCCTCTCCTCATGTGGCCATCTGCATCCTACCCTGACGTTTGGGGAGGTTCCGGCACACTTCTGCCCTGATCTTGTTTCGAGCTTTCGTGGTGCAACTGTAGCATGAATGTCAGTACTTAGAGGATGCATTGCATGCTTTGCTTCTCTTCTAAAGGCAAGAGATTTTGAACTTTCTATGAGTTCACTTATTTATTAGCACAGAATGGTTTTTAATCAAATCTGCTACTTAAAACTTTGCAAGCAATTAAGTGGGTTTGCTCAACAATGACAAATTATTATTTTCCAAGACTTGTGAAAAATGCCAATGAGCTTATATTCCAGTCCCTGAACTGTTAAAAAACCCATTCTCATAGGTGTTTTAAATGTAATGCATTTTCAGGTACCATTTATAAATGTCCAGTGGATAGAAATTTTTTTTTTTTTCTTCATCTGATCTAGGTCTTTGATAAATACTACAGACAAACTGAGTGCTGTAGGATCAATCTTGACAGTTCTTCAATAAAAGGCTGTGTGGTTCTTCGTCAGTGTCTTCCTTTCAGTGACAGCTGCTTTGTTCTTTTTCAGTCAGATTTTCTAGTTAACACATCAAAAGTGTATCTGTGTACACGCAGTACTGAGAAAACAGTTCAAAGAGGCAGGAGATTCACTTTTAACTCTTCACTGCATCTCCCTGCACTTGTCACAGAAGATAGCTTATACAGAAATCTTCAGAACAAGGTGAGGAGTTCACCACGGAGCACTATGAAGTACAGCACATGTGGATTAGTCTTAAAACACAAATTGGTCAGTCAATCCACTTACCATCCCAAATTAGCTTTCTTTCGAGCCAAGCCATTAAGTGATAAGAAGTTTTCAGGTTTAGGCAGCAAAAGCCTCGCATCGGACACAGATAAAGCCATATGTTTGATCAAGCACTGAAGTTTTGTCTGATGGTTCTTGCTGTGGTGTCAATACCTTAAAACTAATTAAACTGAGTTCAGTGTTCAGTTTAAACTCATTCCTTTGGAGGGTTGCCATCAGCTTCTAAATCAAGGTAAATAGTAAGGACAAGCAACTGCTTTGCATATCACTTCCCTTATCTATTGTGGCTGAAAATTTATTTCTGACTACATTTTTAATTGGCCATGCTTCACCCACCAGCTCAACAACACAGCACACAACTTGGAATGCTTTCTGCTACTTTACGGCTATTAAGCATTGCTCAGGTAAGGAGCCAGATCAGCAGAGTAAAGTGCTAACTCAGGAGAGAATATTCCAAGCATCGTATCCTGGTCTGAGCAAGGTTTTAAACCTGTGCTAAAATCGAGTAATGTTAAGTCTTATGGGACGGTCTATTTTTGAGTGCCTGTCTTCAGGAGCTGCCTCCTGAACAAGACCAGGGAAAATGGTTGCAATTAGCAGCGATGCAAGTTTTCTCCAGGATTTTTATCAGCCTTACGGCATTACAACGGTCACAGTTGCAAACTGTTGCTTGTACCCTCAGGTAGCCTTGCCTAACCGGAGAGCTTGTTTGGATGTGTGGCTGTGACCCTCAGGCATCAGAGGAGGCAGCATGATATTTCTAGCAAGCACTCGTGCCTGTCGGGGGGAATCATTCCCCCGTCACGATGCTCCACTTCAAGCCCGGCTGATGGGCTCACAGCACCCTTAGGTTTCTGCCTCTCCAGTTTGGAGGCAGAGTCCTGTCTGGCGGGTGGGGATGGCAGTGGCACCCTGTAATGTGGGCACAACCAAGGGACACACTTCACGGCTTCATCGTCGTTGCTTGGGAGCAGGCATATCCCCTGCTTGCCTCAGCTCGAGCTTCTCCTTTCTCTTTTTATTGTTCCCTTCCTTGATCCTATTTCTCTGTTTCATTCTTGTTTTAATTGCACAGCAGTTGGGAGCATCCACGTGCCTCCGTAACCAAAAGCTATGCTTCGCATCCTAAGCAAGAGGATGTGTCACATGTTGGTGGGAAGCAAGAGGAGATGTCATTGTCCCAGCAGTGCCAGGATGCAGGAGGTGAGCAGTGACCCCATCCTTCCCTCCCTCCATTCTTCACCCGGTGCTGCTCGTCTCCCTTGTGTGGTCTGTGTCTGCAGGTAGGGGCTACAGCATCTGGTGGTGAAATTTCCTGTGTTATCCAGACCTTGCCTGTGAAGTGTAAGTTGTTAAAGGCACACAGGAGCTGTATTTGTTCAGATGCAGCTGTGTTCTTCTTAGCTCAGCACTACCCATCAGCTCGCACTGACATGTCCTCTGTTTGACTCCTGCAGATAATGGAGACCAGAAACACGCGTCTTCCTGGAACAAGCCCCACCAGACAAGCTCTCCTCAGGCTGCCCTTGTTGTACCCTCCTGCGGTACGTACAGCCTCAGACATGAGGCGACAGAGCGTGTGGGAAGACAACATCAAAGCCAGTGCTTGTTACGGACACGTCCTCAGGTCCTGTCATCTCAGGAGTGGGCTGGATACCCCGGTGGCAAAATTACCACATTTCCACAGAACAGGATTTATACAGTCTGGGGATTTTGTGTAGCAATCCTGGTAGAAACCATCAAAGGAAGGACAGCTGGTTACAGGAACAGATAAGGAGGTATGTACCACAGAATAAGGATTCTTCCAGGAAAACGAGGGGGAGCTGGTGATTTATGTGCAGTGGAAATTAGTCATCGTTAAAACAGATGGGTTGGAGGAATGAGAAGGAGAGCTCAGTCCTAGGGTGGACTCCTGGGAGGTGGAGAGTGAGTCTAGCAGACACGTTCTCCAGGAGAAACACAAAACTGTGCTAGGCTCCTCTTGGGTACAAAGGAAGCCTGAACCACGTGCAGGACTGGGCCTCTGGACCTTAGCATCTGAGACCGTCCAATTGCTCTGCAAACACCAGTGAACGAAGCACCATTGCCTGGCAAGTCTTTATCCCAGTTTCTCATGAGACATAGAGCTGTAAATGAGGAGGCATCACTGGAGTCACTGGAAAACAGAGATGGCCACCTCTGAAATTTTGTGTGGACATGTTTTGGTTAGAGAGGAAGGGTGAAAATGAGTTTAATTAAAGACAAGAGGTAAAGAAAGCACTAATAAATGGGAGCCTCTGGTACAGAGGATATGTTTTCCATTAAAGGGATAATTTCTAGCTTGATGTTGCTGGAATACATTCTAGTAGGGGATCAGTAATCATTATTTCTGGAAAAATAGGCTTTGCCCTCTCATCTAGACTGTATCACCAAATGTTACATGAAATTTGCCTAAACCCAACAAAATAATAATTACTGCAAGTATGATTTAGGGTGGAAAATTAGGCACTGAACAGATGTTATAAATGATTTTAATATTTTAAAATGCCCAATAGAATACTCCCTTGGGGTAGCTGGATATGTGTTTATGTATATTTATTTTGCAGCAAGATGACTTTGCAGCTAGCTGGTGAAGGAGATACGGTACAGGGCAGCTCCCTTCCAGAGCAGGTATGTGGGTACAAGCAAGAGGTGCTGGAGCAACTATGTCTAGCACTTTGTCCTCCCCGATGACTTCTGTGTGCTCACGTTTCAAAAAAGCTGGGCATTGTCCAGCAAGTTTGCATCTCCTTGGTTGGTTTCTTGCACCCCCACCCCTGTCTCGCCTCCCTCGTACTGCACTGGCTGAGATATAAAACCTTCAGCGCTGGCCCCATTTTAGCCAAATTTCTGAATTCTTTTTCCATGCTGGAAAACATCAGCGGGAATAGTCCCATTAATTTCAGTGGTCCTCTGCCATCAACTGGCATTAGCAATAGTGAGTGAAGGATCTGGAAAAATGTTTTTTATATACTGTCAGTCAGGTAGAAAGGTGGCAAAAAGAGTGCATTAAAAAATCTGCATTTATTTGTCAATATCCGAGTGTGCACTGTCAGTAACCTCTGGCTTACATTGTTTTATCATGTCAATATTTCATAGCATCATAATGCTATTATACGGCTGACTAATGGGAATGGCTATTAGCAGTGTTGATGTAGTTTGAAAATAGCAATCCATATTTTATGGACCAGAAAGAGACCAAGCCTTTACCTTAGACCTTAGCAAGCGTAAAAAGGGAGATAATGTAAATGAAATTTACCTTCTCATTTCCATCTTCCCCCAATTAGTTCATAATTCACATATTGTCCGTCTGCTTTCATGCTTTGAATGCACTTACACAAATTAAAATATCCTGAGGAGGTCTGTTGAAAACTCATTCTTTTCTAGCTTGAGGTAACACAGACAGCTCTGCTCTGCCCAGCCTGAGAGCCTTACTAAATCACAGCTGTCCTTTATATTATGGGCTAGGCAGTATTTTGAATGATTTACTAAAGTTAGCAACTAAGTATATGGACCGTTACTGCTGGGTCTCTTGGCATGGAAGAACAGGGGACTGTGACTCCCCAAGGTCTCAGCTGCTGACCACAACATCTGGGACCACAGTCAGGCTTGGTGCCTGACGGAAGAGCTTAACTGTGTATGCATGTGACCCAGACCTTACTGAGAGGGAATACATGCTGATGGACTGATCCACAATGTACATGGCTTGAACCCTTGCCCCAGCACCCACCTGGTCTGAAATCCAGGGCTGCATGCACAGACTCTTCCCCTCAGAGCTCATTGCAGTGGTGGACCTGCTCGTGCTGCTCCATCCCTGCTGCTCGGTGCACGGGACAAATACCCCGTGGGAGATGAACTGTGCTGGTCCCCAAGCACGAGCAGGAGCTTGCATGCAGCTGGCTTCTTGGTCAGGAGGAAGCACAGTGTTTTGACCTAGTGGGATGCAGAGCTGGAGTTGTACACATCATGGACGAGTATGCCCTTGGCCACGACCTCGACAGGAGCTGAAGGAGGAATACAAGAGAGATGTAACACATTGTGCATTGCACTGGGTGTGAAGTCCTCCCACAGTGGATGGGACTCTGGTATTTCCATGGGCACTAGGTTTGAGGCAATGGCCCTGTTTACCTACCTGAGTATCCAAATATGTTAAACACATTGGTGCCTAGCAGAGAAACACATAGCTCTGCCTGAAATCCCAGTTCCTCTTACCGAAAATGCTGCTCCCCGTATCTTGGTGGCCAGGAGGAGACAGACATATTGCTGCTCTGAATCTGTACGGGCTTCTAATACACACTGTGGAGGGGCCAAGGAAAAAACCTATTAGGCTGTAATCGTCAATCTTCTGCGCTAACCTGCTGTAGACCTTCATGAAGTTAAGTCTATGACATTAAAGAGAGAAGAGAAATGAAAATTGCAAATGGCCTGTGAATAGCCTGACTCTGAAAAGCTGCCATAATGCGGTTTTACACAGGCTGACTAAGTATACTGTAATAGTAACCTAATGGTGGAGCTAGAAATTAAATAGATTGTGTGTTAATTAGGTATTGGTTAATGCTATTATTTCACTTCATTATTCCATATTCCATCCCTGAAAACTGGAATCCACCCTTGTGCTGAGAGGCTGAAGTTCTCCCAGGCAGAGCAGACCTGAAGAAGACCCTGTACATGTATCACTTACACCCTACTGAAGCTTTCGGTGTGGGGCGTAAGCGCATTTACTCAGTGAGAACAGCTGGAATAACACATCTGAACTTTGCTACTTCAACAATTAGCAGCATATTGTTAGTACATTATGAACTTACTTCTAAGAAAAAAAAATAATCTCCCCAAGCTAGAAGATCATTAGTCAAGTATTTAGAGAAGGTGATGGGAAGCTTTCATCAAGACATCCCATTAAAATGTTTTACATTTTTTACCTTGGCCTTTATTGTCCTCATTACACAGTATGCATTATTTATTAAAAATGCTGTCCACACAGTAGTGGGCAGCAAATTGCCCTTTAAGCTAAGCATTAATGAACAAGTGTAAAAACTTCCAGAGAAGGGGAGGATTTGGAAACCCAGTGGTCAGCCTGCTGCGTCCCAGAGAGCCAGATGTGTTGTCAAAGTTCATTTTACAGTTATGGACATGATGTCAATGCTTCATGTGAATGCAGTGGGTTGTCGGTGCTGAGGTAAGCTTGCTGGAAAGAGTGGTAAAGTAGCTTAAATTAGTGAAAACTGAATTTATCCCAAGGCTTCTTAAAACTCCTTTGTCGTTTATGTTTCCCTTTGGATCAAGGCACTAACCGTATGTGGTATTTTCTTTTGGTACAGTCATTGATGGTCCAGTGATGGGTAAGAGTTATACTGCATTGTCACAACAGTCAATTGTAGAATGAAAAGGAGCGTAATGAAAAAGATAACTAGGTTTTCCCAGGGAAAAAAAAAAGAAAAATCTGATATATTTGACTCAGCATTATAGGTGCTCAAAAACGAGATAATTTTCTAGTGGGATTTTGCAAAAAATCCATCTTTTTTTTTTTCCTTGAAATCTGATATTTTTATTGTGCTGGTTATGAACAAGACTTGTTTCTTATTTTCTTTTTTTTTCTTTCTTTCTTTCTTTCTTTCTTTTCTTTTTTTTTTTCTTTTTTTGTAGTCATGTCATGTTTAAAAGCCTACACTTTCAAAAACAATTGGCATGCCTTCACCTGTCCCTTGGGACGTTTTATTAGCTCCTGATTCACAGTGAGCCCAAGCCTTTGCTCTCTGGCAATCAATTCTCTTGGGCAGCCACCCAAAAAGAGCAACTAAAACCAGCAATCTTTTTCTGAAATTCAGAGCAATGTGCAGTTCGTACCATCAGCTGTGCTAGGGTGGATTTTAGCATTCTTCTAATGCCTACCTGGAGGTGCTGGCTCCCCACATGAACCAACATGGGGGTCCAGCACAAGCGGACAGGACTCTGCAAGTTCAGTGACATGATTTTTCACCCCTCTGGGATCTTACCCAGTCTGAACAATTGCAGATGTAGGTTTGCAGGATAGGAAGACCAGATTATTTTCTTCCTTGACTTACTATTAGCCCCACGTAAGCGTTTTGTTCCATGTAATTTGTGTGACTGGAGTCTATAGTCTTCCTAAAATTTATAAAAACATCCTTTGTATACTTTAAACTTTTAGTACCATGGCACTTCCCAAGTTAATTTTCAGTCTTGTATAGAGGTCTGCCATTTGCATGCTATAATAGTTTTAACTTCTAAACTGAGAAACTGCATAGCTTATTTAAGTATCTGATATGGTATATATATATAATATATTTATATAGTATATACATGGTATATACACAGTATATGTATATATATTCAGTCTTTTCTTTGTTACTCCTGGCTTACCATTTCCTGACTCCTGCCCTGACACAGCTACAAATGCTCTGCACCATCCGAGACCAACAACAGCTTACCCGAGCAAGAAGGGAAGAACCTGGTCTTCGGAAATTAATGTAGGAACCATCAGATCATAGGAGACCCCAGGCTATGGAGGCCTAATTCTGTAGGTAAAAATGACCCGTAAGAGCTGCCCTAGAGCTAAATGCAGTAATCTTTACAGTAGGTCAAAACGAAAGAGCAGGCCAAACGAAATGCCTCCTCCTTGCTCATGTTCTTTACAGGCTGGCGCATGTCTTACATTTCAAGCCCTTTCTGCTCTAATTATGTACAACGGTCTCTTCCTCCCACCCCTTTTTTTTTTAAATTTGCTGAGATCTTTCTTTCAGGGATGTCTTTTGGCAATGGGCTTTGTCAGCTGCCTACTGTGCAGCATTTCTGTTTTATCTATTCCAAACTAGCGTTGCTCTATTAGCGCAACTTGATTACTTTTCATTCCCCTCAACTAGCTGGCTTGGAGTGCTGCAGGAAAAGTGTCTTGGTCATAGAGTGAGGTTTAAAAGCACATGATTTAATCTAGGAAATTTGACTGGAAATATTTTAGGGCAATGTTTTCACTTTTCTGGTAGTTAAAAGGAAATAGGAAATGTTAGCCTGGAGAACGGAGTGCAAATCGAGCATTTGTACAACATAGACAAATTATTACCACCCCAATTCAGTGAAACAGAAATCATAAGTTTGTTTTTTTTTAAAGTAAATTGTAAATATGAATTTGTAATCCAATATTTATTGGCCTTGGTTTCTTCAAAATATATAGTTTCCAAATCTGAATTTAAATATTTATGCAGTAACACATATTCCAGTTATAGCTAATAAAAGTAATATATTTATCTTTCAAGGCAGCAATATTTTTTCACTCAACCTTGACTTTTAAGTTTAAATATGCGGATAGGAAGTGGTGTTATCTGGAAGTTGTTGTCACTTATTTCTATGTTCAAATCAAGATAATGCAGACTGCTTTTTTAAGAGGTAGCTTTTTTTATTTCTGTGCTCCAGCTGATCAAGCAGATTATGATGGTTTATTGTCAGTTTTCATTTTTGTTCCTTGAGTTAGACAGATTTCTGTACATACCTTCCAAAATGAGAAGGTGAATTTCCACAGCCAGAGGAACTCCTGGGAAAAAGTTTAATGATAAATTACGCTTTTCCCTGTAAAAATCCAGGATAAGATTTTTATACACGTGAAGTCTGTCTTGCATCATTCTCACACTTTAAAGGGCATATGATGGGTATATATTTAGAAGAGCACGAGAGGGATTTAGGGTAACTGAGACTCTTGTCCATATCTCTGAGTAGGTGGAAACATCTGTTTCTGTAGGACATTTTTGATAGATCCCTGACATATTCTTGACTGGTATTAAATCTAGTGCAGTTACAGCCATTTACTCCTGCCAAGGAAGTGATCTTGAGACCCTTCCAGTTCTTGCTCATTGTGTTTCCAATCCTCAGTTTTGCTTTGGCACTGAATTTTCTTTTTATCAGACAGAATCCATAGGTACAATAAGTTTTACTTTATTGTCCTAGTGCCTATAATAGTGTCTCTATTCCCCTAGAGAGGCCTTTCCTCCATCAGTTTTTCTTCCTTTTCTTTGTCTTTCACCCAGTTGTATAGCAAAAACAGGTGGCAATGGAGTATTTTTTCCCCTCTGGAACAGGCCACTTTTGCCTGTATTGGTATCTTAGTCAATGAACCCCTGCCAGGGGCCGTGAGCTCACTGCCTGGGGAAGGGACGGGTCTGGGCTGCAGCAAATGACTCGCTGGGTATGTGGGGAGGAAATGTGCCAAATGGCACCCTTGTCCTGGGAAGAAGTTTCGTCCTCTTTTGGGAGATGGCAATGTTGGTTTTCTTCTGTCGTGCTGAGGAGGTTTGAGCCAGCTCTGGGAAACATCACAGTCAACTCTTAAAGAGCTGTGGCTCCAAAATCGATCCTTGGCCTTATCGTCCCAATAGCAGAATACATATAAAGTCTCATTTTCAGAAGCGCTGGTTTGTAAAGGGAGCTCCCACTGGTTTTCACTGAATTTTTGAGTGCGCAACCCATCAATTAGTCCAAAAAGAATTTTGTGGGCTGGAGAATCTGTGACTTAACCTCATTCGTTGTATTTTGAGCTCTTCACCCAGGAGGACAGTGTGGAAGAGTCCTCCCTTCCCCCTTCCCAAAAAGGAAAGTCGCTCATACACCAGCATTGCAACAGAAGTATTATTCTGTCAATACAATGGCCCTTGGGATGTCAATGGAAAAAGTTAAAAAACCTGAAGTCAAGAGAAAAGCCTAATACAGTTGCACTGACTTTGCATACACTTTGAATGAGCCATCACTGTGTCAATCAAGTGTCTAAGACTGAGCAATCTCACCATGTCAATGCAAGCTCTGTGCTAAAATCAATGGCAGAGTTCCTATTAATATTTGGAATTTCTATTTTCTTAGACTCTTAAAGCTATTTTCATATCTTTTGAATATTCAGTAATGCATGTGAGAAATATTGCTGCTCTTCAGCAGTCTTCTTGTTTTCTGCATTAGAAGTTGTGTGACAGTAAAGGGTTTTTTATGAACCCACTTGCTGTCTCCTTTCTGTACAAGGATGCCTTGAAAAGGTCTCTATCAGCTCTGCGCACATATACTAAAAGAACAAAATGTTCCCTATGTGGTGAAACTCCCTGTGGTTTCTAAACCTGTCATCACCCTCCCTTGCTTGCTCAGGCCTAGCAGAAGAGTCCAAGCAACCTTAGAGAAGATTTAATTTGCAAAGGCTTGAGTGTTGGTACAGCCAGACTTCTTTCTGCTCCTGTAGAGACGACAGCCCTAACCTAAATGCCTGCGAGAACTTACTGCATAAACCCAACCACCTGGAGTTATCTGACTTCTCCCATAATTTTGTAAACTATAGGGGGACTTATCAATGGCTTTAAAATCATTATCCAATGCCCCATTAAATCTCCCTGCAGCTGAGTTATAAAATGGGAAATAGGAGACAGCAAGCAGAGAATATCGTAGCATGGTATAGCTACCTACCGCACCAAGAGAGCAGAAGGCGAAGCAACACCGGGTTTCTGGAGATAATGCCGGCACATCAGCATTAGGCAATAATGGAGAATGTATTCCTCATCCTTCTTCTCCCCCCGACAGCTAGAGGTGATATATCTTTTGGCACTGTCAGCCTAATCTAGGTCAGTCCTATTGTCAGGCTCCTCAAATAGTACCTGTCCACAGTTAAAATTTATGTTGGAAAAGCATTAATGCAAGCTTTTAATAAGATGAAGAATTTAACAGTATGCTGTTATCTGGAGATGATATATTTTATATACAGGAGACATATTTAATTATCTTTGGAATAGTCAAAGTGGCTCATGCAGAGGCAGGCATAGCTGTACTTCCACTCCTTCCCTCCTGTAATTAGAGACAGCAAATGCAAAGCACATATTAACTTTTCTGGTGGCTGGGCTGCCTTGCATAGACCTCCATACACACTGCTGCTCAAATATAAATTAGCCCTTGCAAAGAAGGCCAGGAGCCGCGCAACCTGCGAACGGCTCAGGTCCTGCAGGGAGGAGGATGACCCTGGGTGTGATGCTCCAGGTTCGAGGCCCTCCTTGCACTTGCTGTTGCAGCCAAACCTTTCTCAGACATCACTTGATGTTGTGGGCCCAGCGGGAATGCAGGGAGCTGGGTTGTCCCTGTCCTTGGGGAACCCTCCATTTCCTCCCGCCTGTTTCAGAGTAATGGTGTTCAGGCACCTGTGAGAAGTGAGTGGGTCACCTCCCCACTGCCTGGGAGATGCTCTGGAGTCAACAATGTAGGTGAGGTCCATGATACCATTGACTGGAGCTACCATTGGTGGTCCTGTGCAGGTCATTACGAACAACACTTCAGGTGATCCCATTTCTCTCTTAGCCCTCATCTCTCCCTCTCCGTGCATGCCAGAGCTTGTCAGGAAAACACACATTTCACTGCCATGTGCCTCTGGAGGCCCCATGCAGAGCAGTGGCCAAGGACGTCCTTGAAACCCTGTGAGCATTTCTGCTCTTCAAGTACAGCACGTGCAAAGGTTTCGCTCTGGATTATGTCCCACCCATGCATCAACATGCAAGCCCACAGGAGTAAGAAGGTTGCAGGGGTGAGTGTGATGCTAAATGACACTACACCTGGTTTCTCCTCCTTTATCTTTTCCTGCCCAGGAGATGTAGATAGTCTTGGCTAACAAGATGACGTTGCTTTGAGCCACAGTCAGCCCGCTCACCCCACGTGCATAGCCCAGGCATCGGGGTGCTCCGTAGCGCTGGGGACGGGGTCATGGCAGCTGATGGCTGAGACTGTTGTACTGGGACCCCACAGCAGTGTGACAGCCAAGGTAAGCACAGCTCTGCCGTGACCGTTGTCTTTGGGACAGCTTCCTGAAATTCTCCATGGGAGAGAAATTATTCGGTTTTTAATGCCAAAAATTTTTTTAAGGATTGGTGATAAACAGCAAGTCTGTTTCAGAGGAGTCACATTTATTGATGCATAGCAATGAAATACCTGTGAAAAGGAAAAATGCTTTAGTTCTCTCATAATGATGATACATCTGAGGTTAAATAGGCAAACGTTTTATAAATACAGTCTTCTAGGCTATTAAGGCTTTTCTCCTCTTTTCTCCTGGCTGAAAAGATACAAGAAATCACCATAAACTAACTAAATTTAAATGGCTTCTGTTTGAAAAAAAACAGTTCACTATTAATAAATTGTTGAATAACAGGCATTTAAAGAAAGACATAACTATGATATTAAATAGATAAATGTAAAATACTCTGTGTGCATTTAAATGTGAAGATCACATTAGGAACAGAAAATTACAAAAATTTAAATACTGTAGGAGGTTGTTATGTAGGTAGTCTATAAAAAACAGGCAATTTGGAATTCCTCTAAAGAACATAAACCCTAGATAGAGCTGCTAGTTCCTTTGATAAAGACAGGTCTCAAACTGAAGGTTTGATGTTTAAAACCCCCAAAAGGTGTCTGAGCTATCTTTTTCTAAGGGATTATATAAGATAAAAGCTTGCACTGTAAGTCCCTATTTTAAGAAACAGAGTTGCTAGGAAGTTGCTAATACGAAAGGCGAATTGTGCATGCAATAAAAGTATCGCTCCATTCACAAAATAAAGCGCTAACATTTTAATCAGGGTTGAAAATCATCTGCTCAGGAGCTGCTGCAGGGTGTGTGTTGCTCAGGGGCTGCTGTCTCATCCCCCCAGCACCGTGGCTGCTCCTAGTCCAGTTTCAGCACCGGGATGTCCCATGGACATCATGGAAGTGCTATTGTCACTTACAGCAATGTTGAGGGACTAAGAGGGTGACATATCTAGGTTTTGTACAGTTCAGTCTTCCCAAACTGTTCACATCTCAATTACCTACTTATTTTATTCAGTTCAGCGTGTTTTCTTCCCCTTCCAACCTCCAGTGTCTTCCCCAGAAGTTCCCATTTGCCTAGCATCAATTAGCTTGTTTGCCCTGGGATATTTTCTCTTTCGGATGTCAGGACCGATGAGAGAAATGGCCTCAAGTTGTGCCAAGGGAGGTTTAGATTGGACATTAGGAAAAATTTCTTTACTGAAAGAGTGGTCACATTACCCTTGTTTCATTACTTTTTTCATGTCATTTTTTTAATCCCAAAAATAGAAAAAGTGAAAAAAAAACCCACAAAAAAAAAAAACCAACAAAAAAACCATATCAACATGCAAATACTTGAATCCAGCAGGCCAATAACAAAATGTGAACACTTTCTAAGTCTAATTATTTCACTTCCAGGTCAGCATCAGTACACAAAAAACAGGCTCTAAGAATTTTTTTTAAAGTTCAGACTATATGTTTTTGTTGGAACAGATGTATGTATGTGAGTGTGCTTGTGTGTATGTATGTGTGCGTGTATGTGTGTGCCCATGTGTGGTTTAACTAAAAGTGTGAATTTTTTCCTTTTATTCAGTATATGCTTTTTATTTGCTCATTGGTCAAATGTTTAATTGTTATTAGCTGTGTTCCAGCCTTGGAACAGGCTGCCCAGGGAAGTGGTGGAGTCACCATCCCTGGAAGTATTTAAAAGACGTGTAGATGAGGCCCTTAGGGACATGGTTTAGTGGGCATGGGGGTGTTGGGTTGACAGTTGGACTTGATGATCTTAGAGGTCTTTTCCAGCCTTAATGATTCTATGATTCTATGATTTTTAGACCCAGGTGTCCAAGATACGATGCAGTGCTCAACACTCCCTTTGCTGTCAGTGAAATGAGGTTTGCACCCCTCGTTTAAGCTATGTTTCATATCTTAAAAGGGCTGCATCCCCTTCTGGTTGTGCCTACCTCTTTCTGTGGATTAGGAGTGCAGACCTGGACTGCTAATTTAAGCATTGCAATTAGTTGAATTTCTACAGTTTGGTGAACTTAATCTAGGCTTCAGGGGCTGAATTCAAAGCTGGTGTGAAATATTCCTCCATTGGATTTGCTGATTTAAGTGAGCTAGATCCAGGAAGAGACATGTGTTTTAATGTGAGATGAAGCAAAAAAGAGCTGAGCACGACTGGGACAGCGGGGGCCCTACACCCAGCACCACCGCATGGCCTCGTGGCACAGGGCAGACCCCTCTCCTTTCCTCTCCTCCTCCTGGGCTGATGAACGTATCTGGTTCAGACCACGCAGTCAGGCATTCCCACCCATGGCATTTCAAGGGCTCATTTTAATCATTGAGGTCTTGTATTCCTGGCGACGCAGCAAGTTATCTCTGTGTACAAGAACTTGTATCAGAATTAGGAATCGGATCCTCAGCAGATGTAAATCGGTGTTGCTTCATCAATGTGGCTACCCTGGTGCTATCAGTGATTTACAGCAGCTGAGAATCAGGCCCCAGAGCTTCATTTTATTGAAACAGTCTTGATCTGTAAAATAAAGTTACGAATAAGATGATGGTGACAGCAGGGGATAGCCTGCTTTGTAGTACCTTGTTCACTAACATTATAAATGATATGGAAATTCAGTTGATGTTTTGCCTTTAAAATATTAGTTAAATCATTCTGTCAACACATATTTTTTAATACATATCCTCCCTGTCAGATTTTATACTTAATCTTGGAGTCTGTAGACAGCTCAAGAGCATCGCTTTCTGCAGCAACTCCTGCATCAAGGTCTCCTTTTCTGTTATATTCAGCTTGCATCTGTTTAAACACAAGATACAAGACAAATGATAGTGCCAAGCTTAAACATACATCATCAGGACTCTGATGTGAGGCTCTGGAAATGGCAGGCCAGATGGTGTAACGCAAAACTCAGACATCACAGTTTGTCATGCCGTGCTCCAGTCCACCGTACTAAAAATGGACTTCCCTGCGCACTTAGTCAATCATCTCTCCGGTGACCAGAAAGCAGGGGTCAAAGCAAGAGATGTCAGGAAACAAAGGTTGCGGTCCTGCTCGGCAGCTGTTCAGCCCTCCAAATGCGGACATCGTCCTTGCTAGCTACAGAGATGAAATTAATAGTGGAAAGAGATTATTCCAGATGATATTACTGGGTCTGAACAATCACTCTTACTTTTTTTTTTTAATTCACGTAAAAGAAAATGCGCTTACTAATTGTGTAGAACAGAGTCAAGAATATAAGGACCGGCCGGAATAATGTAGTATTAAAGAACTGGTTTTTTGGAGGACTCCGGAGAGACCAATACATAAATAAGTTCCTGTGATGTTTGTTGTAGGGGAACTACATAAATGCCATCCAGAGAAAAAAAGTAGCAACTACCTCACTATATTTATCGGAGAAGAATTAAATCTTCTTAAGAATTGGAGAAGAGTGGCAGAACCAAAAGACACTCATTTGAATGCAAGTTTTTGATGTTAATTCTGATTTATGATATCAACGGCATTTGAAATGTGGCCACACTTTAAATTTTCTACATGTTGACCTCAAGACTATATTTAGAAAATAGTCTTGCTGCTGAACAGGACTCAAGATGGTACATGAGAAACTACTAGGAGTAATTGTATTTCACATTCATTAATAATCAAAATACTTGTATTTGCAGGATAATTTATCACCACGTTACTTCTGTTTTCTGTGTGTGCAACTTCAGTGAAACCTGAGAGTTTGCTTCTTTTGAAATAATTTCAAAACCGCCAGCAGTAAGGGTCCTTTGCTCCAGTTGTGTAGCAGTGTAAATCCTGGAATAACGTGGTAGTGAACCGAGCTTTCTGGTGCTAAAGGCAAGCAAGGAAAGGAAAGGAACCGCAGCTTGCATCAGCAGATCAAACACCTCGCAAACCCACTGAATCTGAAATGTTGCTCCTAGTTGTCAGAAGAATGTTTGTTATATTACGCAGGGCAAGTTTGTTTGCTAAACTCTGTCAGCTGGGGAAAAACATTGTTCGCTGAATTTGTTTTGATTTAGCAAGGTAAGTTACTCCTTGCACTGTTACACTTAACTTTGCTGTAGAAGAGAATGTTTCTTAGCTCATAAAACGCTCACCTCTGTGACATTTTATTTTATCAAGCAGCAACTTCAGCATGTGTGTGAGGAATGGAAAAGATTCAAATAAAACACACTGGCATTTTAAAAATTTGCTTCAATTTACTGTTCTTTCTATATTTTCAAACTGAGCGTAGACAGGGCTGAGTAAGAGGCCAATATACCTTAAAGCTTGTTTACCAAGATTGACCTATGCACTATGAAATCCAGTTTAACCTAAAATAGGACCACAAGAATCTTAAATGCTTTACCCAGACTCCTGCTATCTCCACGCAGAGGTTATACTTGCTCAGCTGGGCATGTCCTTTGAACAAGGTGAAGGATGCACTGGTGCAGCAAAATCCTGTTTAAAAAAAAAAAGATTCCGAGGTGTCCCCTGAATACAGGTAAGTGGAATTGGTTTTGATTCTTTACGTTACAAGGAATAGATCATTATTTGTTGCCCAAAAAGAGAGTTTTGGAAGTAGATGTTGACGGTACAGTTAACTTGGTGGAACAGGCCAGTAAACGTAGAGTCAGCCCGTTCTGGAAGTGTAGAGTTAAGCTGAATTGTATTTATGGGAGCAAAACACCAAGAGCCCATTGGTATTTTATAGAGCTTTGATTTGATAGGTTATTGATTTTGGCTTCGGGGGGATATAGCCCCTGTTGAGAAAGTATCAAACTCACGCTGAATAAAATTGTCAAAAGCCCTAAAACCAGCGGCGAGGGACTGGCCAGCCCTAACTGTAGCGCTTCAAATGGAGTGGGGAGATATGCCTTATTGCCTCAGACCTCTGGAAGCAGTTATGTGTATTAAATACTGGAATAACTTGATATTTTAAAAGCTTATACTCTCATCCAAGTAAAATGGGTTTAGAAGACTGCTGGGAGTGTCATTATTTTATGACTAAATCGATACCCAGATTTATGCCTTTTGGACATAGAAACTTGAATTTAATTGAGAAAATGGATCTAATGAGGATAGACGTTTTTTATGCAGGTGCCCTTGTTTAAAGACACATATGCATACAATTCTGTGGCGCATGAAAAATAAAAGAGCAACTGAGATTTAAGGGTCGAATATACCCACGAAAGAGGGTGACACACCCAAAATACCAGGGAACAGGCAATGGCAAAGAAATGGTAGTACTTCAGAACACCTGAGAAACCAAAGGATTTTTTTTTTGCTCCTGAATACAAAATTAGTTAGTTAACACAGAAAAGCATATTATTTTTCAACCTATGAGCAAAATTAATGGCCAGATGGCAATAACCTGGCCATCAAAATCAGCACTACTACTGATTCAAGTGCAGCATCAGTATTTCCTATTTGCCATTTTCTGGCAAATGTGTGATATTTATGGTACATTTTTCCTAATACAAGCTATTATCTATAGTGATGAAAATCAGAAGGAAATTGTATTAAATATATTTAGCTAAATTCTGCTCCCTATATGGAATCAATTTTAAAAAAAAAAGCCCCAGACAAGTACGTATGCATGTGCTTAATTTTGTTCCTGTCTCCAAGACCAACTTTAGACCACATGCTTTGCCAAATCGAAATCAAAATGCAGAGTAACCCCATTGACTTCAGTGAAATAGCTTGTGATTCAGTCCCATATATTTGTCTCGATATGTGTTTCATTGGCTATAATAAGCAGAAACTATTTATGACACAAATTTCCTGGACTTTTACAGGCACAATTAGCACTCTGAAGGGTAGAAGAAAACTAGTAGGAAAAGCTAACAAGTATAGAAACGTAGATGGAGAAGTCATTAACATTTCATTTCTTCTATACATATACTCACACACACACAAAAATGACTCTCCGCTGGGAATGTACGCGTCTTGAAAATCTAAATTACACACTGAGAATAGGTTTGTGTTGCAATGTACTGCGAGGAATTTTCAAGTTTATAGTTGGCAAGAAATTAGCATTTACTATATAGAGAGACAACATGATGGAGTATATTTTGCTCTTTATGCTAAACTTCCATTGATTGCCATGGGAATATTCTATGTGTGGAAAGGCGGTAGGAGCTGTGCCTTTAACAGTAAACAACAGTGATAGTCAGTGATGTTTCTGTCTGCACTGAAATAAAGTGCTAATAAAAAAAATACGTTCTTATTGTTTAAAAGCCACAGTCGATAGATTTTTATTTTCCCTACTGACTTGAACAGTAAACTTCTGTAAACAAAATCTGACATGCCTATCTTATTAAATGTAATTTAAATGTGCGCTCTGAAAAAAACCAAAGATGCAAGGAATAGGGCTTGGAAAGTCTCAGGCGGCACTGCTTTTCCCCTGTAATTTCAGGCATAGTCCTTGAGTTTTCTGTTCCTTGCAGAAATATTGTGGAGCCACGTTCACACGAGGTGCTCGAGACAGCGTGAGGACAAGTTGTGGCAGGGCTCGGCATCGTGCCCACCAGTGCTGCTGCGGTTGTGGGTCCCGTGCTTCGGTGAGCTGTACCCAAAGCAGGTCTGACCCATAGAAACACCCCCCCAGCAGACCGGGAGCCTAAGCAGGAGCTGCACGATTCCCCAGTGCCTCCTCCCTCCCCCTGAACTCCCCTGCATACCAATCAATGTCTATTTTCCTTCCAACGCCAGCCGGGAATTTTAATGACCGTTAATGGGATTTATGCGTAGGCTTCAAGGGTAATGCAGACCCTGCCGCGGCACACGGTATGTGCTCCACCCACCCAGCCGACCCGATCAGACATCGCTTTGATTTGGCAGCCAAATTTGTCCCTGAAGTTAATAGGAGATTTGGGTGCAGGTATAAGCCTGCACATAGCACGCAGAGCACCGGCTGCAGCAGATAAAGACGGGGAGAGGAGCCAGCGTGCCTCTGCTGCGCTCGGGATCACGCCCGGGGAAACGCTCCGTGGTCCGGGCTGGCCTGAGCATCCGCGAATGTGCAGCTGCAGATACTTCTGTAAATAGCTCCCAATAAAAATAAATCTCCAGAATGAATTACTGCAGGCTGTACGCTTTGTATCTATTACTGCTCACTGTGGTGATAGAAATTCCCCGGCAAGTCTTTCTTGTTTTATTCAAGCGAACAGATTTCTATTGGACTTAATGGCATGACTGTCATGTAGAGTGAGCTGGATTTGTGCATCGTTTTGCCCCAAGTAATTTTATAGGCAAGTGAATCCCGTGACGAGCCGATCGGATGTCCTGCACAACACAAGCTGTATAACTTTGTCCCGTGACTCCTGTGTGAAGCCTGACTGTTGCTAACTGATTCTGCAAGTGTGGTGTGCTCAGGAGGAATTAGCTGCTTTTTAAAAATAGATTATTTCCTGTCACATTCCAGTATTTTTACTGAGTCTTTTTTGCATGAATTTTCTGTGTCTCACCGATACTAATATTTCTGAAATTTTTTTTTTTTTATAAACAACATATGATTAAAAAAAAAAACCCTGGAAGAAAATCTGTAAGAATAGTGCCAGGGAACTGCGGAGTACTGGAAGAATGAACGTTTTTCTGCATTGATGCGAGTTCAAAATGGATCTCATTTTCCTGAAAGATTTGCATGAAGCAGGAACAGAGGGGGATGAAATTGCTGTAACGGCTATTAAAATCTTTCAGGTCGATTGTGCCCGTAAGATTTGCCGCCAGGACCGGTTCAGCATCTCCATGTCGGGGACGATGCTGGGGCAGAGGCACCCGCGGTGCCCGGCGGGGTCGTGCAGCGTCGCCCAGCGAGGGCTTACGAGCGATGGCAGATCTCTGCGCAGGGGATACAGGACCAACCCAAAGCCTAAACTTCTGTCATAAGATCACCTTAATGAACCCACCCACAGCCTCTCTTACAGTTGCAGTAGGATGAAAAATATACATTGGAAGATAAAGGATACACTTTTGCCTGTTAGCAGCAGTTTGTAATGGGATATTCAGAATGACTGAGGTCCCATCCTGTCTCCCCTACAAAGAACACCCAAGCGAGGGCTATTCACTTGGCCTCTCCTCAGAGAAGAAGGAGGTTTTCAGCTTCGTGATTAAATCTATCTAAACTGCTTAAAAAAGAGTCTGCACTTTCATGCTAGAGCAATTTGCATTAGGTTTTTGCCAGGCAATTTTTTTTCTTTTTCAGGCATGTTTTTTTGCTTTATTCTGTGTATGAATAGAGTCCAGGTAAAATATTTTTAATTCATTTCAGGCTGGATTGGTTATTGGAAAAAAAGAGGTATTTTTTTTTCCTTGTTGTTACTTGATTTAATTAGTGCTCTGTTTTTAAAGTGGCAAGCCAAGCTTCGCCAAGTCTGGCTCTCTGACTCATGCTAACAGGGTTTTATAGCCCCACCTGCATCTAAGAGAAGGAAAAAAGCCCCAAAGCTTTATTTTTAACGCCACATACATACCGCGTCCATTCCATTAAAACACACACAAGTCCCAGTGCCCACTGTCTGCCCAGGCTGAGCCGAAGCCCACCAAAACCCGCGGCACTGGTGGTCTGCGGGATCTGCGGGAGACTGCTGCTGCAGGCAGGGATGGAGGCAGGCAAGGAAGTTCACTGATGCACCTTGTTCGTTATAGACACTGTATAAGTGGGCTTGAGGGAGAGAAAGCTTTTAATTTTTAATTATTAATATTCTTCTTCTCTTATAGGAATTTGTGCCTTTGCACCCCTCCAGCAGCTGAGCACCGTGCGGGTGGATCCAGGGCTGTCTGCAGTGGGTGACCCAAAACCTCGCTCATTTACTCAACCTCCACGTGAGGTCTGGGAAAGAGAAAAGATGCAATTCCCTTCTTTTTTTTTTTTTTTTTTTTCCCCTTCTCTCTTTTCCCTTTCTCAAACCAGAGGCCCATGACTGTAGCTGTGCTTTGCACTCCTGGACCACGGCAGATGCTGATGGAGGCTGCGGGTGTGAGCGTGCACAGCCGGTCTGGGACCCGGCTCCGCAGTCCCCTTCCCATGTCACCGACCCGAGGCAGGTCTCCCTCCATGGGCTCACCAGGAATCTGGGCACGAACCTTTAATCCCATTGGAAAAATGTCATATTTACTGTTGCTGAGGCTTTTTTGCAGGATGGGGCCTATTGGAGTGAATGTCTTCAGTTTGAAAAGGTTTTGGGTAAAAAAGCTTTTTTAAATTATGAAAACTGTCTAGGTTTTGACATTTAAAAATTTTCCTTTTTGCTTTATTCTTTAGACTAAAACCAATAAAAATTCTGTAAGGTAAAAGATTGAAGAACATATTTCAAAAATTATCAAAATGAGTGATTTGCTTTAACTGTCCTTTTTTCCCAATGGTCAGCTCAGAAATGATTTTTTTATATATATCCCTTCTTTCTCTATCCTAAACAGGGGCAGAAAAAACACCGAGATGTCAAAACCTCTGACAAGGTGGGAGAACCCCATCTTCCCAGGCTCTGCACAGAACAACCCTCCTGCGAAGGCGTTGGGATCTCCTCCCTCCCTCCGTGGGTCCCAACCCCCGTGCTGGAGGACGGGGGATGGAGAAGGATGCTCCCGGAGGTGGCTGATTCCCTCCTCCCACATCTCTCAGGGCCAGGATAACCTGGCACGGGGCTTGCTTATCTGTTCTCCCACCACTTTGCCTCATCCCGTTGGCCCGCGAGGGCCCCGATCCTGCTCTTCCCAACGCCGCTGGCAACTTCCCCGCTGGCTTTGGCAGGAGCGGGCCTTTCGCTGTTGATTTTTTCCCTGTCAATCAGTTACTTTGACATCTAAATGTCAAATGACACCACATGGCTTTTTTTTTTTTTTTTTTTTTTGCTTGTAATTTAATTGCAAGCACAAAATGGTGGGTGCAGCGTGAAGGGTTTCGAGAGAATGTATCATTAGCAAATTCAATTAGCTGGCACTTTACGCTTGCTGGCATGGAGGGCTCTGACGACGGTGCCAGGGAGGCTGCTGCCGCGCAGAGGGGGCCACGGCGGAGCGGCAGCTCTCCCAGGCTTTCTGGCTCACCTTTTCTTCCTACCCTTTGGGAGCAGGAGAGCCATCCCTCCTAAACAGCCCGGGATAAGAGGCTGTACAATCAAATTATCCCTCTGCAATGAAAATAATATGAGGGTCTCTCCTGCTTCCAGGAATTGTCTTACTGTACCAGCAAATCAGCGTTTCTTCAATTGTAACATCATTCCTGGAAGTAGTGTTACATGACATGCCCTCGCTGCCTGTCTCGGTGTGAATGAGAATACAGCAAAGCTCATGTTTTCCATTGTTGAAATACTAGCATAAATCTTTCACTAATGCACTGCTGTCTTTTATTATAACAGTCACTGCAGCAGAGAAAAGTACGTCAAATCTCTCCTTGTTGGTACAGTCAGTTGTTGGCATCGCCCTGACATGTTGTTTCTTTCCTTAAAATGGCTTTGTAAAGGGACTAAAATGAGCTGCTCAGCCTCTGGCAGCACCTTTGCGTGTTTTGACAAATCTGAGGCTTCAATGTTGTACGTAAGAAGGTTCAAAACAGTGGGGAAACAGCGTCCTTGTGATAGGTTTTGACAAAACTCAGCCCCGTGTCAGAAGTGACGGTCCCGGATCTCATTACCGGGGCAGATCCTGCGCTGGTGGCTGCGCGGCGAGAGGGAGGTGATGTGAGGGACGAGGGCAGGCCCGTGGGGAGGGACCTCCCTTCGGTCACAGGGTGGCCGGGAGCATCCGTCCAGTGCCGTCAGGATGCTCGTGCGTCCTCCACAGCACCTGCGGACACGGAGGACCAGGTCCTCCCCTGGCAGCCGTCAGCAGGGACCCTCACTTCAGCATGCGGATGCCAGCTTGCGGGAGCCGAGGATAAGGCACAGCTGTGTTTAAGTTAAAATCAGCTGTGCTCGGGAAAGGACAGATTTAGGCTGACCTGAGAGGGCAGCGGTTTGGGAGCTGTCTTTGCCTGTGCTTTCTGAGGGGAGGCTGAGATACGAAGGTACCTTTGTGCTTTGTGTTTCCCCTTCAAAACTGAGTATTTCTGTTGTGTTGGAAGGGGAGCTAACAGTTGGAGACTTGAGGCTGGTTAAGCAAATGATTATATAGAGAAATAATAAAACCACACTGAAGTAAGGAATTACTGACTGGCTGCCCGAACCCCAGATCATCCTGTATCCCTCTGTCTGTGCCTTCTCCTGTTGTTTCTCTTGTGTTGTTGTTGCCTTCCTATGTTGTAAGCTCCTCAAACAGGCTTATGCCTTCTTGAATGTCTTTGTGGCCCCTTGTGGCTTTTGAATACTCCCCCAGTAGAAGAAATTACTTTTTCATGATGAAAGGTTTCACTGCAGCTTCCAGCAGCACCAGGAGCTGGCAGGGGAAAGGCTGCTGAGGCAAAAGCACCTGGTGCTTCACCTTGGGTTGCCAGGACCAGCCGGTGGGGAACGACCACTGGCAAAGGAAACAAAATACAGAGGGGGGGGAAGTTAGTTGGGGTAAAATCTATTCATCTGCAAAGTGCTTAGCTTCATTGCTCTTCCTCTAACCAGTGCTTGGCCGGTGCCTTGCTGTCTCTCCCGCTCCACGTGCAGCACAGGATGCTCCCGATCACCCGCCCCAACCAGGACACTGGCTTTTATCTACTGCCTAAAAATTGCCGCGCTTAAAGCTGTCTCTTCTCTCTCTGCAAGAGGCAAATGCAGCTCTTTTCAAAGCAGTAAAGGGCATGGCCTAAGTCAACTCTCCCCTTGGTTCACTTTCTCTCCAAGCTTTGTTCCTCCTGGGCAAGAAGGAAGTTCTTCCTACCTGTAAGACCCTCCTCCTACATCCCAGATTGGGAAAAACTGCTTCTCCTGAGGCCAAAGATTCGTGTTAGGGCTGGGGAAGAGCTTGTCTCGTAGGTTCCTACAGGACAGTCTGGGCAGCAATGCCAAACCGCTGCAGCAGCTCAAATCCCCTTTAAAAGGAGCTTAGCTCTTGTCCTGTATTTTTCCGTTTCTCTGCTTCTCCGTTTCCAAACTATGTGATTTAGAAATGGATGTCCCTTCAGTGCCCAAGACAGCTGTGTAAAGGACATACTAACATTTTTTATGGATGGGGAAACTGAGGCAGGAGTCTTGTGTGTGTCAGCAGGGCTGCAAATGACAGGACTGGAATTAAATTGTGCTTCAGATGAAAGCTTTCTCCCCAAGGGTATCAGACAGCCCAATCTCTATGCAGACATCTCAAAACTGCTGCAGTTCCTCGGGAGCATGAGCTCTGCCCCAGCCCTTCTCCGAGGGCGCTGGCAGAAGGGACGTCCCTGCTTCCTGGGGCTGCTGCGGAGGAACTTGCTGATGCCCCCTGCAAAAGCCTGCAAAGCATTTGGCGTAGGTGCAAATAAGCAGAAAGTGTTTGGCAAAGGTCCCTGGCATTTTTTTTTTTTTTTCCCTGCTCTGCACAAGATGTTTTACAGCCTTTGTGAGCCCGAATAGATGCTGGTTTCTGGCATGTGGTGTGCTGGAGACTGCAGGCTGTTGCTGAAGCCTCGGGAGTGCAGCTGGCCTTTAAACCTGGCTTTATAGGAAGGAAATTCTCTGGTCCCACTGGAGGGAGGTACAATCTTGTGACACTTAGTGGAAATAGAGCAGGTTTAGTTTGGTCAAAGGGGGAGTATTTCCAAGGAAACATGAGGGTTTTAGGAGTGTTCCAAAGCCAAGGCAAGTCCAAAAATTTTTAGTCCAATTGTCTTGCTTTCCCAGGCTAATTTTATGAGGAGGCCCTAAGATGTGAATGAGGAGTGATCTTGTTCAGCCTGAAAAATAAAATTAACACCAGTATGAAAAAGACTGAAGCCCAGAAAACCGCAAGTGTCTTGTTTTTTTTTAACTGAGGGATGCAAAGGCTCAGCTCAGGATGTAACTGAGGCCCATTTGGAATAATATATTTCATACTTGCCTATAAGAAGAAAGTAAAGTAAGATCCGTTTGGATGGAGGCAAGCCCATTTTTAGTGCAATAAAGGAGAATAGCGACGTTCTTTCTCTTCCTTCCCTTGTAGGACTTTCTACCCTGTCCTGGGTCCTTTCCCCGAAAACCTGCCGTTTCTCTCTGTTTTAGGTAGGTAACTCCATCCCTCACATGTCAGCCTGTCCTTCGTTTTCTTTCTGTTGCAGTGCTTAGCACCATTACAGTTCTCAGCCAAAGTTCAACTAAAAACTGTATCCCACTAGCCAGGAACAAGCCTGGACCGTACCACCTCCCTCCTTGAAACTAATGGTCGTGTTTCTCTTTCTTGCCAGCAACTTTGGAGTTCATCTCGAGTCTCTGTACTTTTGTTTTGAGCCGTATATGCATTTTGATCCCCTCTTTTTCTCTTTCCCACTCCAGCCCTGCACACCAGCTCACCCTCTCGCCGTAGGCATCCCTGGTACCTCACCTCCGGGGTTTCAGAGGGCTTTTAGAGAGCAGTGGATGACAAAACCAGGGTCACCTGGGTTGTGATGGATGGCTGCAGCGGCTGCTGTAGGTAAACCAGAGCACTGATATTTATACCCCTTAAGTTGCCTCACTCCCCCGAGTGCATCTCCGCAGAGTTGCTTTCCTAGGTGTAGCTGTTTAGAGTACGGTCCTCCCTGTAAGTTAGATATTCTGCAATAAGATAGACTTCAGCAACTTCATTGCTATATATAAAGTTTTCCCTCAAACCTTTTTCGAACTAAGTCCTGTCTCCTCCCTAGGAAGCATCTGCTTCCCATTGCCAAATTCTTCTGCGTTCCTGTCCCTTTGGTCGTGTTTTCTCTGAATCCTTTAAAAAATGTGCATTTTGGCTGCGCGGTCATGCCAAGGAGTGTGAGAGTTTGCACATTTTGAGCAGGGATTGGCCCGTCTCGAATTGGTGCATCCAGAGAACCTGTCACAAGTTCCTTGAAGCACTTCTGCCTTCTGTTGTGCTGGCACCGAGCTGACGGGCGCTCATTTTGCATGTCTCGGCTCCGTGCTTGGCTGGTGAGGATATTTGCAAGGCTGGATATTTCTGGTTCTACTCCACAGAAGCCTTAAATGGAGTATTTGCTGTGCCCTGCCTTACAAAAAAGAGCCTAGTAATAAAACTTTGAAGGCTCCTGTTCAAAACCCTTATGTCAGACCTGCCTGGGTGGTGGTATGTCTCTCTCCCTGTTTGCTGAAGGAGTTTCTGAATTTTTTGGCTCTTGCCACATTCCCTCAGCTCCCCTGCAGCTCTCCTTGCTTTGCCTTACCAATGGGTTTCATAGGGCTTATTAATGCCATTTCTTCTTAGACCATTCAAGCCATTTTTCACACATGGATTCAAAGATTTGGAAGCGGCCTGCCAGGCAGTTCAGACTCTTTGCCATTGTGCAGGACTGCACAGATGCTGTTCCCTACACCTTGAACCACCCCATAGTGCTGACAGCAGAAAGCGCTTATGGTCTGAAACCCCAGAGCAGGTCCTTTTCCATGAAATGGTGTCTTTGGAGCCTTAAAAGCTACATTTCTGCTCAGCCCCTTAGGACTTTTCCGTCAGGGAGTGGCAGAAGGAGCCTGTGCTGACCGACTAGCAAACTCCAGCGGCTGTAGATCACTATCGCGCAGCGGGAGCCACATCCCTTGAGGTTACCAAAGGAGAAGTGGTAGCATATGGATGCAGGTCTATCACCCGTCTCATCTGTCAGTGGTGACTTAATTATCTGGCACCTGGAATCCTCTTACTGCCCAAACAGAAGAGGAAGGAATGACTGATTTAAAACCTCCTTTCTCCAAGTAGATGCCGATCTTGTGTTGCCAGATAATTTTAATGGTGCCTTCTGACCTTACGAGGGATGAATCTAAGTTAAATATCAGGCATTTGGATCTCGGCAAAGTTCAGATTTCCAAAATGAAGAAATACAAATAGCTAGAAAGGCGACGCTGCGCCTTCTCTGGATGGCTGAACAAGTGCCATTAGCACTTGAGTGTATTCCCAACTAGATATAAAAGGAATCAGGAGTGTTAAGGAAAAACAGAGTAAAGTGAATGCCTATTACAGCTGTCGCAATAGGAAAGTTGCAACATTTGCTTGTGGGAAAAGATGCAGAAGCACACAGAGTACCTGTTAGTGCGAGCGAAGCCAGACTTGGGCAGGATTTCAAGTGTTAGAGACACAATCCTGAAGGCTATATGCAGAGCAGCGTGACTTTTCCATGATGCTGGTTAAGAAGACGTGCCATTGCAAATTCTTTTTTTCTTTCTTTTTTTTTTTTTTTTTTAAGGCTGCTTAAGTTTCTGCGGTCTTTATAGAGTAGAGGCAGCTTAGGAGTGTTGAGTGCGCCGGGGGACTGAACCGAGGGAACAGCGTCCTTGGCTGTGTTATAAACACAGCTTGTCCCTTGGCCCCCCTTGCTGCAGATCAGATTTCTAGCTGAGAAATAAAGTTCTCGGAGGAAAAAATCCACCCTTGGTCCCTTTGTTCTGCTTTCCTGTTTGCAGACTGTATAGTCTCATACTTCTCCCTTTTTCGTCTTTAAAATTAGGAGCTCGCTGGGTCAGACATAGTCTCCTCCCATGCCTATAAAACACTGCGACAGAGCCATTACAGACGAAGATAGGGGGTTTTATTCCACCAGAGATTCTGAAGTTTGGGGACACATACCAGTTCAGGTAGATGTTAGAAAATGACAGAACTCATGTAGAAGGATTGTCAAAGAAAACTCATTCTGGAAAAAAAAGGAAGGTTTCTGTCTAATTCTTATTTTATATTTTAATGAAATGGAACAGATGGTTGACCTGAATCTCAAGGACTTCCCAGGGTCCCAGGAAAGCGCCTGGGTCGTTCTTCTTTCTGTGGGCTGCCAAAGCCCCGTGGAGCCCTCTAGGGAAACAAGCAGTTCCCGACGCTACCTTGCCCGGGATGCTGCAAGGTCTGCTTTAGCAAATGATCACTCTGTCATGAACAATCGTTTTACTAAAAAATTTCTGCTCAACCTTAGCTGTGATAATTATGCAGCTTCTAAAGGTATTAACAAATAATGTTGGTTCTGGCTTTGTCTTAAGAAGGTTTTTATCACAATTAATCTTTGCCCACTCTCCATCCTTTCTTGCTTCTTGGAACATAGAGGCATTGCTATAAATATCTATGAGTATAAATATGGATTTCGACGTACACATATACACGTAAGTGCACAAATTGGTATTTTATCATATCATGCCGTACTGTGTCATATAACTTAATATTATATTGCGTGTCTGCAATGGGAGGACACATTTTTCTGTCCTGGTTAGTCAAAGTAAAGCATCAAAGGTTAATTTCTTTCTGTCTGAAATTCGCAGGAAGTAAGTTAGATCTGACTTTACTGTGCCATGATAAACTTTGTGTAGTGTATCTTGTATAAAGGTAAAATACATTTTCCATGACTTAAACCTTTGTGGATCGGTGCTATGCTAAGAGCAATTAGATTTAACATCCCTGGAAGCTCCAAAGGCATTTTAAAGGACTCGCTCTTTTGTTCCAACTCTAGCACTCAGAGAGACTGAGACATTTTTGGAATAGGTTTTGATGGACTTATACGAAAATGTATATGACTAAGAATTGGATTTGTTCCTCTGGAATATTATGGATTATTTTTATGTTGGAATTACATAAGTGTGCAGAGCTGCATGCAGTTGGCTTAATGTAGCTAAAAATATACCTTCTGATTTCCATTTGGAAAGGTAGCTGGATTTTTCCAGCTTCCCCTCTCAGTGATGACTTTATGGTGTGTATGGGTTACAGATTATAGGAAAGAAAGAAATGCATAGTAAAATCAAGGGTTTTAAAATTGATTAATATTTGATTATATCTTTGAGAAGATGAATATTGATGCATGTCCTTCTCCACTCCTGATTTTGAACTGTGTTGAAATCCCTTACAAATGAAACGTATTTCAGAGAGACCATCTGGATGTAAATGAGGACAGGAGTGGGCAGTGTGTGAGGAAGCAGAAATCTCCAGGAGCTGGGGCAAAGGCCTGCTGATGCTTGTCCTGCTTTCATACCATGGCTCATTTGCCTCTGGTGCAGCAGAAATCACAAAGATTACCCTGACAGGAGAAAACTGTTCCAGGGAGCAATCGGAGATCACGAGCAAGTAACAATTGCTATCATCTGTTACATTACCCAAAGCTACCCCGTCTCTTTCTGCTTCTTAATCCTTTACCTGTCTCTCTCTCTCTATATATATATACAGTAGACTTTTTTGGACACTGTACTATTCAAAAAACGCTTCTTGGAGAGAGATTTTTCCAGCTATATTTTTGATGAAAAGGCTTATGAAGTACAGGGTGAGCTCTCCTGTTCCAAAAGAGCACAGATTAAAAAACCTGATCCTTTTATTTCAAACAATTGACTGTCCCATTTAACACCAACCTTTGGCACATTTTGCTTCACCCTCCATGTGGAGCAAAGACACATTACAACACCCCAAAAGTTTTTAGGAGCTGAAACTGTGGTTCTGTGGGCAGCTTTGCTGTTTCCTGAGTAGCAGAGTTTGTGTGTATGATGACTGTATCAAGTGATAAGGCACGTTGACTCTCTGAGGAGATGAATGATGTAAATACGCTGCAATAGAGATGAACAAAGGATGTCCCTGTAAATGTACTGCACACTTGTTATTTACCTGGAACAAGTACAGTATAAAATTGAGGAGCTAACAGGATGCTTCCATCAGGTTTTTAAATGCTGTGTGAAATGGAACATGTTTTACAGCATAAAACCAAAATTCTACTTTTGTTTTGCTGCTTCTGTCCCTGCCCTGTATGTTTGCTAAAATGGACATGTCACTTTGGCTGTATAATCTTATCATATTTAGATTTGATTTAAATCCTGTCTTTTCTCAGCTGTGCTTGCTAATGGAATCACTCATGCTTTCTATACAGTTGATCTAATAATATTTTCTTCACTGCTCTCTGGCATTATTTTTCACTTCATAGAAATCATGGCAAAACTGGCAATACAAATTGAGTCTGCATTTTAATGATATTGATGGTGATTTTATCGTGCGCTTGTATAAGATGGGGTTTTTTTCCCTCTCTTTGTACCATGGTCATTTTAATATACTGTGGCATGAGCATGTGAATGACCGTTTCAGTTGCAAGATTCTCTAATAAGGAAGCAGACTTTTCCAATATTACTTTGTCACTTAAACTGCTCTGCTCAGGCAGGCCATCAACAGAATGTCCATGAGACATCATCCTTTTTTGCTTTTTATTTTATAAACAAGATGGTCTAGTGGCCTGTGAACTGGTCTGTTGGAAGTCCACGGTCCCTCTTCAGTACAGGGGGAATGGTGGCTCACCACTGGAAAGCACTAGGAGATGGTAAGTCAGTGACTTTCGGCATTTTCTGATTTGTGGATTTCTTAGATTTCAAATGGGAATTGATGAATAGACACTTTTTATTTAGTGACAATAGATTTTTTTTTTCTGAATACACCTAGAAAGAGGACAAATTATATGCTGTAACAACGACTGCCTGTTTCTTTTATACTTGGGCAACCTCCATGATGACTTCAATGGGTACAGGGGGAAAGAGGCACAATAAGGGTGTCCCTTAAAAGTGAATTTTCTCCTTATTTTAAAAGCGATCTGAGATGCTACCTCAAGAGAGTGAAGCCTTTTACAGAGGCAGCAGATGCACTTCAGCATTGGTCTTTCTGTTGTGGTTCAATTCTGACCATGGAAGATCTAGCTCTTGGGACAGAAAGTGCTCTGTTTACACTCAGAGCTTGGCATTTTTCCTAAGGGTACCAATTATAATGGTGTTTTTTGTGATATGGGCACACATCCATTATGAATTGGCTTGCACCCACCAACTCATTTTGCACAGGCCATGGAACATGCATCAGATGGCAACGATTCCTGTTTGTGTGCAATGTTAAGGAAATCTAGATCATTACCAGCAGAATAATGAATTCCATAGAATTGTTC
The DNA here is from genome assembly GCF_964195595.1 of Calonectris borealis. Classification (NCBI taxonomy): domain Eukaryota; kingdom Metazoa; phylum Chordata; class Aves; order Procellariiformes; family Procellariidae; genus Calonectris; species Calonectris borealis. The sequence goes on along the minus strand of NC_134321.1, from coordinate 5,970,043 downwards.
CGTTGTGCAATTATATGAAATATGCTAGCAGAAAGTGCAGTTTCTCAATAATTCCCTCCCCTTTTTTTTTTTTTTTAAACCACAGGAATGATAGATTATTAATCATGATTAATACTCAGTTACTGTGAATTATAGTGGAACAGTGCCTGGAAATCCTAGTCTGTTTGGTAAACTTATTTTCTTGCATAATAGGAAACTTGCATTTAAGAGGCCTAAAATACAGCTTGACATAGATGAAGATTAAAGCAATGGAACCACCCATTTCATGTAATTAAAAGAAAAATTTAATAGATATATACATTCTTAGTCCAACACTATTGAACATTTTCTGATACTGTACAGGCATAACAATAGGAGAAATACAATTGCGAACAACTTAATTGTTCCCGTATTTTGCTTTCTTCCTGAGAACCAAAGTCTTCTAGAGCTCAGCTGTAGCACTCAGCCTGAATCCCTAAACAGCACTGGAGTTAAGGCAGAGTTGTGCGTTGTCTTGACATTTGGAAGATGTTGGTCGTTCTGGTTGTGATTGCTTAAGAGAGTATGAATGATCAAAATGCCCTAGGAAGCAGAGGAAAGTCAAAAGAGATAATATAATATGCTCCATCCCTGTATTTGGGGGGGTACACGGGCTAATGTTTGTTAGCCTTGTATCTAAAGGGACTTACAGTGGGCATGGAGAGTAAGGCACCAGAACGACATTATGGAAGAGCTCATGTTCGGTCAGAGAATTTCATTTCCTTTGAGATAACTGGTCTTTAACCTTTCAGAAGCACCCTGAGGTCTTTCACGTTCAGCCCTCTGCGTGCAGTACAATATTTAGCAAATGACAATTTCTGCTGTAAAGGGTTTACATCCTAATCTGTATTGTGTCCTGAGAACACAGTGGAAGGAGGTGAAAAGATGTTTTCCTCTCAAGGATGAGATTGCTGGGTCATTTCCAAGAGGAGATCCTTAGAGAGCATCCCATGATCCCTTCCTGTAGAAGGTAGCAATATAGCTCTTCGTTATTATCTCTGTCTCTCTCTTCCCCCAACCAATCTGTCAGCGCATTTATGGTGCTGAGGAGAGGCGTCGTGTCGGAGCGATGTTCCCGTTTGCAAAATGGTAACTTCTATTTGTTGTTCTGAGGAGCCGGTTTCACACGCTGCGGAGCTGACATCTCTCCGGGAGCACAGCTGAGTCCAACGTGTTCAGAACAGCCATCCACCCAAACACCTCCTACTCAAGCGCTCAGACCTTCCTTCCCAGTAAATAAAAAATACAGAGACAGCCTTGAATTGTTCCAAATATTTCTGTTTCACTGGAATGTCTACCCATGTTCAAACCTGATAAATGGGTATTTTTCTGGCCTAGGAAGTCAGTTTAGTGTGGGAATAGGATGGCTCTCCAAAGAGGAAACCCAGTTTCTGGAACAGGTAATGGAAAACTCTGACTGACTTTCTCTGGTGTCAATGTATTAAAGGGTTCCTGTGTGTCATGAAAATACAAGTAACAATTTTATGACAGAAAACAAAGTCGTCATAAGTTGCTGCTTCTACTACGTTGTATGAAATAACATGTTTTTCAAGGTTTCATTGCTCATACAGAAGACCTCTAAAAATCTACTTCCTAAAACAGGAAACCAAGCAATGTGCCATTGTACGCTTTAAGCAAGGAGATATTGCTGCATTATTTAAAACACCACCATTCACTACAACAGTAGCTCTCAATATATCCCGCAGTGTGATTCAATTCATATTGTTGGGACATCCTGTCTAGCCATGGCTATGGCCGTGACCACTGTAATTCTGTCTTTGACCTTACCCATGCCCTATACTAGACATGACCTCAGTTTGCCAACCTGAAAAAAAGCTCTTTTGAATAATGATTCCTAGGAAAAGAGTTGGGGAAAAAAAAAAATTGTGCCAGTAGTCCTTAATTCAGCTCCACCACTGATGCATGGAGACCTCACTTGCCATGGGTGATCCCAGTGCGGTCAATGTGTACTACCTTGCAGGCTCAGAGCTGGAACAAGACATCGTGGCTTGCAAGACAAGTTCCCCATCTCTGATGCTGCCCCATTGGCAGCATTTTGGGGTGTGCTACCTCTTTTGGGCTCCTTCCAGCCATTGCACATGAAATCTTCCCTTTTGGACGGCAGTATTAAGAGCGAGGACTGCCAAAGTGCATCTCCACTGGTGCTTCTCTAAGAAATGGTATGTGGGGCAGGTTTTCTCCTTTTCTGACTCTGAAATGTTTTGGGTCAGTGTCTTTATTCATACATGCTCACTTGCCATTTTGTCGAGGACAACCTATGGTAGAAAGTGGAATGATCCAAGCCTCTGTGGCCCGATAGGTTGCACTGAGAGTTTAGTTGTGAGGCTCAGTATTGGGAGATTTAAGATCAAAAATCTATGGGAGAGTGCAAACTGGAGCATTAAAACTCAGCGTTACCCAGCCCAGGGTGTGCAAAACCAGTGCCTCCTGGATGGTGGTGGTTAGTGCTTTTTGGGGTTGGGTCCAGACTAGCGCAGGTGCAGCAATTAAGGATTAATGACTTCATTCCTTTAGGTGGCTGCAACTCACAATGTGGCGTCACAACTAAAATAAGCAAACCTCTTTTACTCCCCACCGGTGTCCTGCAAGGAGCACAGAAACAAGGTATGCTGGGCTGCTGGCTGCATTTCTAAGGTTTGCTGTCCTTAGATCACTAAGCTTTGTAAGACACCTGTACAGAGATCGTTAGCAGTTCTACCTGATTCTGACTTTCTGATTTTGTGAAAACATGAATTTTCCAGAAAGGCGGGGGGGGGGGGGGGGGGGGGAGGGGGGAGGAAATGCAGATGAATTTTTGTTTCCATTAAATATTTTTTGTCAGGACTACAGATTTGAAACTCAGATTATTAAACAACTGGCTCCAATGATTTCAGCAATGCTGAGTATCCCAGCATCTCGTCCAGGATTCTTGTTTGGGATTCCCCAGGCACTTCTGCACTGACATCCGAGGCGGGGTTAGGAGAAGTTTTAGTGCCTATACAAAGCAAACACTGTCTTTGGTGTTAGTCTATAAATATCTAATGTGAGCAAGCAACTCTCTATTTTCCTCTGTGCTTAATAAGTGCGTTCTGCACCCTCAGGCAGCTGAATTTACATGCTTTTGTTGTCATATGTGTAATGTGCAACATGTATTTCCTTTTTATTAATCAGACCTGCCATCAGAAAAGAGATAGAGGGAGTTTGAAAGCACAACCAGGATAGATACTGTCATTTTGTAATCTTTTGCGCACAGGCGGAGATGCCTGTTTCCACTAGAATAGGTGGCAATATTCTGCTGCTTGCAGAAATCTTACAAATGGAAATCAGGCAAAGGAGTTACTGGCTATCCACGGGGTAATTCTCCTCTGGAAGAGCGCAATCAATTCCCATTTAGGCTAATTACACTTAAGGAGCCCTTTCCTATAACTAATGAACAATAGGCATAACCTGTTATTACATAACCATAGGCACGCACATTAATACACTGTCGAATTGCACTACCCTGTTAAAATGCTTCCTCTACAAAATTCACTGGAGGTTTTTAGAGACATTTGCTGTAATTACCACTAGCATGGTTTCTAATTCATTTAATTTTCTTTTCTACCTAAACTGAGCATATAAGTGTGTTTTAAGAGATTGAATAAATAAATTTTTAATTATAAAATGATGTTATATCATACATTATTAATAATAACCAACAATGTGTAATACATGTTTAGCCATGAATCCATTAGGAAGATGAACTAATATATATCAGTCCTAAAATAATGTCCTAATTTGTCCTGTGTTTATGAATGGGGAAATCCGTGTTTAAAGCAATTAGAGGTTTATAAAAGCCTTGGATTGACAGTGGGTAAAGCATCGAGCACACTTGGCACTTAGGAATTCTGTTGGCGTCTATGGCAAAGGAGAAGACCCTTTTTTGCCCTTTATTGGATTCAGCAGTTTGTGAAATCATACAACCAGAATGGTACAGATATACAGACCTCCAGGGTGGGAGCAGCATGATGCACATAGTCCTGTCTGGCAAACACTCTGGTTATTACTGTTATCTTTAAAAAAAAAAACCAAACAAACAGCTCCTTTGTACTCTGCCAGTTCACTTTCAGGCAGTTTTGAGGAATTTTGTCACTTATTTTCCTATTAGCGATAGCAGACTTCGGAAATCTCCATGGCAAGTTCCAGGCATTCACCAGTCTCGTGGCAGGACTCAAAAAGGCTGCAATCAATGTCACAGTCACAGTTGCAGTCGTTGTTGGCGTGGTCTTCGTTGGAGGTCTGGTAGTATCTATTGGATGGACAACAGGTATCTGTCAGCCAATGTTCACAGGTATCAGGCAGCATTATAAGAAAGTCCCAAAATTGGCAGAACAAGCAGGCCAGGATAAGTGTCGCGCATTCATCTAAGAAAAAGGAAAAGCAGCGAGACATAAGAAAAAGGGCGTGCTTGATTACCCAGGTTCAGGCTAGTGTGACTACACAGCAATGAGATGCAAGACAGCACACAGGGTAGGCTAAAAATACATTGATGATAACTACTTCCATAAAGTCAAATGAAAGGATTTATTTTCTATGTTGTTTGTTCTGGAAAAACAGCAGCGTGAAAATAATTTGAATGAAAATATTCTGTGGCAGTGAAGTTCAGAGGAACAAGTACTCGAACCAACTTTACGGTTGGACTCGATCATCTTAAAGGTCTTTTCCAACCTAAATGATTCTATGATTCTATAATCTTAAAGTGTTTGGGCTATAAATTTCAGCACAGGAGTGAACCTCACGCAGCCGGGCGGCTCTGCTGGGGGGTTTGCAGCCTTGCAGGAGTTTGGAAGTGCTGCTGTTTTGTGATGCCACATGTGCTACCTGACCAACACATGTGACGTTGGATTTTATTTGCTTTTTCACACGAGTTTTCAATTAAAGATAAAAATCATCAGGCTGCTCCTGCTATTTTTAGGAAGGGGAAAAAAAAAAATCAACAAAATAAAAGAACCCCAAAAAATTTTCAGGGGCATTTTTGCCTACATACGAAGAGTTCAGAACTGAGTCCTCCTCACTGAAACGATTCCTTTCTGGGCTGTAAGTCTGTTACGGTCTGAATCAATCCTTGGTGGAAGTCAGTGGGCAAACCCCCAAAGCTTTTGTGGAGAGTGGATCAGACCCTCAGGCTCTCCAGGTCCAGTTCCTGCTTTTCTACGTGGTCAGTCTGGATGCATGGGATAGTGCGTCCCTGGCTCATGAATTCGATATGGCATCTGGATAAGGACTGAGATCATGTTATGAACAAGACCAAATCCACACACACGGGGGAAAAAAAGAGTACAGATTCATCATCTGCTTATAGTTTGATTTCTGTAAGTAGTCTGTTTCAGTAAGAATGTTTAATGACAGCTAGATTGCCTAACCAAAGACAGGGAGGAAAAGCAAGTTTGGGGAACAGCATTTGCAGAGGGCAGCGTGCTGATCGATTCTCAGCCCGGGGTCCTTCCACTCCCCCCCGAAACGGGTTTCTCACCTTTGCATTCACAGACTTGTTAATTTTTAACAGGAGACAAAAGTTTGGAAAATAATATCAGCTAGGATGTGTGTCTGGAGCCAGTGAATATTCCTGAAAACTTGGTCACCGTGACAAAAACTTTGTGTTCTATCTGTTCCCCTCAAGAATCAACGAATTAACTCCCCACCGTTCAGACTACAGCATCTGGGGAGGCTGCCTCGGGGTGCAGCAGGGCTCGGAGCAGGTGTGAGATTCTGACTGTGTGAATCCAGTTGGAGTGCAAAGACCCAGACCTTTCAATTTTTTTTTTCCCTCCTTGTTTTTGGAAAGGAAAAATGCCTTCAACAATATGAATGCCTTTTCATTGGTTCTTTTAGGAAAGCATATGGTTATAACCACATTTCTTGCCCTAGGATGACTAACTGTGAACTCATTCAACTGCATTGGTTCTGTTGTGGCATTTTCTATCTCACATAACATAAAGTTCACTGCCAGGAAGTTTCCAGAATTATGCTCTTTTTTATTTTTTCTTTTTAAGAAAGCTTTCTTGATGAAAAACAAAATTAAAAAATCATTCCAGTTTTTTTTATTAAAAAAAAAAAGCAGTTAAAGCAGGTAGCAAGAATAAATAGCACGTGATTGAACTTCTTTCTAAGTAGCATATCATCACCAATGCTATCAATTTTAATACTTATTTAAATATGTCAAGATCTATTTAAGTTCAGACAAGCACAACTAACTTCTAAGTCAGTTCTGTAGAATAAGAATGACTAGATTTTGGTGATACTTAGTAAATTCATGCTTATATTTTTTTCTAACTAAATGAACTGAAATAATTATAAAATTGAAACATTTTATAAGGTGACACTACTGCATTTAATTGTATGAAATTTACAGTGTAGAAAATGTAATCATTTTATCCAGTAGTCCATGGTGTAATTAAGACTATTCTTTCTAGATATCTTATGTTTATGAAATTTCCTTCCTATACATAGATAGGAGAGATGAAATTCAAAATTATGTATCAATTATGGATCTTTCCTTATTTTTTTTCTCCAAAGATCTGTTTTCTAATAACAGTTTTTTTCCTGAATGTGTTAACCATAATGGTGCTTATGTAATCTTGCGAGAATAGATATGATCCTTAGGGGTTCATCCAGGAAAGGGAGCACACAAAAAGCACAAGATTTTAATAATAAAGTAATGTTTCAGCACAGAGTCTGTGATGTGCAGTAAAGATGCTTTTAAATTCCCATCAGAGCACACACCATGAACTGTGATAATGGATGTAACACATTTCGAAAAATCTGCATGTGTGAGGCTTTTTTGTCCTGTTTTAAGTGGGGTAATGTATATAAATAATAGATATTAGCAATTAAACATCCATTCCTATGCATTCATTTATATATTTGAAAATAAATTAGCCACAAACTGCATAAAAGAAGATGCAATCTCCTGTTTTCTCCTCTGTTTTCCCTACTGTTTGTGAAACGGCATTACTGCATTTATCTCAGTGAGAACAACGACCTCAGCTCTCATTCTTCACATTAGTAGATTAATTACCACGAAAGAAGAACTTCTAATAATTTTGCTAGCCTGACCCATCTCAAAATGTTCCTGCTTTTGTTTGGTGGCTGTCAGCTCACCCGCTGCTCACGCAAATGATGCTCTGAATGAACCTGGTCCAAAGCTCGCTGAGGCCACGATGGTCACCCCTGGTGAGACTCACGAACGTTGGATCTGCTCCTCTGAGTGCAGGGAACAAAAAAATCACCAATTTCCTCAGCTATCGCTCTGCCTTCAGAGGTTCTCCATGCACCAGCGAACAGGATTTGGCCCCGTGTGTGTGGAATAAGCAGTAACTTGTCAGAGTAGAGTGAGCAGAATATGCAGTGACAACCACAAATCTGGCTTCCTTTGGTTTTCTTGGCTTCCATCCAGCCCTTAACATTATTAATTGAGCACAGATTGTTTTTTTTTTGTTAATTTCCTTCACTTTTAGCTTTTTTAAGGAGTATGAAATCTGTTATTTGCATCACATGGTACACACCTGTGTGCCAGTAATGGTTGAGAGGCCTGATCGGATACCCAGCAAACTCAGAATATAGTGAGTGGCTGGACTAGAGGATGAGTCCCCTAAATGAAATAAATATTTCAGATCCTTCATTGAAATTAAATGCATTCTAATAGATATATCAGAGACACCCCTTTTATTACAGGATCAGTGATACAATGGAGATGGTAATGGCTCCTGGAGAGCATTGTGGTTTATTGTGTTGGTCTGTATTTAGAAGTTCTTAATTCAGGGATTGTTAATATGATATATGTGATAGATCCCAACTCCATTGGATATAACACACTAATCCATTATTGCAGAAGGCACACATAAGAAACTTCAAAAATGCTTCACAGAAGCACTTTTTTCATATCCATCAGAATAACCAGGAATAGCTGGTTCTCAGCATAATTCCACTAAAATCAGGGGCGTTATATTATTTAGATTACCAGCAGTCATGCCCCTTGGTCTGTAATGAGTGTTCACAACCCATTGTATTCCTTAACTCTTGCTTATACTATTGCTTCGGAAACTCTTACAAAAAACAATGTAGGTATTCAGCTCTCTAACTTGTGCTTTCACACAATAAAAAGGATCAGCTCCTTTGCTGAAAAGGTAAGACAGCTCTGATTAATAGTCCCAGAGCAAGTTATGTTTTAGCAATGTTCATTTGCAAAAATGCACTGAACTATTGGGCTTCTGCTGCAATTTTGTTTTGTAATTACCTCTCATAGTGCTTTGTTTTCAGATATGTTTTTTCAAGATGCGGAGCATGCTGAACTAACCAAAATCCTATCCACGTGTATCCACATGGCCCAGTCATCACAGACAATATTCTGCAGAAGCAGGGCAGAGTACCAAGAGAGCTCTTCACCCTGACCCACGTGAGTTTTGCAGTGCAGGCAGTAGAGGGAGGGTTTGGTGGCAGGTCAGCAGAAAGGTGGGGTTGGATGTAAAGGTCCGTACAAGAACTGCACATACAAGATCATAGAAGTAATGTGCAGACCACCAAACACAGCATCTGTTCAGCAACCCCAGCAGCTGCTGCAGTACCAACGGCAAAAGCCACAACCTCTGCTACTGGGGAGAAGGGGGTCCGTGTGAGATACTCTCTTTATCTGATACCGACACTAGTACCTCTGTGCAAACACTCATTGCAAAAGTACAAATGCTCTATTGCACAACAGGCTCTAAACTCCTCTTCTATGACTTTAATATCACTGATAATTTAAGATCATCTTCTACAGATTCTCAGCTATCACAAAAATGTCTGCAGGGCAACTTAATGCTGCTTTTGGTTATGTTCTTGAACCTCCCGTTCAGCATGTAAGCATTTATTTCAAGTTAGATACACAGAGTGCTCTTGCAATGGGCATTATTTAGAAATCAGCTTAAACGTGGTCTGTTTTATAAAACATACCGTCACTGTCTCTCTGATGTACTGATGCGTCATCTTCAATGTAAGTGAATTCTCTGCATTTCTCCAGGGAAGCAATGGATGATGTGCTCGCATCTGACAATTTCTTCTCATTTTTGGTACCCTTTGATGAAGCGTCTGTGATGCTGAATTCTGCGACAGAACTCATAACAATACCTTTCATAGGCTTTTCATCTGTATGTTTTTCATTTGTAAGCTGGTTATCTGGTGGGATTAGGAAAAAAAAAGACTTGTTTGTGATACTAAGACAAAGATCTGAAAGAATAACATATGCAGAATTTCCAAGCCTACAGTTGTTTACTTCCAAGGCCCAACCCTACTTACCTAATGATTTCAGTCTCTCTACGCAAGTAAAGTTTATTCATAGTATAAGTATTTGTGAACTTGCATTCTAAAGTTTTCTCTTAAACCCAGTGGACTTAGAGGCTAAGTAATAATTCACTTCCACTGGGTGGGATCAGGTTAGGAGAGAGAACAGAACGATTGCCTCAGTCAACATCTATTTCGAGTGTGATATCCTAACTTCAATTTGTGATATAAAAGAAGGCAAAACAATTATCTCGTTATTTTTCAACAGCAGCTCTGTTTCCCTGAACTTACAGCCAACGTGTGTGTAGGTGGTACCTAGATGCAGATGTGCCAGCTCGCCATGGCTCATAATCTTGTAGCAAAGAAAGCCAGATGGTCTCTGTTTAACATCCAGACTCATTATTTCATAACTTCATCCACACTTGTGTTGTTGGCCTGGAAGTCAACTAGAAGATGGGATACTTCACATGCTGTCAGCATGCCAGATAGGCAGCTCAAAACGAGAGGGAGAGCTTAATTTTAAGCCCCAACTAGGGGAAAGGTTAAGAAGAGTTCTGAGCTCAATTTATTCTTGAAGAACTTCTCAGGCACAGATAAACATGGGTTGATATATAGTTTCACTTACTCTCCGAAGTGATCAAGAGGCCAAGAAACACAGTCATTCTCTCTATGGCTGGGATGATAAAACCTCATCAATTCTTATCTACAGCTGATTAACTCCTGCACCTCACATCAAGCATAGCCTCACTTTTTATCTTACTTAAATCTTGTGATATGCTTGCTCTTGAGCTATATACAGATAATCAATCTTTACAAACACCTCAGTTTTGCAAACATTACTTTCTGAGAGAAACAGTAAGTGCTCTAAAGCAGCTAGTCTGCACTCTGCTGCAAGGAGCCAGAAGAGAAACCCTGCATATCTCTTATTTTTCAGGTACCTTTGACCCCTGACATAAATTAAAGGAAAGCCAGGAAAAGGTTGATAGAGAGTGAAACCTTGATGAGACTGCAGTTGTGTCCCGTAGTATCCTAGCAGCCAAAAGGAGGAAATGTGGATGGAATGGGTGGATTGCAAGGCAGGTGAAAAACCATTGGAACCATTGGGCTCAAAGTGAGGGGAAGCAAGGATTTGAGGTCTAACTGGTATCTGGAGCAACTCCAGTGAAAGCCACCAAGGTGGTGAGGGGTCTGGAGCGCCTGATGTATGAGAAGAGGCTGAGGGAGCTAGGCTTGGTTGGCCTGGAGAAGAGAAGGCAAAGAATGATGCTAGATGCTGTTTTCCACTTCATAACCAGGGTAATGGAGAAGCCAGACCCCAACTCCTCCCAGCAGTGCACAAGAGATGAAAGGACAAGAGGCCGCTGTCACAGGCTGCTGCAAGGACAATTGGGATTACATATGGGACAAATTCTTCATCATGGAAGGTGTAAAGCACTGGGGCAGCCCCCGGCGAGGCTGGTTATGGACCCCAGCAACCTGCTTTTACTGCAGACTTAGCCCTGATCTGAGGTGGAGGCCAGATGAGGTGACTTCTAGAAGTCCCTTCCAAGCTTAATTTTTCTATGATTTCTATGATGCTATTTACTTACAGGATGAGTGAGCAATTCATTTAAGTTTTTACTCATAGTCGTAATTCATGCCATTTTAGATCATCTTCATGTGGGGAAATATATAGAAGCAGAAAAGGTGGGTAGAGGTCAGCAGAGTAATACCCTGGGAGATGATAAGAGGAAATACTAAGCTACTATTTTCGTTTTAACTTTAAATCACTGTTTTAAAAATGTGTGTTGGCAGATGTTTTGGCTTGATTTTGAGCTTGTAATAATGACAAAATCCACTATGAAGGAAATGTGGATTTTCCCTGTCCCAGAGAGTTTACAGGTTGGCCTTAGGCAGGGAGCAACCGGTGGGATAGAGAGAAGTGGAAGGAAGGAGACAGTAAGACAGCAGTGGCACAGAAAGGACTCTCAGAAACCTATAACTGTCAGGTTTCGTGACTCTTATGACGAAGGAAAGCTGCAGGCGAGACTTCGAAGGGCAGGAGAGGCAGTGGCTCCTCCGGCTGTGAACGAGCAGTGCAACGCACAGCGGTGCTCGCCTGCAGGTTGTACCCTTGGTCGCAGGAAACCAGCATCCTGGGTGAAGCACATCTGGTTTTGCCTATCTGTGATAATTTGTTGATGGTTTTCCCCCCAGAGTAAGTAAATACAGCTTTTTTTTTTTTTCCCCCCTCTCTGACTTCTTGGCCAGCCTCTTGAGACAAAAATGTGAAAATTCATGCATTTTGGATGTACTTACATGTACAGCAATCACTGTTTTCCAGTGTTTATAAATCAATGACATACCACAATGTTTCCTGCAGTTTCATTCAATAACATACCGTCTCCAGGAAAAGCTGTGCTAATTGAAGTAGGGCGAGGAAGCAATGTCCCGCTTATGCATTGGATTTATTGGATAATAATTGATTTGTGAGTCCAAAAGACACATGCCCCACCTGTTATTCAGGTGCTGATCTTGCAAATGGATCTTGTTTGTCCAGGCTGAGAGCTACACACAGGCTGAGCAGTTGAATACACACAGACCAGACTGAAAGGCCTAGGCAAGAATGACGATTTCTATCATTTTCCATTTTCAAAATTGGCCCGAAATTCTAAACCAGATATATTCTAAATTGCAATATATCTGTTGAGTTCCCCATTTCTGCAACAATACAATGGCCCACAGAATGCATTTAAGCATTCAACAAACGAGACGACTGAAAAAAAATCAGACGGAAGTAATCAGTAAATGCCAGACTAACATTTACTGTATCCACTGACTTCTACTATTCATGCTTCGAGTCAATTTTTGTTCTTGAAGTGCTGTTGAAGAGAAATTAAAACCAGAAATAGAAAAGCATAGACATAACCTGAATTTTTCAATACAGCACCATCAAACAAAAGGGTAACAAAAGCTGTCATTCAAGGACTCTTCTGTTTGTTAAAGCATACTACATCTTTGAAAATACAGTACATTTTAGTGTCAGACTCTTAGTTTGAAAAGCTCCCTTTAAGTAATGTTATACTTGTCTTGTACAGCTAGATCAAGTCTTCATGCAATCACCATAACAAGCAACTTGCTGTGACAAGCGAGATCCTTGCTTCCAGAAAACAGTGCGATAGAGGCTAAAGCAGTGTACAATTATAGGTCTCCATTTCATTTTTATGCAATTACCTTCAGTTCAGCTGTGGGTCCATCTACATTATGTCTTTTATCAATTTAATGTTTGCACAAAGTGTCTAAAGAAATAAAGATTATGCTAGACCAGCATAAAAAAAAAGTGGTTAGCACTTTTTTTTTTTTCTTTTATAGTTTGTTGCTGCGTGGAACAGTAGTAGTTTGAGAGATTGGAACAAATAAGTGGAGCCAAATCAGCTTTAAAAATATATTATGTAAAACTGATAATATTTATGATTACTGTTAAATGAGAATGTAAGAAAAAAAATTTAGATTACAATTAGAGATGGACAGAGGGTCAAACTTTGTTACTGTCTTTTAAAAGCCTGTGTTCAGGCTTTTCAGCCTGTTTCAGATATCCACAAATGTCTGTGTTTTAATGTGTAAAAATTATCCACTGAAGTGAATTAAAAGGGAAAAATAAGCGTATCATAATGAAGAAAGCTCAGGCTATTCAGTGTTAGGCAGAGGCAGCTAGAGGTAAACCCCCACAAAGTGCCATTTTTAGATAGTATCCTGAAGTAGCAACTTTATTCCTTAATTGGGGAAGTTGGGTCTTGCCTTGACTGTTGCAGTAGAAGACTGAGATCGTTCACCCATGTTTGTATTAAAGGCAGAGATAGTCTCAATACTTAAATGAAATTTCTATTTTTTTTTTAAGTTGGGTGATTCAGGCGGCTGAATCAATGTCTAAATTCATGAAAGCACAACGTAAATCACTTACTTTCCACTGATGCCAGCCCCACACCCCTCTGGTTAATAGAGAGGAGCAGTGATACCAACACTGGCATTTACAGTAGGTCCCAGACCCCTATTTCTCTTCATTGGCTCAGGCACAAACCAGGGTCTTGCAGCCCCAGAGAACAGGATCATAGAATCATAGAATGGTCTGAGTTGGAAGGAACCTTAAAGATCATCTAGTTCCAACCCCCTGCCATGGGTAGTGACACCTTCCACTAGACCAGGTTACTCAAAGCCCCATCCAACCTGGCCTTGAACACTTCCAGGGATGGGGCATCCACAACTTCTCTGGGCAACCTGTTCCACGGCCTCACCACACTTATAGTGAAGAATTTCTTCCTTATATCTAATCTAAATCTACCCTCTTTCAGTTTAAAGCCATTGCCCCTTGTCCTATCACTACAGGTCCTTGTAAAAAGTCCCTCTCCAGCTTTCTTGTAGGGTCCCTTCAGGTACTGGAAGGCTGCTATAAGGTCTCCCCAGAACCTTCTCTTCTCCAGACTGAACAACCCCAACTCTCTCAGCCTGTCTTCATAGGAGAGGTGCTCCAGCTCTCTGATCATCTTCATGGCCCTCCTCTGGACTTGCTCCAACAGGTCCATGTTCTTCTTATGTTGGAGGCCCCAGAGCTGAATGCAGTACTCCAGCTGGTGTCTCATGAGAGCAGAGTAGATGGGGAGAATCACCTCCCTCAACCGGCTGGTCACGCTGCTTTTGATGCAGCCCAGGATATGGTTGGCTTTCTGGGCTGCAAGTGCACATTGCTGGGTCATGTTGAGCTTCTCATCAACCAACAGCCCCTTGTCCTTCTCCTCAGGGCTGCTCTCAATCCATTCTCCACCCAGCCTGTAGTTGTTCTTGGCATTGCCCCCACCCATGTGCAGAACCTTGCACTTGGCCTTGTTGAACTTCATGAGGTTCACACGCGCCCACCTCTCAAGCCTGTCAAGATACCTCTGGGTGGCATCCCTTCCCTCCAATGTGTTGACCGCATCACACAGCTTGGTGTCATTGGCAAACTTGCTGAGGGTGCACTCAATCCCACTGTCCATGTCACTGGCAAAGATGTGAAACAGCGCCACCCCAACACCAACCTCTGAGAAACGCCACTCATCACTGGTCTCCACTCGGACATTGAGCTGTTGACCGCAACTCTTTGAGTGTGACCATCCAGCCAATTCCTTATCCACCAAGTAGTCCATCCGTCAAATCCATGTCTCTCCAATTTAGAGAAAAGGATGTCATGCAGTGTCAAATGCTTTGCACAAGTCCAGGTAGGTGACGTAAGTTGCTCTTCCCTTATCCACCAATGCTGTAACCTCGTCGTAAAAGGCCACCAAATTTGTCAGGCACGATTTGCCCTCAGTGAAGCCATGCTGGCTGTCACCAATCACCTCCTTATTTTCCATGTGCCTTAGCATAGTTTCCAGGATCTGGTCCATGATCTTGCCAGGCACAGAGGTGAGACTGACTGCTCTGTAGTTCCCTGGGTCTTCCTTTTTTCCCTTTTTAAAAATGGGGGTTATGTTTCCCCTTTTCCCGTCAGTGGGAACTTCACCGGACTGCCACGACCGGACCCTTCTCTCAGGACCCACGGATGCATCTCATCAGGTCCCATGGACTTGTGCACCTTCAGGTTCCTTAGATGGTCTCAAACTTGATCTTCTCCTACAGTGGGTGGTTCTTCGTTCTCCCAGTCCTTGACTTTGCCTCCTGCAACTTGGGCGGTAAGGCTTGCGCACTTACCGGTGAAGACTGAGGCAAAAAAGTCATTGAGTACCTCAGACTTCTCCATATCCTGGGTAACCAGGTTTCCCATTTCCTTTTGGAGAGGGCCCACATTTTCCCTAGTCTGCCTTTTATCACCAATGTACCTATAGAAGCTTTTCTTGTTGCCCTTGACGTCCCTGGCCAGATTTAATTCTGTCAGGGCTTTAGCTTTCCTAACCTGATCCCTGGCTGCTCGGACAGTTTCTCTGTATTCCTCCCAGGCTACCTGTCCCTGCTTCCACCCTCTGTAGGCTTCCTTTTTGTGTTTGAGTATGTCCAGGAGCTCCTTGTTCATCCATGCAGGCCTCCTGGTGTATTTGCCTGACTTCCTCTTTGTTGGGATGCATCGCTCCTGGGCTTGGAGGAGGTGATCCTTGAATATTAACCAGCTTTCTTGGGATCCCTCTTCCCTCCAGGGCTTTATCCCATGGTACTCTATCAAGCAGATCCCTGGAGAGGCCAAGGTCTGCTCTCCTGAAGTCTTCCTGGGTGCCCTAAAGGCTCTTGAATGCCACCATTTCATGGTCGCTGCAGCCAAGGCTGCCCTTGAGCTTCACATTCCCCACCAGCCCCTCCTTGTTGGTGAGAACAAAGTCCAGCATAGCACCTGTCCTCGTTGGCTCCTCTATCACTTGGAGAAGGAAGTTATCATCAACACATTCCAGGAACCTCCCGGATTGCTTATGCCCTGCTGTGTTGTCCCTCCAATAGATATCGGGGTGGTTGAAGTCCCCCATGAGGACCAGGGCTTGTGAACGTGAGGCTGCTCCTATCTGTCTATAGAGGGCCTCATCTGCTCAGTCTTTCTGGTTGGGTGGCCTGTAGCAGACCTCCATTATAATGTCACCTGTCCCTGCCCTCCCTTTAGTCCTGACCCATAAGCTCTTGGTATTTGTTCCCAATCCATCCTGGCAGCGGCCCTTGGCCTCACACCCCTGTGGCAAGGAGTCCCAAGGGTTAATGGTGAACTGTGTGGAAAACTCTAGCAGTTTAGGACGTATAACTTTTTAATTTCACCGTGAGGCACCTTCTTATATCAGTGCAGCAAAAGAACCAAAGGAACGCCTGGCTGATCTCCCTGCCATTCGTTATCCCATGCACCGCTGTCACTACCTGTCTATTTAATATATCACATGCTCATCACTGCAAGAGCTGTGTGCCATGTCCATTCAGTCCTGAGATGAAGCAGGAAGAGCTACATCAGACCTGATGGATGATAACTTGTAAGTATAAAGGTTTGAACCTAACTCATTTGGTTTGGAAAGACTCATAGTAAAATGAAACCCAAACCCCAGGTTTCAATGGCAATGTTTCAAAAAAGAAAAAGTAAAAGGAAAAACAAAATACTTTTTCTTGCCAGTCTAAAGGACATAATTTGTCTGCCACCAGCAGTGGGACAGAATGCCAGGGGTATCTCTTCATGGTGTGACACATGTACGGGGCCAGCAGCTTACCTGGATGGTCCTCGCTGCTCAGTGTCACCCCGGCGAGTGCCGGGAGGGGCAGGGAGCTGGTGCAGCTGTCTTGGTGGAAAAACAAAACAACATTGCAGAGGGACACTGTAAATAAATGTGGTTTGGTACATGTATCACCCCCAGCCACTGAGTGACAGTCTTTGACTTCAGGAGTTGTTGCTTTGGGGGCAAACAGAAACAAGTGTGCTGCCTTGCAGGGGGAGGTTACGTGGGATGGTGCACTGTTTCTGTTACTCCCTGTCTCATTTCTGGAAAGGAAGCCACAAGAAAAACAAATTGCTAAGAGAGAAAGTTTCATCTGAGAAGAGGGGAAGAGGATCACTGGCAAACACAGAAGTTCCCGTTTCAGGTAGGTACAGAAAATTTGAGAGCTGGGAGGTCTGTGATGAAATGTGGGGCATCATCCATGCCCAAACACCCCAAAAACCTTAGATGAGATTCCCAAATCATTAGCAAAGAAGGAGAGAGGAAATTGCGTCCCCAAGCTCCAACCTCTATGGCTTAACCTTCTTGGTGGACAAGACACCCAAGGTCCTCGTGGTGGCAAGCCCAGGTCCCCACATGGGTGCTGAGCTCCTCCACCTCTGCCATGCTTGCCAGACCATTCACTCCCTGCATAGGGCTTGGAGGCTTAAATCTCCCTTCCTTCTCTCTCCCAGGGCCAGGGAGGCAAAGTAGGAGGTGGGGTGGGGGACTGTCCCTACAGTGAGTGCAGCAGATGAAGCAAACTCCATGGGAACTGCTCTCATCCACGAAGGAGAGGCCACAGGGAGAGCGGGTGTCACAGCTGCCCCAAAGCAACCTGCTCTAGACTAATATATCATGGGTACTTTCATAGTTTCATGCCCATTATATTTTCCTGAGCTCAGGCATAAGGATACAGGGAATTTGGAGACTTGTTTATTTTTGTCGTAGGGAAACAGGAAATAGTACACAAGGCTATAAATATATTTTGGGCTTCATATGACATCATGAACCTGTGCAAGTGCTTCTCTTCTGATTTATGATGATGGACTGGTAATTCACATGAGCTTTGGGTTTACTCTTTTTTTGCTGTCGCAGTAACAAAGCTAATGGTGCAATCCCTGGAGGGGGTATTTTATCAATAGTGAATTTTTGACCTCATTGCATACGTTTTAACTTCATGAATTAGTGACCCAGCTGACTGTAAAGCCTTCTATAGGCTTATTATAAATCTATCACAGGACTGGCAAGAAATTTTGGCCCAGATCCTAAACTCTGACAGGCATGTGTTGATGGACTGCATAGCAAGCACTTCCACTAATATTTCTCACTAATTATATCATATATTAAAAAAAATGAATGAAGCCAATGTTTATATGCAGCTTTAACTGCTTTTGATATAAGAAAACAACACAATCCCTAATAAATTTTCACCTTCAACATTTCTATTCATAATAATTTTTACCATGATGAATGAAGTTAGAACTGGAGAGGGAGGGGGATCATCTCGAAATCTGTTCAGTGAATGACTGAATTTATGTCCCCAACTTGCATTGAGGAAGGAGGGAACAGATGGACACAGGAAGAAGAGGGAGGCGAGTGCGGAACGAAGGAGATGGGTGAGGAACAGATGGAGTCGGGGGAAAGCGAAGAGGAGAGTCAGCAAGGATGGTAGGAAAGTTTTCCACTTGACCTTGAGTTGAAATGAAGATCTGCATACATGGGGGCAGCTAGATTTTGGGATGCATCCTTTTTTCTCTCTGTGGCACTTGGGCCTCAAAGTCTTGTGGGCCATCCCAGCAGTCTGGTCCACCCCAGGGGACCTGCGGAACCAGAACCTAGATTTTCTCAAGGGGACGGCTGCTGCAGAAGGGCACTGTGTTCAAGTCCTGTAGTGGTAAAGGCAGGGGAGAAATATGTGCAAACGCAGCACCCAAAATGGGTTGGGATGTGGTAAGTCTCCAGGCATCCCAGCCAACCCAGAAATTGGAGCTTACGATTTTGAAGAGGTATCCTACGTCCTGTTTGTTGTTAGGATCCAATGGCCAAAATACTCAAAGTGATTTATGATTTTACCTGCTTAAAGTAAGATATTCGAGACGGCCTGATTTTCAGAATATGCTGAGCATCTGCGCTTTGAGGTGTATTGAATTATATAGCCCAAATCACTAGTAAGTCCTGGAAAATCTTGATTATATTCTTAATTCTATTAAATTGCCTGCATATATTCCATTGGTTCTGGCTTTGCTAGCTGAAGAATGGAAGAGGTGAAAGTTAAATATTGGCCATGTGTGTCATTCCCTTTGAAGAAAATGGGAGCCATGTGCACTCACCTAACAGCAAAGTTTGGCCCCAACTATGATTTCACAGCTGGGCCCTAACTTCAGGAATGCCAAAGCACTAAATGACTCAATTGGAGTAATCTGATCAATGCTGTATTTTCACTGTGGGTTTAAATTGCACACCCAGCAAGAGCAGAGTTAGTTTTCTTCTCTCTCAGAATCATTTTTCTCTGCAGATTTGATAGCATAAATATGAAGTTTTGCTCTCATCACACAAATAAGTGAAATGGCAGAAAACGTATGTCAAATGAAATGCACAACATTACATCCTTTTTACTTTTTGGAGGCTGTTTAAGAAAATGGCTTCATTAATTTTGACTGAATAAAAGGTTCCTTTAAGGGATTTCAATAGGTGACATGAAAAATGTTAATACGAATGATCAAGACAATGGAGGTTAAAACTGTTTTGAAAATATGTTTCTTTTATAGATCTCAGCTGTTGGAAGAGTTACAGAATAAATATACGGTAGTGCTGACATTCAATGCTGTTTCATCTTAGCAAAAGAGGTTTTAATAAAGAAAATTCTTTTCAAGGAATGCTTTCTGCAGCCAGTCTTCAAAAAGAGGTTTTCCCCCCTCCTGGTTTAATAAAATTAAAGTAATTTATGTCATATTGATATGTCGATATGTTTTTCAATAAACTTTTTCACAGAGATTTTTTTTAAATTCTCTTCACTTTAAAAATTATAATTATATGTCTTCCTCCCACTTTGAAAATGGCACAAGGTGCTCATTTGCAGAGCTCTACTGTTCAAATCTTCACTGAGAATAGAAATGTCATGACTCAGTTAACAATGCTTTATTATTCACATTGATCTTTTTTTATGGTGTTCTTTATCTCAAAAACATTGTAAATCAGATATCTTCCTCCCACTCTTTTGTTCATTTGCAAATTTTTATTATTCTAGTTTAAAAAAGCAATGGAGTGTCAAGAGTCAGTGTATATTGTTTATGTTCTTTTTTGCTTTAAAATTACTTTTAACTATAAAAAGTAAGATGTACAGCAGAGAAAAAAAAGCTGCTTAAAACAGAATTGAAGGGATCAGTGTTGTTCGCTTACACTTTAGAGTTGTAACGGACTTTGCAAGAAGGGGGACCAAACACTTTATGAAAACATTTTTATGTGCTAATTCAAAAGTCCCTATTGCATCAGACATCATCATCCACATTAGACACGGACATAATTCATGCTCTCAACGAACACAATAGCAAAATTCACAACTGCTTTTGTAGCGTGTTCTCTGGATAGTTTACAGGTGCCTGCCCAGAGACCTGCACTCTCCATCGCTCTGTGTCAGAGCTTGGCGCCAGGTCCTCAGGAGCCCTCGGCTGATAAGCACCAAGATAAATCACGGGGTTTTCGCAGGAACTTCACAGCTTTGGTATCAAGTGTTAACTGCAGCAGAAACATAATCTCAGCTGGTCAACAGGCAATGCAGTCACTGAAACCCATGGGCCAGGGTGCAGGATATGGCCATGCATCCTCTGGGAATGCTGTGCAGGAGACCCAGAGGTTGGTTTCTAGATTGGATCTTCTAAATTCTGCTTCAGCCATTGTCTTCTTTCCTACCAAGTTTTTCTTTAGGTCTCTATTTATGTCCTGGCTGTTATGACTGTATGAAACGGATGCCATGAAATAAATTCATTATAGTAATTGGGGTTAGTCCAGAGAGCAGCAGGACCTCTCGGCATTTTACATAGTGCTTGCTGTTAGGTAATTTTTTTTCTTTTGCCTGTTTTGAATTAATTTCCTCCAGTTTGTGATCAGGGCATCCTGGCACACTGTTGTTACTCCAGCATCTCTTGAGAGAGATCATCCTCTCTGGGAGTCTCCGAGAAGGAGTGGCTATTTCTGAAGCTGAATTTAAGCCCCAGATTGGATTTTTGGATCTTGTAGGTGGTGTGGTGGCTCTATCACATGAAACAGCCCTAAAAAGCTCTTGTAAAGAAAAATAAAGTTGTCTTTTTATATTCTTTTGTTTCTCTCTTCCTGTTTTAAGGCTGCACTCTCCTGACATTTTGCTAAAAGGGATAATTAAACCAACTCAGAGCAAGTAAGTCTCAAACTGAACCTGAACTGAAACCACACAGCACTGTCCTTCCCCTCCAAGTGGAGGACTAAACATTTATTTGTTTTTATTAATGTCAGCAGGTCACCCCAGCCACCATAGGGCCGTGCCCGTCACTGTCCCCTCCCATGCAGAGCCCCCAGGCCACCCTGCTGCATCCAGGTGCTGGGGCTGCATCCAGGTGCTGGGGCAGCTGCTTGTTGTATTGCAGAGATAACTCACAACTCTCAAATTCTCTTTATTCCTCACTGCAGAGTGTGAAGCTGGAGATTCTGATGCATTATCTTATCTGAATTGATCATGTTGTTTTCAAACTAAAGAAAAACCAAACCTTATTATTATTATTATAGTCCTTGCCTCAACAGCACTGCTGCATTAATTCAGTCTTCCTTCCTTCCTCTCATGGTTAATTACTCAGCTCATCAATGAGGTTAAGACTGTCTGCCAATATGATCAAGTTTCAGAAACAAAATCCTAACCAGAACGGACTAGCCAGGAGTGGACAGGGCTTTATTTAATATGCTGGCACAGTAACTAAAGGTAGGTCTCACATGGGACATGCTTGTGCAATTGCTCACTCTGTTTAGTTTGGGAAGTTTATAGGTAATGTAAAACATAAAATACTGAGTTTATTACAAAGGAATTTTTTCCACCTAAAATTCTATGTCATTAAATTTGGAAAGCACTTTAAATTCTCAGTTATATTTTTGGTAAGCACTATCTATTGAAAAGTGAAAATATTGGAGGGATCTCTAGGCAGAATCTGTGAACTTTCCAATGAAAAGACAGCACAGTGTCTTCCTTTCATGTCCCAAGGTCTTTGTCAGCTGTGCCACTTTCTGAATGACACTGAAGTTATGTGCCAAGAGTTTATTCCCAAAGCAGGTATTACACACAGTTATAGTCACAAAGATATCCTTGCACAGCGTTAGTGCCAGAGGAGCTCCGAGGCCGTCAGCCTTTTGATTTGGGGGGGGAAACACCATCAAAATCACATATATTCTTAAAATATATTCAAACAGTTTAAACGCCATCAAATAGAGCTGCAAATCACAGAAGATGCAGCATTTCTCATAGACAGTCCTTAAAGCTCTACTCGTGGTAAATTGGCATGTGATAATATACAACTACAAAAAAACATCTCCTCTAATAAGTTATAAAAGCTTTTCTTTGATTCGAATCCAATGATGAATGGCAATCTGCGAGAGTCTTATGTCTTCTGGAGACTTTCCTAGCAAACACTTCCATTTTTTTCTCTCTCATCTGCGTGCCATACTGGAACACAACCGGGAGCTGGACTTGTCCACCACAGCAAACATTATTAATCTTATTACCATTCAACACCTCCCCGGGTGCTGCTGAGCAGCCTTTGCCGGACCTTGCTGGAAAATCATTTATTTAGCTCTGCAAAGGCCTGATCCAGTATCAGCAGATGTCAATGGAAAGACTTCCAAGGAGCTCAACAGATCAGGCTCCAAAACAACCTCCAATATGGTAGTCTTCTCTGGGTTTCTTTGCTCTTTTCCTCAGAAAGGGTTGTTGTAGACAAAGCACTCAGCAATATCTGAAGCAGAAGCTGTATCATGCTATACATCTTTTCACAAAATATTTTTTTCCTGGGGGAAAAAAGATGCAGAACATCTATTCTGGGGGCACACAGGTGACATCCATTGTTTCTTAATTACGTAATAAGTACTATTAGGACAGTGTACTCTTGCTTGCTCTGGCAAAGACAAACATGGTAACTGTTCTGCTCACAGTATTAAATACACTTCTCTCACTGTGCAGTGGAATGTGTTTAAACTTGCAGTCTATCATTATTCCTGGGTAGTGTAGGAGAGTCCAGGAACACTCAAGATGTCTTTTCCTGTATATATTAACTTGTTCAGAACAAAACAGTGTTCTTGGAAAACATGAATCTTATGGCAGAAGAAGGTTTCCTTCATGACTGTGCTACAAAGGTTTCCAAACAGCTGCTTGTTCATTTGGGTGCATGAAATACTAGGTTCGGCCCGCTCATAAACACAAACACGTAATTTCTTCTCGTCGTGGCACCTTCACTGTGGTTGTTTCTGCCTGGCTTTGTAACAATGGCAAGTGCAGTACTAGCACAATATCTTCATTGTATGAGCTTTCAGAGGAGAGCTGCAGAGTTCCCGCAATCTCAGTGAAATGCCAGCCTCTCCCCAACACCGGCTGTTTGTCCTGCTTTGCAAGGAACCGCACTCCCGAGGAGTTTTGCTAGTGTCCGCAGTGAACACCAGCAGTTTCAGGTGGTGTTAGATGGTAGGTCAGCACACTCCCACCCATCTGTAGACCATGCACAGGGATCAAAGGGTTGGCTGGGTGGCCTTCAGCGCACTGAGCCTGCCAAAGCCCCAGGCCCAGCACCCCTCATCCATCCCCCTCGGGGCTGCCCGGGCATGGGGGCAGGTGAGAGCTCAACCCTCTCCTCAACACTTCCTCACATCGAAACTTTCACTGAAGCTTTTGCTCAAGGCTCAGGTGTACAACCCCTTCCAAGCAAGGAGGTCACAACCCAGGCCCTGAGATGAAAAAGTCGGTGTCAATGAAATAGAAGAGGTGACACTGTTTTAACACTGAGATTAGGCAAAATCTAACCCCCATTAATCCTTCAGAGCAGGGCCTCTGGTTTGTTCTTTTTTCAATCATCTGTTCTGTATTCAAAGCAAGTACATTTTCTCTGTCACTATACCGCTATTGTTAACAACTATAAATGTATTAAAAACACAGGGGCATTTTAGTATGTGTATTGTGCATAAGAAATATTGTTACATGACAAGCTCCAATTGGCGAGTGAAAAGAGGTTTTATTGAAGGAAATAGCAGTAGCAAACAGTGAACTATGCAGAATAATGGTAATTGTTCCTTTAACATTGGCAGCGCACGTTCACTTAATATGACTGCTCCTCTGTCTCTGCCTCATCCAGACCCAGAGGACCTGTTAGACAAGCAGGCAGCCACCTCTCTCTGGGATCAAGCTGTCAGTGCAAACTTGCTTTCTTTCTATTTCTCGGAGCTAAGCTATACCCCCAGAGCTCCTGAAGCTTTTCCTGAGTGAAAGCTTTAAAAAAGCTCCATTCTAAATTACATCACACGAACTGTTCTCTTCAGACTGACAGAACAAAAGCGAGGGGGGGGGGAATGCCAAAAGTACCATCTGAATGACTTCTAAGTTGCACAGAATGATTTACCTCCTCATGCTTTATCACAGCAGACTAACGTCTTGACCTTGCCTACCAAAACCCAGCAGTGTCCTCTAACTAGCAGAGAAAGTTTGCATCGTGTGTGTTTGCAATACAAATAAATGCGGAGCTGTTGGGTGCGGGCTTTTTGCCTGCAACAACAGGGTCTTGGGTGCCCCATTAAGAAAGGTCCTAATGGGGCATGGTGCTTTCTAAACTTTTTTGGATGATGTGGTCTCTAACACAACCAGCTCTTTGTTACTGGAAGAGCCCAGTCTGTGAGTGCTGCACAGCCTGGTGTGCTCACCCTCTAATCAGCGACACCCCAATTAATGGTCATGGTGAGGACTGCTGAGGGCCACTGCCAAAATCTGAGAGGTCTCTCAGGTTGGCTGCAGCTGAGACTCTCCAATTGAAGGTCATCCTCAGAAGTAAAGGGGCAGATAAACATTACCCACTTCTGCTGTGGCTGGGTAGGAAGCAGATAAATTGGCATATCTCCCCCTTCTAAAGGCTTTCAGGTGGTACGGATTGGTTTGAGACCCCCACTCAGGAAAACACCCTCAGCTGGGAAGGGAGGGGGCCATAGGCCTTCCTCCTTCTTCAGCAGATAAATAAAGGTGAGAGGAAGAGAGCAATGTCATGGCTGTTCTCCAGGTAAGGTGTGAAATCAGGAGCTCCTGTATGGTGGTTAGGTGTCAGTTTGGGGGTTGCCTGATCCCAGAGTAATCCACTGGGATCCTGAAAATTGAAAGAAGCAGGTTTTGTGTGGTTCATAAGCTGACCTTTTTGGGGTTCTTACTCAATTTTCGTAAGAAAATGGTTGTGAGGTGAAGAGCTTGTTATCCTCATACTCAAAAGCTTGTAGGCTTAGCCTACTGCACAGCAATTCTGTGCTTGTTCTGCTGTTTTGACTAAACCTTAAAATGTTTAAGTCATTAATATAAATAATAGTCTAATTTTAAAGATGGGCTGAAATCTGAAACAGATGATGAGTCAGTGTTAAGGCAAAAATGTTGCTCATGTTCCCCATGGGATTAGAATAATGGAGCTTGTTTTCTTGCATGAAAGGGGCCACTTCAGTAGTCGCAAAGGTGCGGTGCCATGCCCTATGTGCAGTGGGGAGAAGGAGCTGAGAAGGTGAGGGGACTTACCAGAGTCTCCAAGGGGCTGTAGGGTGGGGCTGTCCAGTTCTGGAAAACAAGAATTGAAGAGGAAGGCTTCACTAAGGAGGAAAAGCTCCTCAGCTGGTGAGGTGGCTTTGTTACCCCACAGAGGCACCAGCGTTTGTAAATGCCTCAAAACTGTATTGTTATCAGCGGAAAGGGATAAGTCAAGCGACTGGGGCTGGAGACTTAGTGCCCTAACTGACTTCACAAGTATGGAAAAAATAGCTCTTAAGAGAAGCTGGGAGCTACATCTTCCCTTTAAGAATCCCGTGTCCTCTGGCCTCTCACTGAGATGATTTTTTTCCCCCAGGTGACACAGCCAGTTTTCATATGGTCAACACAGCTTGTCTTACGCAGAGGAGCAGACACCCCCTGAGGATCCTTACTCACTAATGCAGCGTTCATCCCTGAGTTTCTGAGTGAGTAAAGTCTGGTTTTTTGCTACGTCTTTTTGGTGGCTCATGTCTGAGTTGTCTTCATGCATCTGCTCAGTGAAATGGCTCTGCCTTGATCCATAAGGGACCATCCTAATGCCCATTAAAGCTGATGGGAATATTTGGCTTCGGGGAATGCTATATCAGGTGTTGTATCTGCTTCCTATGCCAAATCGTGAAAATCTTAATTAGGCAAAATCTTCATTAAAATAATCGCAACAGAGGAAAACACTGGTAATGAACCTGAACACAGACCTCATCACTGTGTGCTTCATCACATCCCTGTTCCTACCAATGGCACATATGAAGATGCTGCACTTTCAGTTTTTGAAGCTAGCAGAATAAGTTATTAAACATAACCACTGTAATACACGCAGTCTAGTTTTCTGATAGTTTCAGGATATGGCGGAGGTTCAAGTTTAGCTCACCCATCTTTATTTTTCTGTTTCAGCATAGCAATGCTTCCTATACTTTTAGGTATATTAGGCTTTTGCACTGCCTTTCACCACCATGTTATCTGAGTATCTCAAAATCAATAATGATGGCAAAGCAGAAAACTTCATGATGTTTGTAGCACTATGCCTCTGCTTGGAGGGGAAGACATAGGTCTTATCTAAATGACTGAATACTTGGGTGACATTGTGATCCCACTGGTTGTGGGATTTTTGTGCTGCACAGGTGTCACTCAAAGAAATAATGGTCTGCAGTTTTTTTGGTAAATCTGGATCTGAATGCAAATTGTGAAAAATACTAGCCTGCCTTGTAAATCTCAAGTTGTGATTGTAATAGTGGCAACTTGCTTGCTTATAAAATGAGGAAAATATGATCTGGAAATAACTTTCAGACAACAGACAGGGTGCCATGGTCCTACTTCCAGGCTCCCGATTCAAGCATAGCTGCCCTTTCAGCAGGACAGCAGCGAAGTTCCTCATGGCATGGGGACAAGTGTGCTTGTAGGCGAAGGCTTGTGAGTCTCTGATACTACACCACAAGCAAGACCTGGAGTCCCTTGGGCTGTGTGGCTGAGAAGAGATTAATTTGCTTATGCCACCATGCAGACCACACTACCCTCCACTCCTACCATGCAGTGATTCACATCCTGTATTGCTCGGCCTGCTACGCTGCTAGCTGCATGCGTTGGGGACGTACATAGTGAATTACTTGTTCTCATCTGGACCAAGATCCAGAGAGTTTACTTGGAAATCTGTAGATAACTTTTCTCCCTTTTCTTCTACAAGTATGTGTAAGCCAAGCTTTATGGTCTCTTTGAGCTTTACTAAAAAGAGAACACAAACATCCGCCCTTTTCCATGCGTTTATTTCAAGCCATGATTCTTCTGGGAAGCGTGATCTGTTTACGTCTTTCCATAACAAATGACAATGGTTAAGGTTGCATCTCTGCCAACCTCTTTCTAAGTGGTTTCAAGTAGTTTACTTAAAGAGGGATTATTTCATCTGCCACAGCATATGAGGCAGCTCTGAGGTAGTGTCTAGCTTGCACAGAACAAGACCGTTGAACATTAGCTTAAGTCAGGAAATTTAAGGTCCGATAGACAGTAGGATCACAAGAGCATAGAGTGATAGTTTGCAAGTGTGCTGCACCTGAAGAAAAAAGAAATTGCTTGACTTCTCCTTTCCTGATGATACCAGAAAGACTGTGAAAGGCTAGCAACATCAGCTGCCCATTGGGGGCGACTGCTTAAATCCTGGCTGTCCCTTGATGACTGTTTGCACTAACTATTCAATTCTTGTGTGCCTCAAATAATCCCCTACAAAGGGGGGACGTGTAGTTCCTGATCATATATGCTTGTTTGGGTGCTGAAGTCATGTCTGTAAGTTAATATACACTCTGTGAATGCAGTTGTCAGTCTTGTAGTTGCCTTGCTCAGCTTCAGAAAGTCCTAAATTTTTATGCAGCAAACTTCTACAGCTATTACAGCTTATGGTCACTAGCTAGCTACAGCAGGAGGGTCAAACTTTGGAAACTGTAGTTTCTTTCCAGCCTGTAGGCTTCCTCCCCCTTCAAGTCTGTTTTCTACTCTTGCCAGTACCCTGCCTTCTGTTTAAAGGCATTAGTAATACCAAATAAAGCTAAGGATGCTCGTTATAACTACTAAGTTGTTTCCTTTTTAATCAGAGCACATGCCTATGCCAGGTTTGGCATGAAGAATCTGTCTATGTGTCTGGTTTAGGGCACAGTAAGCTGATCATTTGTTAGAAGACTAGTGCATTACATATAATTTTGCTTTTAGTTGTACAGTTTACCGGGAGGTTGGTATGAGCATTGGTAATCTAATTTTTGCTTGGTTGGAGGTGGTGGAAACCTAAAGAATGGGAAATAAAAGGCTATTGCCATGTGTGCTGAATTGTGGTTTGGTAGCAGCAGTTGTCTTGTAGTTAAGTGGCCATCAAAACCTTTCTTGGGGTGGCAATAAATTAAAAAAAATCTTCAGAAAATATATCAGTTTTCAAAGAGTAAAGAAAGATGCAGCAATTATTGTGACACAGGTTTGCAGTCTGTTTCTGATTATCCTTTTGGCTGGAGAGTTAGGGTTTCTAATTGTAAGGTTAAGGAATCCTTTTCATCTATCTCTTGCCTCCTAATCCTATGCTAGACAGTATAGTTTTCTGTGCCTTTTGTCTTCTGGGGAAGGAGACAATCTCTGGCTCATGCAAACATCTTGTTAAAGTCTGCTGAGGATTAGGGGGTGTGACAGTTTTCTTGCTGAGCCTTTTTATTGGGGATTTTTATGCCTGCTTTTCTGGGAGGTCTTTGAAATGTCTTTTATGTAGCAATCATTGCACTCTTTCTTTGTTGTCTCAAATGTTGAGCCTGTATTCTTTTCATCTGTTCCTGTTTATATTCCATACTAGCTGGTCATAACAGTTTAGCTTGAAACAATCATCACGCCGTGGTGCTTCTGAATCGCAGGAGTGTTGCTAACTGCTCTAGGACAATTACAAATTTGAGCTTTATTTTAGGGCATCTGAAGCTTTAACATGGTTGTTTGGTATGAAATACTGTTAAAGAGGTTCCAGATGAAAAACAATAATCTAGAAGTGGGACACTTCAAGTGTCCACAGCTAGGTAGAGGCATTTAAAAATGCTCCTGCTATAATGAGATAGGTTCCCCTTGTTTTCAGTCTGGCCTAATCTCTGACAATAATCAATGGAAGAGACAAGTCCATCCTGCTGGCAAGTCACCCCATCTTGACAGAAGAGTTTAAGCCAGGAAAAGATTGCTCTTTGGAAGCCTTGTTTTGTCCCTGTTCTCACTCCACCCCCCTGCAGTTGGCTACAGACAAAATATAGATAATTACCCAGACCAGAAACCAAACTTCTAGATGACTAAAGTTAGATAATAAAAGACTAATCCTGGCCAAACAAATGAAAGAACTTAGCTTTTCACAAGAAATTTGGAAAACTTTGGTAATTTCACATTTCAGTTTCAGAAAACTATGGGGTTGGTCAATGTACAGGTAAAACACAAGATTTTGTTTCCTAAAATTTTTATTAAATCAATGCTTCTGTGTCTTGAGTGGCTATCTTAAGACACATGGACTTCTCATATCTTTTTTTTTTTAATGAGATGGTAAGCACATTGTTGCTGATTTCCCACAATGCTTATTTCTGACACTATGTAAGCTCAAGTTCCAGCTGGGGAGATCACAGATTCAATGTTAAGCAAGGAGTCAGGGTTATGTAGTCTTGTTGATAATGAAGGTATCAGAGGCAGGTTTCTGAGACATTTGTACGGAAAAACTGGTTGTATCACTTTCCACTTTGAGAAGATTGAGGTAAAAATTGTCGTGAAGTCATTACCAAAACTGAGTGACTAAAGTGCACAAGATGCTGTTTCAACTTTTTAACGTAGCTAAACTCTTATTTATTTCACTAAACAGTGTATCATATCTTTACAGAGGAAGAAGCTACCTGCTCAGATGTTTATCTTTTGCTCCAATAAATACCTTCCTAAAAGCAGTTTCTTCTTTACCTATCAAAAATTTGCCCCATGTAACACAGCATTTCTACCTGCCCTTGCTTGCAGCCTCTCTAGCTTAATTTTTAGTGTCTAAAGCCATATATAATATCGTTCCATTTCACACTTAACCACAAAACCCACTCTTCCAGATATGACCTCAGTTTATTTTATATCGCACGTCTTTTTCTTGAAGTATTTTATACATAGCATAATATGCAATGATACGGCACTGATGTTTATCAAAATTGTTTCACACTGCACTTACTTCTATTCCTGTCTTTTGGATCAAGTACAATACAGCTGCAGATTAATACACCTTTTAAAATAGGTTTAATGTGTTTATTTTCTTACCACATTCACTCCATCCACTAACTTGTTATATGGATTATATTTAATGGGAATCTTGTGGGACTATCAAAGGGCATTTATTTTCTATTGAAATAACAATTAAGATAACATGCAAACTAATACAGTAATCAAATAAACCTGACAAATAACAAAAACTTTTTTAAAGCTGCAGAGGCATGCTAACAAATCTATTTGATCAATATATGGGATGTGAAAAAAGAGGAGACAAGATTGACTGATGAATAAAATGGAACTGACACAAATAGGCTGACAGCCAGTCGCAAGTCTCTTTAGGGCAAATGCAATTAACTTAGAATAATAGACTCAAATTTGATGGTTAGAAATGCATTTTTATTAACAATCACAGCCTGAATCATTATGCACTCTTATGAATAAAATTGTAGTTATACTGAAAGTCTGTGTATACATGTATGCATGTACATACAAAAAAGCCTTGTTGAAGGAGAGCTTTATTTTTGTGACAGAACAGCTACGAGATTTAAAATATAAAGCATAGACAAGTATAAATCTAAATATTCAAACTAGTGATATAAAAATCACATATGTGGTATGCTAGTATTAATGATAAAGGCAATAAGCATCGGTCCCAGGACTGCTTGTTCTTTTGGGATGTGAAATTGCAATCAGGGATTTACAGATTTCATTCTGAGGCAGAGAAGTCATTACTAGAAACATAAGCTCATTCTCTTTACTTTAATAGCTATTTTAAATCATTCATTTAGAAAATACATTAACTATTTATTGTATAGGCAGTACATTTCTATTGGCATTCCATTTTCATGCTTCTTTATAATCCTTTTTAACAAATTATTTTATTAAAAGAAGATTAGAATTAGCAAAAGGATCCTACCAATTTTTGAAAATGCTACTCTTGAAGAAGGATATTTCCCATTATTAACAGGTATGCAGTATTAAAACTTTAAAGGGAGGGAAGATATTCAATTGCTAATGTGTCCTTTTTCTTTTGACCTTCATTGCACGGGCTGATTGCTATTTGTAAATTACATTCAAAATTATTAATCTCATTTAATTTCTGAATAAATATATAATCTTTTTTCAAAAAAAAATCCTTGGGATTTAGATATGAAAAGAGCTGCCTATAGGATATGTTATGGTGCAGACATCTCTTATTTGTGAGAAAAGATAAAATACATCACTTAATGCAGAGAAACTCTACATGGTATTAGCAAAGTATAACATGAATATGAAACCATTATACCTGCAATGCTTGGTGCTTAAATCTCTTGAGAAAAAGGTATAGTGGTAGGAAGTAAAACTGCACTGGAAATTATTTAAATCCAGTGTTCTCCAGCTCAGTGTCCTTGGTGGACCACTGGCTGGCCAGGCACAGGATAGCGGCAAAACACCATGCTCTGTAGTTGCCTATAGCATGAAGGAGCTGGTGTAAAACAGCATCACGGTTCTCAGACAGTTTCTGGGGTTGCTGAGCTGGATCCAAGAAGGAACCACACTTGTTTTTCTCCACTTTGAAGGTGGTTTTAATCCTCCCCATCGCTCAGGAGTGAGAAGTGTGCAGATGTGCTGGGAGGGCAGACCGCTTAGTGTCTGGCTGGGGAGAGGCCCATGGAAACCATTGAGGACTGGGACAGTGTGTGGCTTGGGAATGGATTTTTCTGGTAAACACCAGGTGTCTGGGGAATTTGTAGGCTACCATTTTGGTCTTCTGCCTCTAACTAGCCTTAAAGTCATTTCTATGAGGGAAAAACTTCTCAGGAATGCCAATGATTGCTGGAGACTTTCTCATAATCTATTCTAGATACTCACAGCAGCCCACCACAAGATTCCCTCATCTGGTTTCTTGTATAGCTGGTATTGCCTATTCTTAGAGGTAAGATGGATGGATCACATGTTGTTCTACCACCACCAAAACTGGTGCATGCCTAAAAAGGGGATAATATTATTGGGTCTGGCATAGTTGTTTTACTTTGACACAGAAATTGTTGCAAAATGCTCAGAGACTTGGACTGCTAAAGATTTCTCACAGAACTGCTTTTGGTGTAGAGGGAGTTTGAGTAGTTAAATTTACATTATCTATTCAATTTCTCCTTACCATCTCTGTAGATGTATCACTGGAGACCAATGGAAGAAAGGTTATTCTTGAATGTGATGCCAGAAAAAGAATATGTGCTCTTTTATGACCACAGTTACTTAATATTTTAAATGAGAAACAGATCTTAAAATAACTTATATGAAAGTTTTAGTAGGTAAACAGACTAAGGAAAAAAGACCAGATGATCTGCTGATTTAAACGGAGGCAGCTTCTTTGCAGTCAATGCACAACTGGTATAGGGGACTGGGGCTCAGTTCTTCCATCTTGTTGGTTTTAGGCTAGTTAGATATTGGTCAACTCCCACAATGTTTCCTGATGTATGGTGATGTAAGAGAAAGGAGGCGCAGGCCTTGCATGATGAGAGATTAATTCTCCACTGATGTAATCATCCAACCAGAACAAGAATGACTCACTCCATCCATAAATATCTTGGGGCCTGCTTCTGATCACATTTAAATTCGTTCACACCAACCTCATCTCATTTGCTTGAATGGGCTTACTCCTGAGTTAGAATGATACATGTAAGAGAAAATCCAGGCCCTTAAAAATCAAATCATAATTAGTTTCTCTTAATAGCTACTCTATTAAAAAAAGTCAGATTTTTCAAAAAATATATTAGAAAGCAAAAGAAGATGCTTTTAAGGGCATTAGGTTTTTTCTTGACCCAGCAGTGGTAGACTTGTTGCTGATGTATCATACTTACAATATGTTTCTATTGGCATTCAGACTCCATATTTTTATATTCCCTTTTCAGAAGTTATTTCATTAAAAGAAGGTTAGAACTAACAAAATGTAACTACCAGGTTTTGAAAATGCTTATCCTGAGAAGAGTATTTCTCCCCAGAACCTGCCATTTTTGTCCACTCTATCTTAAACCTGTTCAAGTTGAGAACTTTGATTTCACAATTTTATGCTCCCAAAATATTAAAAGATTCCATTCCCCATCAGTTTATACTTTCCTCAGTTTTCATCTGCTACAAATATGGTTTGGCCAAGACGTTCTCGATGAAACAAATACTTGCGCTTTACTTTCTGTTCACCTCATCCTCGAGCAGGTGCCAGGCAATCTGTGGCAGCTGATCTGCTACCTGAGAAGAGTTTGTATATAGAAACACCAGGCCAGCCTCTGTTGTCATGGCATGGAAAGCCAAAAATAGATGACATGAGAACATATCTCTTCCCATGAAGATTTCTGCAGCTATGTGAAGTCTTCAGATAAGCAGGGTTTAGTGTTAGAGAAAAGAATAGTGTTGGAATGAAGAATCTAGGCTATATGTTTATAATATGAAAATAGTCTCTATAATATGTATGTTTGATTAGATAGGGATAGACAGACATATTTAAATATTCCTCCTCCCTCCCAGTGATGAGGGTTCTGCCAACAACTGCTCCTCCATGTCAGATGTATGTTGTTTCTTCCTATTAGCATGGTTGGAAAGCCACAAGAAAGTAAATTGCTTATAAAAGCTGTATTTGTAACTTATTTAACTGCACAGCACTGGTTTGCTATGTGATTCAAGACTATCCTGAAGGCTGAGTTGCAGTAGACATCATGTTGTGTTAGTGCCACTGGGGGAAGATAGTGTATTTTAAAGCTGAGGAATGGTGCCAAAAAAACCCCACAGATGATGCATCTGGAAAGGACTTCCTAATTCAGCTAGTCCCAGCCTGCACGACATGAAAATCTCTGCAGGCTAATCCCTTAGGTGTTTTCCCTCTCATTTCTTCTTAGACACCATCAAGTGACAGTGCCTGAAACACTTCCTGGGGCAGAGCATTGCCTAGTGGTCCTTGCTTGGAAGATATTTCCCTACCACCCAAGGTTCTTCAAAACTTGATTTTTCTGGAATAATTTGATGTTTCCTCCATGGTCTTGGTGGTGCTGCTTATTTATGCTTTTCTTCACAGTAAAGGGTCATATTTTGTTCTCTCACATGTGGGTTTTTTTTTTAAACTGAATTACTCTTAAAGACACCAAGGCAATTGCCATTTCAGTTAGGACCTAAATTTGCTGAGGTCTGATAGATATTTTATTTCTAATAGGCAGTGTCAGTGATGATAAAACAAGGGATTGATTATGCTTTAGTTTTTATGACAGTGCTAACAAAGTTCTCTGGCTCCCAGATAACATCTAACAGGCCCTATACTGCAGTGCAAAATTATGGTTAAGACTCAGCTGGTGGTTATTGTCCAGTAAATGTTCAACATGTTTTAGTAACGCATTAGTAGAAAGTTAACTGTAGTGACTGGTGATTTCTGCCATGGCCAGAAATCTGTCAAACTAGATGCTCAGTGCAGATACAGTTGAAACATTCCTGACCCTGGAAACTTGAGGTCTACATAGGTAACTGAGTCATGATGATTTTACAGATGATAAGCTGCGATGTGGACACTGATTATTTCCCCCCCCCTTTTTTTTTCTGAAGAACACAAAGGCAGCCTAGGAATAGCCAGGTACCAAACTTTGTTCTTTTAAATGTTAAATGGATAGTAAAAACCATGTTTTTCTCCAGTTTTAAATAGTCTTAGTTATAACTTTTATCCTCTATATTTCTGAAAAATCCTTGCTTCATTTTCTTCTGTAATCAGGGAGAGGACTACAATGATTCACTTTCTAGGTGGCTTTCCAGCTGTGTATAGTATATATTTTTAATTCCTTTAGGTTCAGTCTTGAATTCTTCATAGAAGAACACTTATGTAATTTAAGTGGAACTTCTAATGTTCTCCAAAAAGAAGATGAATTTGTGAGCGTTGCCATTATGCTTCTCTTAAAAAAAAAAAAAAACTCTCTCCCAAAAAGAAAGGAAGGAAAACCACAAAATTGCACTAAAATGGCAAAAAACACCTATATAAAACATTGCTTTCTTGTGAAACTAAACAGAAGAACTGTAACTTCCTTGAAATTCAGGGTAGTCTACAGAGTTTTGTGATTTTTGGGAACAGGCTAGTCCAGTACAATTACCCCATCTAACTGGAGCTCATAGAACTGTCCTCATAACTTTTCCTTCAGAGGGATTTATTCTTCGCCGCATTAGTGAATGCAGTCAAACCCCACTGTGTATCACCGGAGGCCCCTGTCTTTAAAGCTAGGTGCTGCTCCCTGAAAGCCAAAGGGAGTTTTGCCATTGACTTTGAAAGTAGGAACAAGCCCTTTATTTGCAACTTAAAGCAAGTAGGTTAGAATTATGAAGAATGATTATTTAAAATAGCAATGATGTAATATCAGTGTCAATTCCATTATTTTAACAGATGTAAATTTGCTCTGCTCTTGAACTCTGGTGAATTTTAATGGCAATATTAAAGAGATACTATTAAGACTACTTAAAAGAACTATTTGTAAAAAGTGTCTTCAGTTTGGGGGGGGGAAGTTTAAATTGCTTTTTTATTCAGTCTGCACAATTATTTATTTGAATGGTT
Organism: Calonectris borealis; assembly: GCF_964195595.1. Classification (NCBI taxonomy): domain Eukaryota; kingdom Metazoa; phylum Chordata; class Aves; order Procellariiformes; family Procellariidae; genus Calonectris; species Calonectris borealis. The sequence goes on along the minus strand of NC_134321.1, from coordinate 5,934,504 downwards.
TTGTATATTATAAATTAATATGTATTAGAAGCTGAAAAGATCACACAATAATTTCAATAGTCATTGGACATGGGAGAGCTTGTACTATTTAGACAAAGTAAATAGACTTCTTATCCAGCCATAGTTTAGGTAGCCTTCACCATAGGGCAAATAAGGATTTTATGATGTACGTTATGGACAATGTAGATGAAAGTAGTTGAAAATCAGCGGTCTAAATAACTTTAGGGTAAATTTACATACATTCCGAGGCAAGTTCCATGTCAATAACTCCAGTGTTGTACCTGGCTGATGACTACTACTGTCACTATCCTGGCAAAGGGAATCGAGGATTCGGAGGTATTTACAAGATCCAGTCCTAATTTTACATGCAACCTGCATTCCAGTGGGACACCGATGGGAGAAGGTGGTCAGTGTGGCCAGTCTTGGAGAGAGACCTCTTAAAACTTATGTACCAAGGCTGCTGGCATCTGCTGTCTCAAAAGTGGTGTATTTTCTGGAGGGAAAGTTTAGTTGTTTTAAAACCAGTTCTTGGTTTTTCACAGTCCAGAGGTCATAAAATTAAATGGAAAATTTTGAACAGGCTGGCATTGGGCAAACTAGATTATCACAGATGAAAAAAGGTGTTGCCACTTGATTTTTTTGGAAAAGAATTAGAAGAGTAATAAAACAAATACTAGAAAATGAGACTGAGAATCAGGGAAACTAGATTCTAATAATTCAGTACTAGCATTTTTATTAAGGGCTCAACCTTAATCAAAGGCAGTCCTTTGTGATCTTTACCTCATCTACAGCTACTAATTTTGGGTGCTACAATAATTTCTGTTTATTTCTTAGAAACATGCAGAGCTCATCTTCATTAAGAAGTGCTGGGCATTGGCAACTGCAGTCAAGGGTCTCAGCTACCCAGAAAGCTGGATATTTAGAATATTTAAGTGTTACGTATATCTAATGTATATCTAATTTAGCATTGGGTATAAAAGTTCACTTTGTTACTGTCTCAATCTGTAGGATGCCTCAGTTCCTCAAGATAAGTGGTGGCATAGGGGAAGATGAAACAAGCCTGCAAATCTGGGATCTGAACTGTTCTGAAGTTTAAAAAAGCTCTGGGCTGAACTTTCACTTGGTTCTCTGTAAAGTATGTTCCTGTCCCAATGTCCAAATTAAAAGACAGAATTAATTTCACGCTTTTAAGTAATTGCTTCACCTGCACTCCTATTAATTGCCTTCATGGAGCAAGTAGGCTGTTTTAGTGATTAATGGCTGAAAAGGAGTTGATTCTCAAATGAAAAGTAAAAATTTGTCAGTTTTTTTTCTACCGATTAGGAAAAATAAATATAAAGTGCCCAAGCAGAGCTGGACATTGTGAATCATTTGACCTAGCAATTGTTTCTTCTAAGTATTTATGAGTACAGTCTGAGAATGCATTCTTGGAAGTATTCAGTTTTGATCCAAGAAGAAATGTCTCTTTCTGTTAGTTTTTATTTCCTCTTCCTGCTGCAGACAAACCAGAATATTACAAAGGGCAAATCCATGAAACTTTCTCCAACTTTCCCTCGGGGGGGTGGGGGGGAGAAGCAAGCTTTTTCATCACAAAATGACAGTCTTTCAGTTGTGCAAAAAATGCCTTTCATTTCTGTAAAAGCCACCATGTTGAAAAATTTAGGCTGACCTGTTGTGGCAGGAGAGAAGGTGAGGGCTTATTTGACTGCAGCATGCTTCTGCAAACTCACATACAGGTAGATTTAGACATCACTGTGTATAAATACAACCTCCATGGGCAGAGAGAGCTTTTTTCTGTCAATGGAAGCACATCATGACTAACATTTTTTGCTGTTATCTCTGGATATAGAATGTTTTCTATATGATGCCACAAACCACAGTGGTCAGCTGCTCAAAGCCCATCTCCCTGGCCACAAGGTCACCCTAGTTTTGACACGACTGACCCAGAGCAGAGTGCTCAGTGCAGCCTGTTTGTAGAACAGTTGACCAAAGCAACTATAGCTCAGCATAAAGTTTTAAAGCAGAGCTAAATGCAGCCTAACAGGCAAGCTTGGAAGAGATCTCCTGCCAGAATTCAAACTCTGTTCTGCCAGTCTGCTTGTAACTTACTGGTACAGTCTACACAGTGCTCTTGAGATTAATAAATATATAATCCCATATCCCACAGTCCATTACCACACAGTGTTTGAAACATTTCCCATTAACAAAACAGTACATGCAGGTAAAAATATCAATGCATCTCATTAGAGGGAAAAAAAAAAATGGAAACTGTATTATATTAAAGCCAATTTTTGAGCTCTTGTGCAAAGTTTGAGGGGAAAAATGTATTTCTCCAGGTGGTCTCTCAAGTGGAGGGAAGGATATAGTTTCCTGGCTACACTAGCAATTAGAAACAGGGCAACACTATACCTGAGGTGTGGCCTCTAATCTAGGCCAAGGCATTCTTCATCTTCCTCTTCTATCAGAAGCAGATTCAGCAATGTGCCTAAGCACAAGCCTAACTTCAAGCATATGAGTAATTCTAATAACTTTGCTCTTGAAATCTTGGTCAAAAGAATCGTATCCGATGTTTGCTTTTTGTCAGTGTTGCATAGGTTGTTTCAGGTTGCGCAGCAACCTGTAGAGTCCTGTGCTCTGATTTTCTTCAGCAATAACAAAGAACTTGTGTGTGACAAAGAGATGAAGGTGGGGCTAAAGTATGGGGGGATTGAACCCTTGGGAAAAATAATACAGGAAAACTGTGTGACGAATACATGCATTGCAGACCCATGACATGAAAAGCAAACAGGCCGAATCACTCAAACCTTTGTGTGATAAAATCTTTTCTTACCGTTTTATACGAATGCTTGAGACTGAAATCAGTACTGTAAAATACTGTTGGTGGAAATGGAAGAGGAACGCTGGCATTATTAATTTCAATGAGCAGCTTATGTTCTCTAGGTCTCGATTGTTGACCCTCTGTTGAACCAGCTTATGCTTGGGCACATAAAAGCAGATGTTCAGTTTGGATACTTGGTCTGGAAGGGAGCTTGGTAGTTGCTAGACACTCTGCCTGAAAGAGGAAATTCAAATGGACTGAAGTCCTTTCATTCTTGTGAGTAGATAAACAGCTCTTACTTTTTCATTCTTTGGGTTGAAATAATCAAACCCATAATACAGCGGGAGTTTGGGAAGCAGCTCTATTTGGTATAGGTTTATAGAATTGTACACACCATTTCTTGGATAAAGAAAGGCATGTAGAGGATCCTAACAGGTTTCCTATCATGCTTTAGGGTAGCTTAGGCAAAACCTGCTGTATCAGTTTCTACCTGGGATCTTTCTACCTCACTGTTAATATAGTGTTTCTGGAAAGTTCTTTAATCTATGGAAAAAAATAGCCAAAGAAATTAGAAGCTTGGAATGGGAGGTCTGTTGGTTTTCTGTTCACATAAATTGCCTGCAAAACACACGTGGCCCTGAAAGGGCCGTGTTGGGGGAATAATTCCCCTGGCAGCGCAGCACCACATGTTTCTGCTAGCCCATGCACTCTGTGCAGCTGCACAACGTATCACATAACGCCATCAACTGCAAGCATGCTAGTTTGCCATTCCAGTGGGGCCCCAAAAACTGTAAATAGCAATAGGCAAAAAAAACTCCTTGAGACACAGCACTCGCCGTGGGAGCGTGAATGCTTGAGCCAACTGCCCAAGGCTTGTACTCAATGCATGAGACTTGACAGGTGGCCATGCCTGGCCCAAGGCACTTAGTTTGCCCCAGGCTCTTGCCACGGTTGCATACCCTGGTCTTGAGTCCAGAGCCTGGATGTCTGCCAGCATGGCGAAGAAGTTGCTGTGGCTTGCTTAGGGGCTGAGGAAGCGCTGTGGCCTGCAGAGTTAAGACTGCACAGACTTACAGTTAACACACCCCACAGACTCCTTGTGGGGTGCTCAGAACAACTGGGGCTCCCAAATCCTCTTGCTGACACTGGAGTGAAAAATCTTTCTATGGGCAGGAGGGGCACGCAGTGTGTGTGCAGCTAAAATTTTACTCTTAATCCAGTTAATGTTTTAACAGTCCAAATTTTTTAATTGAGAAAAACCTTGATTATACAGTCAGAACGGCTGCGTAATCCACACCTAATCTTCCCAGTACCTACTCTCTTCATGTGGTGGTGTGCTCACTCTACCTGTGGAGTCATCCCAGCACCAGATGATGTCCCATTCCACACAATGTCCTGAAGCTCTGCTATGTTTCCACCTTGTCCGTCTTACCCTGTCTCCAGGTAGCCCAGGTAATGCCCACCCGCAGGGATCCGAAACAGATGAGGGCACTTCTATAGAGCCAGCAGGTCTACCCAGTTGGGGGTGTGTGACCTTGAGTAATTAATCTGTAAGTTCTATCAGGTTATGCCGCAGGAAAGCATGAAGAAGCAATGTTGGATACTGTGATGTGACAGTACAAGGGCAGTAATAAGGGTGCTTTCTTCTGTCTGTCTCTTTGCCTTCATCCTTTCTCAAACTCAAACACTTCAGGAAGTTACATGTGAATCACTGCAATGTTGCCAGTAATAGTTGTCTTAGGCAGCCAGTGGTAAGCCCAAATCTTCATCCAGAACCACTGCTGGTGCTTGCACAGTGGGCAGTGCCATTCTAGAGGTTCAAAGATCAGAAATGGCAAATGGTAGTGACTTGGGCAGTGCAGCTTTGAAGAGGACATGCCCTAGTATTGCTGGGCAGCAGCAAGGAATACTGGGAAGAAGAAATCCTATATATTCAACATCTACCCTGCATACAACAGAGAGCACAGTTCTCTCTCTGGACACTCCTGTTCACATCCAAATGGGCAGGAGGTGGATGGAGTGCAGCTGAGAGCTGCCAGAGCCTTGGCTCTTCTTCCCTCAAGCTCTTGCAAGAGTAACTGGCCAGGTATGAGACAGAAGACAAATTAAATTACACCTTTCTATAGGAACATACCTTCTCTTGTGAAGCAAGAAGAGGGGGAGCGGTGCTGTGCTTGTCGGGGTTTCTGGCAGGCAGGATGGGAGCCAAGGGAAGGTTAGGTTAGATGCTGGCCCAAAAGGCACTGCCTAGACACATGCATCATTTGTTTTCCCAAAACTGATAAGAATATATCATTATAGTTCACTCATTCATTGCTCACTTATCTGACAAGCTTTTGTTTTATGAAAAAGTATGTTCACAGATTAAAAAAAAAAACAACTTGGGAAAACTATGGCATTTTACATACAAAACTGTTTTATTTTGTGTGAAATTTAACTGAAATGATCTTAATGATTTATGTAAAGTGAAATATTGGGTTTTCCTTTTTCTTTCTCTTTTAGCCCTGGTCTCATGCAGGCATATTAATGATTATTTGTCAAAGTCACACTGTTTGCTTACAAGGTACGAAGGCTTTTTAGACACTATAATGACAGCTTTTGATTCACTTGATAATATTTAGAATAAGCCATAAAAGCCAATCTCTGAACGAACAGACCGCTTTTATTGGCTTTTAGTGCTATTACTGCTATCATAAGTGGTAAATTGGCCTAATGCAAGTAATACTGCTGTGTCATACTGTAAAAAATGCTGCTTAGTTTTATATTTTATTTATTTTTCATGAAAAAATTTTATGGCATGGAGACTGTACTATCCTTCTACAACTGTTGGTGATTCCCTCCAAGCGAGAGCTGGGGAAGTTTCCACTGCTGTTCAGACTTTCTTTGCTTAGTGATTACCATCTCTGGTGGAACAGGGCTGATCACAAAGTTAGGGACTGTCCTGGTTTCGGCTGGGATACTGTTAAATTTCTTCCTAGTGCTGTGTTTTGGATTTAGTATGAGAAGAATGTTGATAACACATTGATGTTTTTAGTTGTTGCTAAGTACCCTGTGGTCAAGGACTTTCAGCTTCCATGCTCTGCCAAGTGCACAAGAGGCTGGGAGGGAGCATAGCCAGGACAGCTGGCCCAGCTGGCCAACAAGGTATTCCATACCATGTGACGTCATGTTCAGAATATGAATGGTAGGCGTGTCTAGGAAGTAGGGATAGCTACTTGATTATCGGTCAGCGCGGGTGGTGAGCAATTGCATTGTGCATCACTCATTTCGTATATTCTATCATTATTATTATTATTATTTTCCCTTCTTTTTCTGTTCTATTAAACTGTCTTTATCTCAACCCATGATTTTTTTTTTTCACTCTTACCCTTCCAATTGTCTCCCCGTCCCACTGAGGGGGGGAGTGAGCAAACGCTGTGTGGTGTTTGGCTGCCTGCCAGGTTAAACAACGACAGGGACCAAGAGTGTGAGTCAAGTAAATATCTACCTGAAGCTCATAGGCTATTTATTTATTTAAATCATTAATAAACACAAAAAACCTATTGCTTAGCTGGAGGCTGAAATGGATATATTTCAACTTTATGCTAGTTTTTTTATATGTCTTGTTTTATTATAACAATAGTATTTTTTAAAATAGTAAACATTTGAAATATCTGAAGACAATACATTTGGTCACAGCTTCGTCTAACCAGAATGACTACTAGGTGCCATAATTGCTTTTTTTGACTTTCTTTTCCTGCCTCTCACCATCTCTTCTATTGTTTTGCCCAGTCCTGGAGTATAAGCATGGTTTTCAGAGAATTAAAATTCCAGTAACGTACAACTTCTCTTTTTCTTTTAATCAGGAAAAAAAAGTTTCTCATAGAATTTTATTTGGTTTTGTAGTATTTATATACGAGGGAAACGGTTGAGAAGAAGCAAAGTGAAAGTGAAGAGCCTTAAACTGTCGTTTGAGTTTCCATTCTTTTGCCTTCCCCTTTCTTCTCCTTTGCCTGTGTACTATCATAGTGGACTCCTTTCAGTCGGTATTCCTGACTGATTTATCAGTCATGATGTAAGTTTAGGACCAGCAGTCAACATAAGTGATATGTCTATATGACAATCCTAAAAAGCATTAAACTTCTGCTTGGTCTGAGTCAAATTCAAAACTGTTATACATGTAACAGTGTGGATTGCCCAGTGTATTAGGCTTCTCTTAACCAAGAAGAGAGATGTTGTGATTTAGTTTAGTATTGACTACTTTGGTATTCAATGAGTGTGCAGAGCGAGTGCAGCTCGCAAGGTGGAAAGCTGAAAGAACAGCATCTGACAGAAGTACGTTACACGAAGCAGCCTTACAAAATTGTAATTACCTGAGGATGTGCTCTGTTTTTCTAAGACTTCTCTCAACTTATTTCTAAGGTCTATTTAGTAAGAGTGAGCGTCATGCAGAGAGCCAGCATGAAGCATGGGTTAAGGGAGTTAAGTTAGCCTTGAAGACCCTTTTCCTGACTGTCAACACACAGGAGTCAAAAACCCTAGGAAAGATAGAAGTAGGAAATACCAGTCTGAATTTAGCTTTAGTGGTACATAAGAACATGCGGTTGGGGCTGCTTTATCTGAGAACTAAGAGTGAGGCAACAAAGATGATAAATGATTCTTGGAGGGGGGGAAGTGTAGTGTGTTTTAAATTTAGCTAAAACTTGAATATTCCAAAACCAAATATAACTTCATCATGGTATACTATGTGGCCATTAAAAAATTAGTCTAATGACAGAGAAAACTCTATCTGAGTAATAATCGCTAATTTAACTGAACGCATGCTTGAAATAATTATTTATTTTCAATATGCTGTGGGAACAGGAAGAATCATATTCCAACTTTAATTTTGGCATCCAAGTATTTGCGGATATGTGATAGCATTTTGGCACATGTGTTAGTTGCCATGGGCATGTAACAAAACAGACAATCTGGTGTTAAAAGGGTTTAACCCCTTTTTAAGACAACTATCTTTATGAAGACCACACAGCAGAAAACTCTTCTCTGTAAATCTGATGTCTGATCAGTTTGCTTCAGTAGGAAGATATTGATTTGACCTGTATTTTACTCTGAAGAATGCAAGTGATCTTATTTACCCAAAATCTACACCTCTGCTTTTAAATTACAGGTGCAGTGGTATAGCCAAATAGTGTTCCTATCTGCATCTTTTCTGCAATAGCGTTTTCTTTCTTTCGAAACTGCATGTAGGCATATTTCAGCAAGAAGAACATAATTTGTCAGTAATCAGTTCTCGGATGTCTCAACACTCTCATGGCAATGTTTGTGTTTTTCTGTAGAGCACAACAGTGAGCAGTGCATCTACTTGTCTATCTCTGGAGCCTACTGACATATTCAGGCAGAAGTTTTTCTTCCTGCACATATTTCTGTACTGTGTATATTCATTTATGTGTGAGAGAAGAAAACATTATCATGTTTAACTGCTGCAATCATAAGCACATTAAGTAGACAGATAATAAACAATCCATCTGAATTTATGATTAAGTTAATTGCGTCTGTGTTTTTCTAACGTGTTTATTCAGATTAAAGACTGAAATTAGAATAAGACTATATAATCAGGAGACCCTAAGAGACTGTGTGACTCCTATAAAATAAAAATTAATTTAGTTTAGGGGGATAGCAAAGATCTCTGTAACACTTAAATATCACTTAGGTGGTAAAGAGGCCTTGTGCAATTCTCTTCAAAGACATGAATCTCAGTTGTAGCAAAAGCTATGAAGAAACTCAGCTGACACTGAGGGCTTCAGCACCTAATTTTTGCATATGGCCTTCTGCCCAGCAGGCACCAGAGTCCCAGATTCAACCTTCTGTCCAGCACATGCAGAGCATCAGGTAACCAGGAGCAATAAGTTGATGGGAGAGGTGAGGAAACACGAGGAATTAAAGTAGGAAAACTACTGGAAGGAATGGGGAGAAGGACCACCCCAATGTACTTATGGCTGTTCTGCTTGCATTGGGCACCTCCGCCAGCTACTGCTCCTAAGGCAGAGCAGGAGAAGATGCTCTAGTCCCTTCCCACCCATGTGAGTGAGATCCGTGCTGGTGAGAGCAGCTGGTGGATTGGGCATGGCCCAGGCTCAAATCCTGCCTGCCCTCAGCAGTGTGTTGAGACCACCTGTCAAAGGTTTTCCACTTTTTACTCGATAGCTGAACACTCTCTCTAGCAGGGACTAGAGCTGATCTCCTGCCCTTCCTGCAGGTGTCCTACCCACTGGGCTGTGGTGTCCTTTCTCTCTGGAGCGATGAGCTTTAAGTAGTCCGTCCAGACATAGACACTTGGGAATCTCCAAACCACGGTATTACACAGAGTATCTGATAGCTGGTGATGAGAGTTTTCTTCTGGAAGGTGTGAATTTGAGTCCTCTCACACAATCATGTACTCTCAGTCCAGATCTGAAGTCACAGAACTACTCACTAATCACTAAGCTGTTCTGATAAGGGTTTTATGTCCAGTATTTTATTATTGGACTTTTAGAGCAGTCACTCTTAATGTCTAAGTATCTTTCTATTTGGATTTAGTTCTAAATACTTATTTAAAAAATAGATGGAAAAAACAATTCCTTTGAACCTCAGCTAACAATGAATATTAAACTAATTCTACTTTTGGTCTTTCTCTCAACTTTTCCTCTAATATCTTTCATAAGCAATAGACAACCAGCATGCCCAGGATTTAGCCCATCCACTGCATTTTGTTTTGAGTACTTAGAAGTAGTTGTATCTTGGAGAATGATTGCAAATCTTCAATGAGATGAGGGGAGGCCTGTTTTTTTTATAATCTAATTATCTTTAATTTAAATATTTCATTGAATGCCTCCAATACTAAGGATTTTGTTACACCTCTATGTGACTGTCAGTCTGGCTCTACATATCAGCGTATAATCTTGCAGGTCTATAAAACACCTTCTGAAAACTGGCACTGAACTGCTTACATCCACAATTATCCTGCCTTCAAGCTCAGGGTAAAAGTAAATCAGGCCTGCATAGCGGTTGTTTTGATGGGATTTCTATCAAGGAATTAAGTTCTATAAATGAACTAAATGTTCATTAATAGGTTTGAAATGTCTGTTTTTCAAAGCTTTTAAAAATCTAATACCCAATTAGATTCAAATGTCTTCCTGTCTCCCTCCAGAAGAAACTGATAATAACCCTGAGGACATTTGCATTACTACTCCAGATTAGAAGGAATAAAAATAATAATTAATTTTTTTGAGCTTTCAGAAATGTAGGATAAAGTTGACTAAAGAAACCTACATTGGGCTCCACTTCCACCTTGAAGAGAAGTAAACCACCCTGCGAAAGTGATACATGTATCTAAGGACAACAACATCCCTAGCAGGGAGCAGTTACACAACCAAACACTAAAAATTATGAAGCTTTTGAAATACTTATATAGTACAGAATTTTCTTTATTATCCAGGTTACTTAATTCTGTTTAGTACAGGCATCTTTCTGGCTTGTATTACCTTAGAACTTGGAGACCAATTTGGCATTTGACCCTTCCCTCTGTGAACTGAAGTGGTAAAAATGAGACATGTTACTTCATTCCTCCTGCCTCATTGATGCCCTAAGATGATTACAGGTATCTGTCTCAAACATACCGGGACAAATGAAATTTTTTGCAAGCCAATGCAGCTCCGTTGCTTTAATGGAATTACTCATCTCTTTGACACTGACCCTTAGGCTAAGATTTTCCGTGCACCACAGTTTGCCATCTTAAATAGGAAGTGCTATGGAGGCCCTTGGATAAGTGGATTGTGCTCTAACATGTATGTTGCTGAGAAAATCAACAACTAATGAGTATCTATATTGTTATTATATGTTTTGCTCTACTGACACAACTGAGGGCAAAATTCTGAATCTTTTGCCCAAGCAAAGAATAGAACTGGTCTGGAAAACTTCCAGAGGTGAATGAAACAACATCTTCAGGTCTTCCCCAGCATCGGCAGTTGAATGAAATAGACTTTTCTCTTCCTTTGTGGAACAAATTTACTTAAGGCAATCAAACCTTCACTTATATTTTTACAGTCAATATCCAGCATAGGAGTGTGACTTTAAACTTAACCCTATCACCCAGAGAAGTACCACTGTCTTTACTGTACATTCATTCCACTTTTGTGGCAGTGTTCAAAGTCTTACATCTCTAAGGACCCTCCAGTTCAAAGATCAAGGACCACTCAGTTTATAAAACTATAATTAGGAGTGGTGAGCTGGGACCATTGCAGATTTCATATACTCCCTCTCTATTGGAAAAGAGTCTTTAAATCTGCTGTTTTACAACTTAAAGGAAGAGTTGTCTTGATTAATTCATTTGGTCATAGTTCTGAAGCTGACAAGGCATCTTCCAGGAATTTGAGTCCACTGGGATCCTTGTCATCAGTTTTTAAATGTGCTTTTTTTTTTTCTGTAGTGTTCTTATCTGGAAACAGTCTGCTTGGATTACAGCATTCATCTTATAAGCATTTGGCATTTTCTTTACATGAAACTGAGTGGTATTTCTTTGCTATCAGTCTTCTATAAAGCTTTTCAATCCAATGACTTAATTCGGGCTAGAAGAAGAGAGCGAAAAAAGCTTCTGGACCCAAGTCAGCAAAATTCAGGAAACAAGTGTTCAACTGTGTATGTAAAATTGCATTCACTGACTGCTGAGATTTTTAGAAAGATATTCTAAAAAAAAGTCATGTAGCTCCCTATACGCAGGGATGCATGTCAGATCAGAACACTCTGCTGAGAATAATCTCCCTGAAACCAAAGTGCAAGCCTCGTAACGGTTCCTCCAGCCCCTGCAAACCAGGTAAAGAGCTGGAAGGTTGTGAAAGAACTGGGAAATTCCCTGAGTGTCTCCAGGACAACTCTCCTTCTGCAAAACCAGTCTCATGGCATTATGTCCTTCCCACTTTATTACTTCTTGTAAAAGTCTCTTAAAGCCCTTGGGTAACCAGTGAGAGGGGCGTGTTGAGGAAAAGTCATTTGAGTGCTGCAATATAGGAAGGTTTTGCTATTACCCCAAGGAATATAATCCCGGGACCAGGCTGTGGGATGTTTCGGTGAGGTGCAGTTAGGAATTCTGGGATGTACCACTAAGAAATGTGGCATAATCTCACCCAATGGGATTACTTCTGGAATAAGGTATTATTTGAATAATGTGAATGTCACTACAGCCAGGTCTACAATATGAGTAAATCTCCCTTTTCATATGAACTGCAGTCCTTGGAAGGGTGAAATATAATCCTGAACAGAGGCTCTATTTACCACTTAAGCCCTATTTTATGGTTTAAGTGCTGACCTTGTGCTGACCCTCAGTACAGGGCTGAATTTCACCCTACAGCGAAAATCTGCTGGCTAAAGCAGCCGATTAAAGAAATTGGGGCTAGACTTTTTACTAGTTGCAAGACAATGAAAACAGGCTTATTTTAGACAAAAATGTTTCTGATTTATGAGAATTTTAGTGCAGAAAGGGACTATTTTGGAGAAAGTCTTGAGATTAGCATTTCAGTTATATTTTTGGCAGGAGAGCAAGGAAGCCATTTCATTAACTTTTCACTGGATGTTATATATGGAGGGCATTTGTGTACACAGCTGGGCAGCATAAAACAGGAGGGCTTTGTGTGAAAATATCCTGAAATGAAATTTCATTTCTGTGCAACTTGGATCTGCGTTCCTGGGCTGCCATGGCCAGTTTTGGATGAAACGGTTGGAGGGCAGTATTAGGCCCTCGCACATTTTCCTTTCCATTTGCAATGGATGCAGAAATAGTGAACAGACCACTGCTGGCCCCTGTGCAAAATCAGTGTCACCTTTTACAGCTTTATGTCATAAGCTTCTGCCTGCTCCCACGTATTCATATGGCTGTAATCATCAAGTGATACCAAGAGATTAAATGTTTGTAAGGAACTCCAAAAGCCACATGCTGAGGCTGGTGTGAATTTAGCTCTGCTTTGACATCCCTTCCCACCAGATGGCTGCTAATCTGGCACTAAATCACCACCATGGTGGAAAGAGCCCCCAGTCCATGTGGAAGAGGCAGCTCCGTGGTCGTGGCTGTGCTGTGCAAGGTGGGAGCATCCCTGAGTCAGCCCCTGGGAGTGTTACTCATCCTTGGGTACTGCATTTCTAAAGGCATGTCTTGTGTAGCTTCCAGATTTCACAGGACCCTCTAATAATTGTACTTGATTAGGAGCCCACAGAGATGTTTCTTGTTTGGGGTGTGATTGTCTACTTGCTGCACATCTTGCTGGTGCGTGAAACAGGTGGGGGGGACACAGGCCCGTGCAGAGGACATCTCTTTAATATTACCTTCAAGTTGCATTGGTCGTTCCTTATTCATATGTGCACTTTCATATTTTATACGCTTTGTCATTTATGTCATTTTGTGCATGTCCGGGCAAAACATGTATGAGTGGGGATAATGCGTGTGCTGAGGATTCCTGCTTCAGTTATTCCGGGCAGAAATGCAGATAACTCTGCAAATGTTTCTTTGCAAATGAGCCCATGTTTCACTCTGCCCTGATGTTTTGTAGGTGTTGGGAGGCAGTTTTGGATGGAGATAAAGAGTTCCCCATGCCATCTCCAACGACAAGCTCTTCCCCATGGGAAGAAGCAAGCAGAGATAACTCCCTCCACTCCTACACAAAATAGGAGTCATTGTCTGACTTTACTCCTATGTCCCAGGCTTTCCTTGAATTGGTTCTCACCAGTGCTAAGGTCAGACAAGCAGAAAAAGGGCCAAGAACTGCCTTTTCTCAGTGCTCTTTCATACCGATTCTGGTTGACTTGCACGTGATGGTCTAATGCATACCCTCCAAACACAGGTTTTCTCATCTGTTGTGTGATCTTTAGAAATAATAGTCCTGAGGAACATGCCATACTATCAGAAAAGATTGCTGGTATAAATTCTTCACCCTGAGACATCTTGGGATAAGACTGTGATCATTTCACCATCCTCATTCGTACTCTCAACCCAAGGAGTCTCTCATGTTGTCCCCATCCAGACTTAAGTGCTAAGTGCCTTAGGAGGTACAGAGATGTTTTAGGACTTCCTTAAAGTCTAGCAAACCTAGAGTACCCGTCTACATTTACCAGTCTGCTTCCCTGTTTACATTTTTATCGTTATTTCATTATAGATCTACAATCTGCTAGGTGCTGCAGAGGACCTCAGGTCCTCCACCAAAAAAAAAGATTTGTAGGATAAGCAAGAAATAAAAGGAGAGGGCAAATGTGCCAATGTCCACTTTAAAATTACAGTCTAGGGCCATGATTATGTAGATGTTTCTCTCCAAGACTGTGCTGGCTTGTGCAGTGTTATTTTTTTCCCATGTCATCTTTAACTCCCATCAGTCTTCTGGTGCACTTGTGGCAGGGGTGCAGGAGCACAGCAGTGGGTGCAAATGACTTAGAGGTAGAGGCATGAGTAGGACCATTTATGCTCTTCCTCTTCTTTGATATGATACAATACAATCCTATATGCACATCCTAATGTTTTTCTATAATACTTTTCACAAGGCTGGTTTGGTTTCTGTTTTGCTTTGTGGAAGAAGTTTCCCCTCAGAATGAGGCTTTGATTTTTGCTTTTAGAGGCTTTAAAGACAAGCAAAGTTTCTTGTTCCAAAAAAAGTAGAAGATAAATAACTGGCAGCCAGATTAAAATCCCCCTCCCCGCTTCCCTGATTAAACAGCTTCTAATGTTGAAAGCCAACAAAAAAGTAATAGGTACCTTATTTTGATGTTGACCCACTGCACTATCAGTCCATGAGCTATTACTTTGCAAAGCATTAGGAAAAAACTTAAGTCTAGGAAAGATACTAAAACCACAGCCTAGTCTATATCTTTTGTTTATTTCTGATACTATGTGGTTCATTATTGTTTCTTTTAGAAGGAACAAATAATCAATAGAAAACCATGAATAAAAATAACTTTTCTTTAAAACTGGATGCTAAAAGAACATATAGTCTTCTTACTGTGCCTGACGGAAGCAGTACAAGTCTGTTCTCCACAATTCATTGTTTATTGGAATGCCTGAAATCTATACGTGAGGTATTTTTAAAACATTTAAACATAGAAGTTAAGCTCCTGCTCCAGACAATTTGGTTCACCATATTCTAAAAACCCACCGTGTACCACAGAAGTGCTTAAAGCAAAGAAACAATAACAAAAGCAAACTTCAATATAAGACAAAATAATGTCCATATTCTTATCTCAAGGAAAATTTCCTTTCCTTATGAGACACATTTCAGCTATGTATTGACTCAACTGCTGTACAAGACCTTCAAGGCCCAATTCTGCTCTGTAGGGAGAGGCACTTTAGAGAGAAGAGGTGCCGATAGACAGCATTTGGCTCTTTCTGAGAGAGATTAGCTTCTCCAAGTATAAAACAATCAAAACGGTACTAATGATCTAGAAACTCTGGATGGTGTCTCCTCAGGAAGGGGAGAAATAAAACATTGTGGATTAGCATCACTGAAGTGAAGTGAACTCAGGAACATACCGTATGAGAGATGCCACCTGGCTACTGGAGTAGGTCTGGACCAGAGGATAAATAACCGCATGGGACTCTGCGGGCCCACGCCATCAGCCTTATCCTGCTCAGAGACATGGACCAAAGTCCCCTATATCTTTATATACCCTTTTGTAAAGTTGTGAATCTCTTGTGCTCTATTCTGATGGAATAAATATTCAATTCAGTTACGTGTTTGCCGTTTACAAGCTAAAGTGCAATGCTATCTTGTAGAATCAGACCCAGATCTCACTCAGCTATATCGCGCTCTGCGATGCTCAAACTGCAAATCTTCTGCTTGCAGAGTTTTTACGGAAGTTAGCTGACACCTTGCAAGCAGAGGATTTTGGGTGCCCAGCCAAACAAAGCCTGTGTGTTGGCCAGTCAGCTCTGCTCGAGCATGCGATTTTCACTTTGCGGGAAGTGCTGCATAAACAATGAAGACTCCAAGGCAGAGACATTAATTTAGGCCTACTTTATTGCAGCCAAATGATCTAACATACAATTAACTACATGAGCTTAAAACAGTGATGCACATTTTACAGATGACATAATAGTGGCTACAAATGAGCTTTTTCCTCAATACCCCCCTAGTTTATGTTTTCAAAATATGAAGTCACTTGTTGAGTCTTCCCAAAATACTTTTGTTAGGATTAGAATATAACTGTTCTCATTAAAAAACATAATTTGCACCTGAGCACAGATATTCAATTTGTATCACGTGCATTTTGAATGTCTCTGCTTTGAGACTTTATTTAATTCATCATCTTCTTGTGTGTGTATGAAATACAATAAAGTAACTCTGCTATGACCAACAAACATGCATAAAGACATAATAAGCTATGTACTAACTTGGCAAACAATTTTTCCAGCAAGAAATATATCCTAAAAACCCTCCTTCTTTATGCATACAGGCGTATGCGATAGGAAAACCTTTACAATTGTATGTCTGTCTTCTAAAGAGTTTAACTAATAGAATGTAGCATTTGAAATACCAGTATTTGACACAAATTATTTACTTAAAGGCTGAAAAATGACAGGTATTAAAACTGGAAAGGTTTCCTATACTTGTTTTTTATAACTTCTCTACTTCTGAGAGTCTATATTTCATAAACCGCTGACAACTGATGCTACTTTATTCTAAGATAACACACTGCCAGATCCAAAGATTCAGAGTTGGTCTTTACTCATGTTTGAGAAAACCAAACAAAGACTAATCCAATTCAGTAATAGTTTGAGTTAATAAAAACTTTTCATCAGAATTAAGATGATGATCCATGCTTCTTAGTGGCTTATAGTTCAGGTCAGATAAAACTTCCCCAGGAATGCAAGGATATTAGAAAGATGAGCTTTCAGGTTACTTTAAAATTTGGCAGTTTAGGCCTTTCTGCACCGTAAGCAAATATACATGCATGTTTTGTAGAAGTCAAGCTATGGAATTCGTGTGGTAGAAATTGCTGGCCATAATTAAACCTGTAAGGTATTCTTATGCCTTTTTCTTCAAAAAAGAATTTTTAATAAATGAGAAATATCTCTGAACACAAACCAGTAACTAATAACTCAGCAATGTAACTTACCTTTCTTCAGCCAAGAAATATTTTGCTTGTCATGTTCAAAACTTTGTGCTGGCTTGATTTTTACCTTGTCTGTCTCGGCTTCTGACATCTGTGAGGGAGAAAAGAATTTTGGGATGTCAAGTTCTTTTAAAGAAAGTTTCTGACAAAGAAATATGTTCTCTGTTTAGGTTCCTGCTATAATAAATTGTGCTTACTTACACAGACACATATTTTTTCTGCAGATTATTGATACTATGTAATATCTCAGTCATTAAATTTATGTTCTGTTCCTAAATGCTTTATCAATATTACATAGTTGCTGTTTGTAGATGGATCTTTTTGTAATGTAACTATAAATTACATTATGAAATGAGTGAGTGATATGCTCATAGCATGCTGGTAATAGATGTACATAAAACACACAGGATAGATACGGTCTGGCTAAAAAGGAGGCATCCAGTCTGCCTGTTTATTGTGGTTCAAAGTTGCTGTAAAGCTTGCTGTCAGAGAGAGGTATAATTATGTAAATAATGATAAATATTTATAAAAGCAACTTGAACAAAGTGTATCCAAAAAAAAAAAAATCTTTACTACCACTTGCGACAATTTATTTGCTGTAATGCAAAGAATCACATGCAAGTTACAGTACCTGAGGGTATTATGTATACAGTAGCTATCAGCCCGTACACTGTGGCTTACTTCCATTGCCTGCTAGGAATAAGATTAGGCTGTCCGGGCTTCTTCTAACTGCTTTATATTTTCACTGAATCCAGTTAGCTAAAGCATTTCTCTATTTTTACCTGTATCTTCCAACCGGGGGTGAAAGCAGCAGGGTTCAGATGCCGAGGAGGAGTGCTTTCGGCCGAATCCCTCGCTGTGCGTTGATGTCCAGCATTCCCATGCACTGACAAAACCGAAAGGATGAGCAGTGCACTCTCTGCCTGCCTGCTGTGTGGTGCTAGATTTGTCTTGCTGCCAGAATCAGCCAACTTATTGCTGAGGTTTTTTTTTTTCCCCTTTTTGTTTGCATGCACTTCTAGAGCTGGGCAGGGTAGGGAAGGAGGGGGGTAATCAGCATCCCAGCACTAGGGGAGTGATAAAAAAATCAAAAGCTTTGCACAAAGAAAAATTGGTTTGGAAAGGTTATTACTGCAGTTCATAAGCCAGTGAATCTGCAAGAGGAGAAAGAAAATAAAAAGAGAACCAGGAAATTAATAGCGACAAATAGATAAATGTGTCAATGTTTTGGCTAAATGTAAGTTAAAATTCTGAAGGATGTAGAAATTAGACCCTAAATGTCTATTTACAGCTGCCACTTTGGCAAAGAAATGGTCTAATCCTGTGGGGAGCTGAGTGCTGTGACCCTCCTGAGCTCAGGAGGTGAAACCCACCCTCACCCAGGAGGGCAGGTCTGCAGAGATGAACAGTCGTTACCTCCATTGCAACAAGGCTGAGTGGTCTCAAGTGGGGACAGCCCTTGTGCTGGGTGGGCTTGCCAGTCAGCAGCACAGAGGGCAGGGGCACAGTCTGGACTACCCCATACCTTGAAAGCACTAAAAATTTAAGGTTATTAATTGGCTTTAAAATTCTCTTGCCATAGTTACCAGCAATATCGCTCTAATATTTGTAGCAGTACGGTCAAGCCCAAAGAGAACAAGACTCGAAGGTACTCAGATGTTGCATCTTACTTTTTCTATAGGACAAAATGAAAATGTGACTCTACTTCCCAGAACTGGATTTTGAAAGTGTTGGTTGCAGAGCACATTCGGCATTACGCAGTTATCTTACCTTTTAAGCAATATTTACAAAATTTCAAGCAGCATTTGTCACAGATACTGTAATCCAAGATCCCAGTGCTTAAGTGTGGCCAATAAATAATAACATATTCCCTTTGTTATGACAATTATCTTCCTCTACTCTCCCATCACATGTCATTCTTACAAGAAAAAATGTTTTCTTTCTTTTTTTTTAAATCTCCTGTGCCAACATGACTGAGATTCTTCTACCATCTTTAGCTAATTGTGAATTGCATGGTAAGTGCCTACTTACATCTCCAAATTGCAATGATTAGTCTTGCATGGTTTGAAAACCTATTTTAAGCAGGGTACTTTGGGAATAATTGCAACCACAGGGGGGAAACGTCTAGGGGTAATATTTTAAGATCTTTGTTCCATTCCCTTTGGATGCAGCTTTGAGAATCGTGTATTTTCAATTGCAGTTCCCCTCTTTCTCCCAGAAACACTTACCTATTTTTTCCATGTTGTTGCACTTGCAATGCTTTAAATTTATCAGTGGTGCTGATTCTTCAGCTGGATTTATCAGGGCAGGCTATAGAGCTCCTGGTGGGTTCTAATAAAATCAGCTGGGCTCCACACAGATCAGTCTAGACCTATCTGATTGCAACTTGGACCTGATGTTACTGTGTATTTCAGAAGCACTGTTCAAAATGAAGACATGGGTTGTTTCCAAAACATTCTTTCTCTCTAGTTCATTCAGCACCCCCTCCCTGTTTTTCTAGAGATTTTGTCAAAATCTTAATTTCTCCCAAAGAAAGTAAAACAGACAAGAAAAGCCCCTCCAAAAGCACAGACCTGAAAGCTGCTGTTGCTTGAAATAACAGCCCCTGAAGTCTTGTCCTCACGGGTTTTTCCTCACTTAAGGTTCTCCTTGAAACTAGCAGGAGCTAGGACTGAGTCTAGACTCAGCCTCCGGGAGTGCAAGAAACCAGCATCGCTGGCAGCCCATCGCTAAATGTATCCCCCAAACCATGACAATACCAATTTGACAAAACCAAGCAAGCACAAACCCGACTTTATATCTGTGCTTCAACAAAGATAATGCAGATTACTGTTCTGAGATGATCTCTTCATCTGCTGTTCTCAGCTCTGTAGGACTCCTCTGCGTGTTGGTATCACGCAAATCTGCAGATGTTACCTAACTTGAACCTCAGGAAATAGCCCACCAACAAGTTAAGCAAACATTAAATGAGTTCCCTATTCGGAGTATTCTCCATTGCTGACATTCAGTTAATAGTCCTAATGTTTTCAATCCAGGAACATTAAATGTAACCTTTCTTAATCTTGATCAACTCCAGTTTTCTTCTGAGGCACGCTTCTGTGTGCTATTTTTTGCCTCATTTAATTAAGTTATTTTGGATAAATGCATCAATATTTCTGTTTCCTAATCAATCTTAAAGTAGTTAGAGGAAAGGCAGGCTTGCCATGTATCCTCAGTAATGCCAGGCTTTGCAAAGGAGGGAAAAAACATTATAAGAGAAGGTCATTAAAATATTAAGTAAACTTGTTTCTATTAAAGCTGTAATTGAATTTTTAAAGCCGTGGCCCATTTTAAACACCGAACTTTAGTTTATGGTTTGATAATTCATTTCACTTTTATTTTATAGGTTTTATTTTATAGCTATTAAATAGCTACGGGCCATCACTTGTTCCTTTTCCTTCCAGATTGTGAAATAGGGCGTTTATACGGAGGATAAAAAAAAATAAAATCATAATGCCAAAATAGATGTGATATCAATCAGTTGCCAGATAAATGTACTGTATCAAATGCTTGTTGAGATTCAAGAGTATATTTTTCTGGTCTGCTCAACTGGGAGTGCATTCAAGTCTTTGCAGAGTTGGAGAACAGGAAACTTTAATAGGTTGTAATAACCATCAAAGCAGAGGGAAAAACTCATTGTTGGTCCTAACAAGCACCGAAATGGTCAAGGTTTCCTTGTGCGCTTAACGTTAGGTCAGGAGTCCAAAATCAGATCCTGTCCTGAGTCTAAGGGAGGATGTGCAGCCATAACCAGGAGAGTTTTTGGTTACATCCATGGGTACAGCATTTACAACATTATATTTCACTACTTAAAGTGACTTTTTACTTAAAGATATGAACTGTGTGCCTAGAAGTTGAATTTTCCAGTGTGACTTTTCCACAGCACAGCATTAGATTAAGCAGTTATTTCTTTCTTGCATAATCTGGGTAAAATTTAGCCCCTTGTCCACTGGCAAGTGGCGCTCTGTAGCTTTGGAATACCCCACGCTGCAGTAAATGTGGTTTTTTTAAAAAAAAAAAAAGTATGATGAAACTGAAACTATGCCTTTGCTCCCTTTTGCACCCTGGGGTGATCATTTCCAATAATAAAGTGAGTATAATGTGATGTGCCCTGTCAAAGTTAAGGAATCTCTTCTTGATCATGCATCTGTAGGTAGAATATTAAGTCGTGGGAACACGATATACAGCCAAATTATCCTGGTGATTACATGTAAAATGCATGGTTTTCTAGCCGAACCATCATGTCCTGTGAGTGCTTCAAATGCAAAACAGCCTGTTTGTAGAGACTACCTCAAACTGGCATTGACAAATGATCTATATGCTGCAGAGGCTCTGAGCAGTACAAAGACAGTAGGATTTTACTCCCCATCGCTCTGCCTCGCAGACACTCTAGATAATCTTTCAATAACTCAGTGTCCTGCACGGGGAGACGTGGGGCTTTACTTCACTTTTCCACTGAGCGCCACTGTAGGTCGGTGAATGTCCGGGAATATGTTTAGACTGGAGGATAGAATAAAAGCTTGAAAAATGTTGCAAAGGCAGGTTAGGATAGAGGTCGCTTATAACATAGAGGAAGCACAAATGAGTAAGATTAAGAATGCTCCATATTTCCACTGAACAGTAAAGAAAAGAGAGAGACTGCATGTCTTTCATCTTCCAAGAGGGAGGTTACTTGGTGTTTGCGCTAAAAAGTGATGATGGGGAAAATGTTAGGAGAAGAGGATGAAGGGCAAGTGTGAAATAAAGTTGAGAGGATGATAGTGTGGTGCTGGGGAAGGCAGAAAGACCAAGTCTCTAACCCTGGAGCCATGAAAGCCCCATCCAAGCTGCGGAAGGGACTCTGAATGCACCAGTAGGTCTTGGCCATTTTCCCTCCTACCAGCAGCAAACTCTTAGAGGCCTCAGTCAAAGTTAGAGCCCAGGCTTTGTAATGGTTTTATAGTAAAATATGAGCTATGTGTGCCTTTGTATATCCTGGCTTCAAGCAGAAAATCCTCCCGTGCTGTTTCATGTTTTGTCCATCACCAGCCAAGTTCTCCATTACCTCTGTGTGTGCTGTCTTTATAGATGCTTCTGCATTGCCCTGGCTTTTAGGTGGGTGCATTTGGGTGGAAAGTACCTTAAATCCAAGAGCTTTTCAAAAAATTGATATATAGCATGTTATGGGACAACTTGCCCTTTTAAAGGCTCAGTTTGGTGCATTCGGAAAGGTGGGTGAAACAGGTCCGTTGGGTGGACCCCTCCGGGCCAAGGGACACCTGCTGCAGGAGACCTTTCCAGACAAATATTTGAAAGCCTCTTGGACATTACAGCAAAAATTGGGAAAGGCTTGATAAAATGAGATGGAAAATAAGCTGAATGGTGTAATTGCTGCCCTATCAAAGCGTATACTGGTGTAAGGGAGACAGGAACAAGACCATCTCATGGAGGGGATGTATCCTTTGGCAGATGGGTGTAACCAACAGTAGTTACAAGACTTTTATGGGAGTGTACAGGAATGTGTGTAACAGGTGCAAAAAATGAAGGCCATATCTTCATTGCAACAGTTCATTACTACTCAGATTATTACAAGGCCCCTAGTTGAATATTTTTACAGGAATTTTAAAGAATCTCAGGACACTATTTACTCCTTGTTTAGCTCAATGCAGGATCAACTTGTGTCTCCTTGCCAATGCTCAGACAACCTGTCCTTGAAGTCCCATGAGTACATCTAGGTACATGCCCTTTCCAGGCAGTCTACCCCAGCGCTTTTCTATCCTAATACAAATACAAAATCTTTTCTTGATGTCTAACCTAACTCTTCCTTTGCTGTAGATTCAACCTGTTACCTCTTGTCCTTTCCGTTCTGCTTGTGCAAAGCTGAGTTTCCTATCCCTTTGTGGCAATCCTTTCAGCAGATAAAGGAGTGTTATCACATCTTCCCTCAGCTTTTTTCAACACTTACATGTAGATCATATTCATTAGCCTATGATCAATCTTATGATCTTTGTCGAGCTTCACCTTTCTGGTAATGTGGTGTCCAAAAGTGGTCACGTTCCTTCTAAGACTTTGCCCACATTGGACAGAACAGTGAGGTTACTGGCATGTTTTACAAGCTTTTTTCCTGTTTATACATCCCAGTATGATGTTTGTCTTTTTCATGACAGCATGAAATTGTTAACTTGTGTTTGGTTTATAGTCCATCCTGTTCCTCAGATTCTGTTTTGCAGCATAGCAACGTAACCAGTTGTTTTCTTTTTTTAATGCAACTGATTATTCCTACCAAAGCATAGGATTGTGCAGCTGTGCTTCCTGAACTTCATCCCAATCTTCATACTATTTCCCTGGCTTGTGAAGATTGTTTTGAACTCTCATCCTATCTTCTAAAGTGCTTGTTAGCTCTGACCTATTGTGGTTGGGCTGGTGGATGCTTCCAGAGCTCCTGTGGAAATCACTTGCCTCTGCTATGTAGGCATTTGGAGCAGGTCAGAAATGAAGCTTTACATTTCCCAGACTTTCATGGATGGCACGTGTTCCTCCATAGTTTGTTCCCTTCCAGGAATCCATTAATACCTTTAATCTCTGGCTCTTCATGGTTTGATGAACTACAAAGCCAGCTTCTAGAGTACCAGTATGACACATCTGTGTGCACAAATACACGCGTAGGGCCATAGAGAAAAATCCCTCATATTTTCAGCAAGCACAGAGTGCATACTGGGATTGCTGACCGCAAGATCACACAGTCTTTAACATTATTTGCAAGCCAGGTAGGCGCAACAGTGGTTTGCTGTCTTCCATCATATGTAAAAAGCCAGTGGCAAGTATTTTTTAATGAAGAGGAATCTGAGCACTTATGGACTCCTTTGCTGACTGGCAAAGCTTCACAGCACCTCTCTAAACACGCTATCCCAAATAAGATGTCAGTGAAAGCACTGCGCTTTTTAAACAGAGAGAAAACTGACTTAAGTGTTTTCCCTTCATGCTTTTAAGTAAGGTGCTTCCCAACAGTGGTTGAAATGTGGTCACCTTCTCGGAGGTGCTGAGTTCAGCTGGGGAAGAGGGGTTTTGTCTAAATTACTCTTATAAGAAAAAGACAAATTTAGACTTCTACTTTATTTCAGGAAGATGTCAAGGGAACTTGTAGCTGCCTTGAACTCAGCACTACTATTTCTCAGCCAACCACTACTGAAATGAGTTTCTTGTTCTTTTGCTAAGTTTAAATCCTTATCAGGTCAGAGAGAAGGCAGCAATAGAGAGAAAACAGCAACTTTGTGAACTCTTAGATAGGGTCTCCTGTTAACTTCTAGTTGGAGTGAAACAGCTCTAACAGGAGAGATTAAGAACTCGTCCTGAAGGAACAGATAGGTTGGTGGTTATGGGAATTACTTGGGATCTTTCTTGCTAATACTTCTACGAGATGCTTTGTAAAGGTCTGTGATTTGGACTAGTGAAATGAGGAAAAAATATGAAGTCTCAAAGTTTTGTGGCAGAAGAAATATGTTTCCCGCCTGAGCACATACAACAGCGGCTGAAGTCAACGTGAGCTCTGGGAGTTCAGCACCCTGAAAATAAGGCCTGATGTCTAAATGAAAATGAACTTCAAAAAGAAAAGTAGTTTTCTGGCCCTTTTGGAGACAAAACAAAAAAGTATTTATTCTATTTGATCAGCTATTCACAAATGATGCCTTTGTATCTTTAAAATAACTACAAACCAAATTTAAAACTGGAAGCTCTCATCTCTGATGTTATCTGCAGATAAGATAGGGCTTTGAAGCACTAACAGAGACTAATTGGAACGGAATACCAATACAACCAAAAATTAATGGAAAACACAAGAACTGTTTGGAGCGCTATCACTGTAAACCTGCACCATTTCTTTTCAAATGCTATAGAATTTCAGGAAAAAAGTGCAGTTCTCTGGAGTGTAGATGAAAGAGGAGAACTGTCTGATTCAATGTAGCATGATACTTCAAAAACAATCATAGGGTTTAAAGTTATTTGTATGTATTCATTGTATTTTTAAGTATCAAATTCTTTCAAATATGTAACAGGCTGGAGGAAGGCGGGGAAGGTGTGTCACAGGTGAAATAGTATCAAATTCATATTTTTATTTGAAACAGGCTCTTTTTTCCTGTTTTGTTTTGAAGACAGCATTTCTTTCTATCCTGAGCTTGAAAAGAATTTGTCAAAGTTGCTGGAAGGGAAGAAAAAAAATAGAAGTGCTATATATAGAAAGTATGTAGATGAGAATAGAGCAAAATTATATCTGCAATCAACCCTAGACCTGCATATAGAAAATAAATTGTCATCAGATACAAAGGAGACTAAAATTTGCCCTGGAGTTTCAACTCATCTCTGGTAGGCCAAGCCTGCTCTCATGCTCTACGAGGTTTGGCTGGCTCATGGCGAGACAAACCAGGGAAGGGCAGGAGCAGAGTGGAAATGTGCTTTGGAACATTTCTGGGAACAACTTGCCCTGGTGCAAGCTCAGGCAGCACTTTGGATGTGCTGCTTTGTACTGTGGGCAACCTCAGACCCTGGGATGATCCTTTCCAAGTCTGCCGAAGTGGTGGAAGTGAGATACGTATGTTTGTATCCTTGCTCCTAGTAGCGTATGAAGGCAATGTGCTCTCTAGATCTGTCCAAGAAATCCACTCGGTAGTAAAAGAAAATTATTCCGGTTGCTTAGCCAAGTACTCTGATATTAAGCAATGCCAGAACTGAGGTTGCTCAGGCAACCTTATTTCTATTCCCTCATTCATTAACATACTAGGTAATCATATAATTGAAGCTACTAATTTTTAGTTCAGGCCATATCTTGGGTTTAGACAAGGATTTGTGCAAGACAGCTTGACCTCCCGTGGAAAGCCTGGGGTCAGGGTTTCAGAGCGCTTTTCAAACATTGCATGTGCTTTGCTGAAAATGCAAGGAACGGGAGGTATGTGGCCATTCTGAAAAATCTGTCAAATGTGAGTGAAATCTCGTTTGAGGAGAACTGCTCATCTGTGAGGTCCCAGCATGGAGACCCTGTGCCCTCTTAGGACAACACTTCACCCTCTGCTGACTCACCCTCACAAGGGTTACCCAGGCAGCCCAGCCTCTATGCCCATGGCCCCGCATACCCCTTTCTTTAGCTGTGGTTCTCACATTGGGCAGCATCTCTCTGACCAGACAGGTATCCACTGACTTCTGGGGAGTGGTCAGCTCTTAATCTTTATCTTGGTTTAGTTGTTTATCCTTGTCAAAATTACAATTGAAAATACTGTTGATAGCATTGCCTCAAATGTTTCAAACCACTCACCATGGCTGTTCTCTTTTCTCAACTGTTTTTCTACCTAAATAATCATTAGTTCTTAGCTAATAGT
Organism: Calonectris borealis; assembly: GCF_964195595.1. Lineage (NCBI taxonomy): Eukaryota > Metazoa > Chordata > Aves > Procellariiformes > Procellariidae > Calonectris > Calonectris borealis. Next base: position 5,908,203 of record NC_134321.1, on the reverse strand, counting down.
GACTGTATTTTCAAATATTACCTAGGTGGTAAAACATAGGATTTGTGTATTTTTGCAAAGGTGTCCTTCTACTGTGCCGTTTGGATAAAAAGCAGTCTAACACTCTTATTCAACTATAGTTTTCTTCTTGAAAACAAACGATGTCTTTCTTATCTGTAACACTGAAAGGTAGTACAATATCAGCAGCTTTTGTTTTAATGTCTATTGCTTTTTCTTGTGAACCTGGAATTTTGCAATCCTGTTAAGTGCTTGTTTTCTCCAATAAATATTCTGCACTGTTGCTATATTTCAGTTGTTAGGTTTCTCAGGGGACAAAGGCAGTAAAGAAAGAAAATGAATAAATAAACAGCTCAAAGTCTTGAGTGTCCAAAAATATTGCAGTATCTTGATTTGAATAATCGAAAATTGAGACTCTTTATTTAGGTACATTTCATCACTTTGAAAGCTTTGCATGCAAATCTAAAGTCTGCCATTCCCTCCAATTCCTTTGAACATTTTCTTTATCCATCTTTTTCTGTTTTGTCTGTTCCAACAAAAGGACAAGCCTACATGTTATTTACAAATAAAGTTAACAACTCTTGTATTTAATGTAAAAAAAAAAAAAATGACCCACAGAATAGAATGGGGCGATTATCTTCCCATGTTTTTGCAAGGACTAAATAAGATGCCTTGATTTTCTTCTTTTGTTTTATTGTAGGAATATGAGAAATATCTACCTTTGTTTAATGTAGATCTATTTCAGAATATTTTAAGTTGCACTTTTCTTAGTCTTAGCTGGAAATACTGAAAATAATTAATCTAATTAAAAACAGCAACAAGACCCCTCCTCCCAGTACTTTATTGGGAAGTTGGACTTAGAGGGGACTTAATGCAGTCATCCCAAACACGAGCACTTTAGTGGACTTCTGCTTCTAATTAATCTCCAAAACAAAGCCAAGGGTCAGCGAAGTCTGACTTCTTTCGACATCTGAGAATGCCAGGAGAGTTCGTTCAAATTACATCTTCGGTCCAGATCTGTTTCTTTCCATGTCTGATCACAAAACCAAGGAAAACATCATAGGCAAACTTGAAGAATGAGGGGAAAATCCTCAGTCCTACCATCTAGCCAGGCCTTGGTTCTTCACACAAGCTGCTCTCCATAGCCTCCCTGTGCCCAATCCTTTATTTCACACCCCCATTTCCTTTAGTTTGTGTCATGATCTAAAACCCTGCTGACACAAATTACACCGAAGAACCCAGGAGTACTTTCTGAACATCCTCGGATACACCTGTATCACCAGGTCTGTCCCAAATACATGGAAAAGAAACCCAAACTCATCGGTTGGGTAGGGCGGTGGCATGCATGGAGGGGGATGGCCGGGTCTGGGGCTGTGCTGTGCGTCAGCAGGGATCCTGACGCAGCCCTTGGAGATGATGATGAGTGACATGAGTACATTGCGATGGAGGCCTCCAAAGGCTCTCATTGCCTGGCCCAGCTTGTTCAACAGTACTTAATTTTTAACATGTGGAAATTTCTGAAATATGCATCTTAGAGTATCTGCTTAGCTTGCCTAGAAAGCTTTAATAATTAATGGAAATTCAGAGTTGAGGTATAGTAATGATTTATATGGGGAGCTGTCTTTACACAATCTGCTCTCAAAGCTTTCTAGAGTATTACTCTCAGTGTCTAATTAACTTCCGAAGAGTGATATCGCTCCTTTCGCTACTCTGATTGATCAAGGACTTAACTGCAAGTCATATTTTCCAAGTGATTCCCCAGTGTCCTCTCAGCTCTTATGAGCTCTTGCTGAGGAACAGAACTGTCTTGGACACCAAGAACTACTTTCAAGTTTTCAGATGTAGTGTCTTAGACATCAGGGTGTTCCTGTTGCTGTTTAGCACACATAGCCATAGAACAGAAATTTCTAGTCTTTAGATGTCACTTTGTATGATGTGATCTAAATATTTTTCTTTTCCCCAGTAGCAAGTCTTCCTGGTACAAGCATGTTCTTTTCACTCTTTGGGATTCACAGACATAAAGGTACACTAATATACTAAAATACACTGAGTTCCCTCCCCGTTTATGGTGGTGAAAGAGTCTTCTCCAGTGTAGGCTGCTCTTACACTAGTGCTGAGTGTGCCATGTATTCCCAGGATATTTTTGTTATCCTTTCCACAAAGGCTGTGCCTTCACCTTGCACCCAAGGGCTTTGCGGTGACAGCACTGGCTTTGGAGACCATGTGTTCAGGCTCATCTATAACTGACAGCTACCAGCTTGTGAGTATCTACTTCCTTAAGATCCAAATATTCCTCTGACAGGATTAATGGCCCCACCTTTTAAGAAATTAACTATATCTCCATTTCCTCTTTCCATCCAAACAGCTTTTCTGATACTAATAACATCAGCCAGAGCAAAAGAGGAGATAAAAGCACTGGTGGCAGAGTTCCATGTGTGAAGGAAGGTGTCATAAAAGTCTTGGAGGGCTCATCCAAAGTTTGTACCAAAATTAATAACTGGCTTTGTCATTTAAATCAGCCTGGAACCCTAATGTATTTATTCTGAAACTTCATGAGGAAAAAGCTAGTCTGAGAGTCCTATGTTGGAACTTCTTAGGGTATTTAATTTCTGTGGAGCAAGAATGAAGATATTTAGTGTATGTCCGCAAGTTACAAGCAGAGGCTGATAACGGAATTCAGGCACTTTGGTTTTTTCCTTTCTTTCTTATATGGCGTTATGTTGTTGAATGTTCAGCTCATTCTGCTCAGGTATGAGTGATTTTGGGGGCTGCTTGGACAAATGCCTTTTGCTGGAGTTGTCCAAGGAGAGCTACATAGGGACGGATGCACATGTTAGTCTAGCATTTCTTCCAAACTGAAGCATTGAGACTTGATGCAAATTACGTTAGAGCTGTCCTACGATCATGCTTCAACTAAATTCTTACCTACTTTACCAACAGGAGAGAATGCATGGAAAGTATCTAAAGAAGAAATAAGTATCTTCCCCAAACAGTTGTCTTATTAAAAAAAAAATCAAAGTATATAATTTTGACACCTGGGTATCAATGAATCCTTCATCCTCCTATTTGTACCATTTCTTTCAGAAAGAAGCAGTTTGTCATGATAAAAAATGTGCTAGGTACAGGTGGAACACAAATATAATTAATTCCAGATAATAATGCTTTGTCCAAATATGAAAACGTAATGCTGGGAGTGTCTAATATTCTGTGTAGGCCTAGTACTGCTCCTATGGAAGAATAAAAGTAGAGTTAGCTTTTCTGCAGGTTTTGTAAAGTTAATCTCTTGTGAAAATCTTACCCAAAATCAATTACAGAAATATTGCCATGTACTCAAAGAATTATAGGTACGTGTCTTAAATGTAATCTCTTAACAGTATTGGTAGAAACCCTTTAAATGTCTGTATCCTAAACCAAAAGTTTCCAAAATATGGCATGCCAGCCATACCAAATAGGCACACAGTTTGGTAGGTCCCTGTTACTGCTTCTGTGCTGCCTCCAACTTCTGAGCTACTACTGATAAAAAAAATTGTGAAGCCCTGTGCAAAATAAGTGTTTTCTGGGTAAAAATAAGTATTAACTCATGTAAGAAGGTGATGTCTTGATACAGATACCTGTATCTTGTTTATCAGCCTGCCTGCCTCCCTCCTTGTGGTATAGCATAGAACTGCCTTGACTTAAAAACAAAAAAGGTGGGAGGACAACCCTTACAAATCAAAGCATACAGTTGTCTTAGTGCACATGCATTATTTTGAAATGCTTATGTTCCTATTACAGTAATTTTAATAACAAAATACATTGCCCCTACAGTATGATGTTAAATATGTGCACCTCTTTAAAGGAGAAGGGCTGCAGACAGCAACATTTAAATTATGGGGCTTCTCCAGGGTGAAGCTACAGAAGAGCTGATCAGTAAAGCAAGAAATCACTGCTCTAGTGCATGTAAGGGAAAGAGGTAATAGGGATGCTGCTACCTGAGGAAAAGGGCAAGTCCTCTTACAGATAAGGGAAGAGAGAGCTGTAAGGGGAGAAAACCATGTAAGGAAAGATTAGGGTTTTTTAAAAAGTGGAAAATTATTTAACATTGAACTTGCATCTCAAGCCAGTCCCGTCTATCCCAAGACCACTGCACATTTGTAAAGTCAACTTTGCAGACCACGCTGTTTCTCTTAGATAACAAGGATATGCAGATAATAAGAGGCGCAAAAATAAATTAGAAAAGGATTTCTTTAATGCTTCTAATAATGTATTTGGACATGATTATCATAATGAATCTTGTAAAAGGAATTTACTGTTTCCCCTTTTATATGATGTATTTCTGACCTTAACCCACTTGATATGTGATTCCTATTCAGCGAAGGTGCCCATAATAGAGGGGCAAGAAGGATGACCAGAGTTCAAACAATAGGGTAAGAAATGCAGAGTAGTGGGAAAAAGCTTCCATTTTCCCATAAGCTGGGGCACAGAAGATACTGCAGCCTCAGCTCTACAGTATCTTATGAACAAACAAATTATGCATGAGTTTGCTCAGGGGACTACTCAGCTACTCAACAATAATGGGTAATTGCCCTCACAAACTTATCCTCATATCACTCATACACACCAACACTTATACTGAAAAGAAAAGACGCGAAGAACAAATTTCAATATAAAACACATTATTATTATGAAAATGACACATTTCCATTTAACCATTTTCTAACAAAAAGAACTAACTGCATTTCAAACAAAATGGGGCTAGGAAATTTTAAACGTTAGTCTCAGTATTTTCCCTTGGAAGGCACACTCAAGATTGTTTTACTTGGCACATTCTGTACTCTTCATTGTAGCAAAGGCTTGCGGGTATCTAATGACACAATCACAGAATGCCATAGAAATTTGGAACAAAATCCCCATCTTCAATACAATTCAGCAGATTCACGCCATATGGAAATCCTGCTGTTTAATGTAACACCATTAAAAGCCACATATTGCTAAATTCATCTCTCAAAGATTTTTGCAAAAGTTGCAGGAACAATATTATTTCTGAGTTTTTAACCTTTATTCAGCCTCCAGCATTCTTAAGAGTAAATGCGTGTTTCATAACAGGATATCCAACTACTTCATATGCTGGTGATATTTTGATTTCTCAAACATACGTAGTAATATAATGGTCTTGTCTCCTTCAGAAAGAACTAATAAGTTACAACTTGATCAATAACTGGGAAAGAGATGAACCGTAGCTAGAGCTCAGCGTCCTAAAATACGATAGGTTAATTTTAATTTATTCTATACATCTTCACCCTAAGCATCTTATTCATTCCTTTTGTTTTCCATATACTTTCAGTTCTAAGTGGCAAGTTCCCTAAGACTGTGTGTTAACATTTTGAATTGTGAAGCCCTTTGGTATTTCTGGACTGCAGATGAAATCATTGATAAAGCTGTTTGCTGCACAGCCACTCGTATGCATTTTTAGTCCATCCCTTTTGGAAAACCTTCTACTGAAGGCAGTCATTAAGGACGCGCAATACGAGTAGACAGAAGGAAGTTCTGGCTGCTGTGTAGATGCTTTACCCAACATTTTCAACCACATCTGCATAGATCTCAGCTCTCCTTACTGAACTGCACGTAGGTGCAAGGATTTCCGAGCTTCATCTGCTTGCAAGAATTGCATCAGAAAGGATACAATAAAGAATCCATCCCCTTGTTGCAGTGTGTTTCCCCAAAATCTTGCTGAAATTTGAAGTAATGTTTCTACCCAGTGTGAGAGTATGTGACTAATACCACCACAGAGAGACCCCATGAAAATGGAGTGTGCATCTGTTTGCCCTGCTAAAAGGAGTATCTTTAAACTCAGAAGTACCTTGTGTAAGATCTATGTACCAGGGAGCTTAGAGGCCCCTGAGAAGAGTCCTACACGAGCTGTAAGCTGCCTTTTCAATCTGCACCTATTTCAGATTTATCAATTTTCTTTTCCATGTCTAAAGCTGGGGTAGGGATTAGCATGAGAGTCAAGGCCAGCATCTCCAGGTGTGGCAGATATAACCAAAAAGCCTACCTTTCCAGATGCTGAGCCCTTTTGAAGACGTGGTGATCACAGATGTCTAGAGAAGGGCCGACATCTTTCTGAAAATATCATTCAGGAAGGATTCAAAATCTCTTCTAAGTCAGCAAGAATAACAGCAGGTGACTTGGTGCCTGAGAGGTGTTGCAGAGACTTCTGTTGTTTGTATAAATATGTCAGGGAAGAGGAAGATGAGTTGGGGCCAACACCTCCAAGAGTTTAGAGAGGAGGAGTGAATGGATCTAAACTGGGAAGGGAGAGGAAACACAGGTAGCTGTTTGTCTTCTGGTTGCAAATTGATAGTTTACGAGAATATTGCCCCTGATCTAGGTGGCCGAACTTATTCTGGTAAATTTTCAGAAGTTGCTTTACACAGCTGTTGGCAGCCTTGTAAGTCCAGAGTTTCAGCTCCAGCGTTGCAACCAGAAAATTATTCTCTCTCACTTTGTCAATAGGAGCAAAGTGGGCTTTACATCTCTTTAGGGAAAACTAGCATAGCAGCAAACAGTCATAAAGGAAAGAATAGATCCTTTAATAAGATCAGCACACTCTGAGTAACAAATTACCTGGATGAGAGAGGAGCACCAGTCCTAGAAACCTTCCTGGATTCTGGCTAGTGCGCTTCTAGCAAGTCACAATGTGTCTCTGTAGCAGGAGGCAGTGAAGCTGCATTTGAGGGTTGTGATGACATTTGTATGTCCCTAATATATTTATAACTTAGGACAGAGTACCTGTGTGTGTGTCTGACATTTTTTTCCTAGTAGATATGCAGAGATTTAAGCAGGTGAAAATGTGTCCACAAAGGACCATAAAGAAGAAAAGGAGTTATAAGGTAATGCAGCAAGAGCACTGATGCATGGTTATTGAAAGTAAAAACGGTTAACATGTGGAAAGAGGTATATAAATGACTGCAAGCCACTTTTTCAAATGTCTTTCCCTGTTGCTCTTAGCAATATCACTGAATATGATCAAATCGTTTTTCCACTCCTTTGCCACAGTAACGTTTGCAAGTTAACAGCCATCTTAAAAAGAGGGCACGGGGTCCACAATAGATAATGCACGTTCTGTTGTGTGATTCTCAAACGCTGTTAGGGCTCTTCACGTGGGAGTTTAAAACCACTCACAACCGGCTCGGCTTTGCTCCCACTGGTGGCAGTGGTTAAGCTTCCCGGGGGCTCTGCGCAGGCTCCCAGGTCTGCTTGTGTGGAGGCTGCAGGACGAGCCCATTGGCTGCAGGTTCAGTAGCACCCAGCGTGCGTCAGTTCCCCATGTGTAAGCCTTGCTATAGTTTTAATTTATTTTTAAGAACACAAAGATACAAGATTTAAATATTGTGAAATCCTGTATATATTTTGGCTCAGTCAGTCATATGCCTGTTTACTCACAGATTCCCCAAAATCTGCATTTCCTCAGGCATTCATGTCTTTCAGACTCTTTATGCCGCTTTTTTTGCCTCAGTTATTTCTTAACACCATGCTGCCTGCTTTTCCTTAGACCCAGTGGAATATGGACTTTTGTTAGCCTTGGTTTTAGCACACGTGGTCAAGTGATCACTGCTTGACTCCCTAACCGCGGGGCCAACAGCACGTGCTGTCAAGGTGGGAAACACCTTTCTGCCCTCCGCATGCCTCCATCCTCCTCCGTGCAAAAAAAATATGAAACCTAATTGTAGCAACATCATAACCACAAGATGAAGAATGGCAAATGAGCCCTGCTTGGTAGCTGGCTGCGGCTGAGCGATGTAGGCTTGTGTCCTCCCAAGCCAGGAGCAGGGTCAGAGCTTTCTAACATCCCGGACAAAACCAGTTTAACTAAAAATGTGTTTAAACTTAAAAGGGGATTGTGAAACCTCTCCCTCCTCGGGTCTTTGTGTAGGGCAGGGTTAGGTTGCTGGATACTGAAAGGGGTGGATTTTGGATTGCGTTTTGCTTGGAAGTACCAGACCAGGAGCACAGGTAGTTGCTGAAGGATTGGGTTTCCCTTCCGGGGGACAGGCACCCACCTCCGTACCGGGGTCTCAGCCTCCCCGTACCACGCTTTCCTCACTGCAAAATGGGCAAGCCTCTTCCTTTCCTTTCTCTTCAAACATACCATCCCGGGGACAGGACGGTGTGCCTGCACGGCACCCCATGTAATGGGATTCTGCTTTGGGTTGGAACATCTTGATGTTAATATATTAAAATAAATTTAAAAGATTGAATGCTTTTGGTTCCCTGAGAAAGGTGGACTGCAGGAAAAAAACACTTGCAAGCTTCATAAATGTGGTCTTTCCTGTAATTGAGCAATCTCTGTCATTGAATTCCCCTTTCTCTCTCTTACCAGAAGGATTATTATTATTTTCAATAAATAGCACAAGTTTAGGGTACTTGCATTATCAAAGAGTTTGCAATCCTGATTAGGAAATCTATTTAACCTGGTGTCAATTGGCCTCCTTGATGTGAAAATCCACCCGAATCCTGGGAGAGAGGGCAGGCAGTGCCCCAGTCAAGTTTCTACATGAATAACTTGTTTTAGGAAGAAGCAAAGGAAAAGCAAAGGTTTGCCGAACAGTCAAAAAGTGAGGGGAATGTCTCAGTGGAGCATTGAAGGGAATAGATGCTTATGCGGGCCATGAGATTTTGTTTTAATCATAGTGATAAACCTTTTAATTTTGGTGCACAGCAACAGCAGCTTTAAAAATGAAATAAAGGGTTTGTGACTAGCGAGAGTCCTTGGTGTTGCTTCCAGAGCATTGCTTGGGCTGTTATTAAAGCCCTGCCAATGGTTTCAAGTGGAACAGCTAATGTTTCAAGTGTTCATAAATAATTGTTTAATGTTCCAAGCACTTTAGGAGCAGGTTTTAAAAACTAGCCTTGCACTGATTATTTCCACTGCTGTAAAAACATTCTTTCGACAGTAGCTTTGTCTGCTACTTAGAGGTTTCTGTGAAAAGGAAAAAAGGAATCAACGACCATCCACTGTGAATCGGTATAGAGGGATGTACCCGGCATTGGACCTGTAAAAAAACCTAAAACTAGCAGATTTCCCCTCGAAAATTGGCCAAAATCTGGAATAACTTTGTGGTATTGTGAAAGCAGGGCCACATCCATGGCTGGTATTTGAGAGGTCACAATGGGCCGTCTCTGCTTCTGTGGGTGCTGGAGCAGTGCGGTGGGATTGCACCGGGTCCCAGGGAGGTTGTGGGTTGCCTCGATTTACCCAAACCCATGGACGACGCTTTAAAGCAGGGTTAGAGGTGAGGTCTTTTCGTTGTAAGCAGGAAGCCCTTAGTGCAGTTAAACACAGCCCGAGCAGAGCCAAGAACTGGGCTTGGTAGTTTAAAGAAAAAGTGGTGTGGTAAAACCAAAGGGGAGCAGAAAGTTTGGGAAGAGGTAGAGGCTGTTTGCTGAGGCTGCAGACAAACCAGGGTTGCCGGCCCTGGGACACATCCTGGCCCTGCTCTGCTTCCCCGGGAGCAGGATCCGGCCTTGGAGAACAGGCAGATCTGGCAGCACCCCTGTTGTCGCTCCCACGCTCTCTGGAGTTGTCGGCAGGTGGAAATTGTGGTGGGGAGAGAGTAAAACATGCAGCTTAAGGTGATCATTTTGGTCAAGGTTTGCACTCTTAATTTATGGTTTTAGTTGCTCAAACCAAGTTGTTCTTTTTTTTTCTTTTGAAACATGGGGGAGACTAAGAAACTTTTATAAGCAATCATCCCATTAAAGTAAAATAGGTTGGAAGGCACACTGACTACTCCTAATTACGCTGAACATACACAGTATGTCAGAGAGAGCCTTTCAGTTTGATCCCTGTAACTTTCTAGGTTTTGTCTGAATGTTTTCCCTAAGATGATGTTTTGGTGCTATTTTGCTGTTGTGCACATCACATTTATTTCTGATGGCTGAAATCCTATTTTTAAAAGTAATTTTTCCTTAAAAAGATCTACATGTGTATATATAAGCACATACAAATTTTAAGGAATTAGACATTTCTATTTAGTAGGTAGGATTAAGAAATTTTGTGTGTATAGATATTTTTATAAGTATATTTATAAATATTTATTGAAACATACTCGTGTAACCTTATGAAGGATAGTCACAGGAGCATCAACCTTCATGTGGATGAGTGTTTTCAAGATTGAGCCTTAGCTGTTAGCCCTTGTGTGAGGATTTAACTAGCAGGTCTTCTGCTGCAAAAATACATCCCCCTCTGTTTGCCGTTACAATTTGGAGATAAAAAGCACGACTTTATTTCTGCCGTTTATTAGAACTAGATCGTGCAGTAACACTGGAAGCTTGTGCAAACACCAGTTACCTCTCTGTTTGTCGCCTTTTCTGGTTTGGGTTTTTGGTTTTTTTTTTTTTTCCTCCTCTCGTAGACATGTGTCTTAAATATCTCATCAGTTTTCTGGGCGATGCAGTGCCTCCTGCTCGGGTGTAGAGAGCTGGTTAAGTAAGCAGTGAGCGGGCTGCCAAGGGTACGTTTGTCGGGAAGGATGGCGGGGGGGGGGGGAGGAAGAAAAAAAGCTTTTGAGGCCAATTGTTTGATCTGAGGAGTATCTGCAGCCAGCATCTCTGCTCGGCCGGGATTATTCTTGCTCGGCTGCCCTCTGCCGGCATCGCTGGAGGGTGCAGGGGCCGCTGCGCACCCGGCGCCGGATCCGGCCGCGCACGGCACCGCGCCCCTCCGCGCGGGAGGGAAGGCTGATTTAATTAAGCATGAAAAATAGCCAGCATTTGTATGGATCAAAGAAAACAATTATGCATAATGGTTGAACAGAAAACAATTGACTATTATTGAATGAGAGGATTGCTCTAATTAATCCAAAAGATATACCCACTGCTAAATGAGGTGAAGAAAAAGCTCAAGAATAGATTTAACTCTGGAGCGTAATATAGCTGAGGCAAGGGGGCAGTTTATGACTCAACACAGTAGAATTTCTGCTTGTAAATGTGATTGCTAACATTTCTTTTTTTTAATCACAATTTTCCTAACTTGCAAATGAATCTGAAATATGTAGAAATAATAGTGTCTGTCGTATAAAATGAATGCATGTTTTTCTTCTTTAAGGTTTTATTTTTAACTGTCTCTAGTAAAAGTACATTAGTCATATTTATCTCACTCATGAAAGAGCCTCTTTCTGTAACTCGCTTCGGATTTAACCCCTTTAAGGTTATCTACAGTGTCAGCACGCTGTCTGCTTTAGGACGTCAGTGTCTGTCCCTAACTCTTTATGGATGTTTTATTGACATTTGGAAGGCCATGCTGTGTTAAGGAATAAATGTAAATTCAACGAGAAACAGCAGAATGTCACTACCGTCCTGTTTGTGGTCAAGCAGTCTTATCAACACAGAGGGAAAACTGAGGCTGAGGAAAGAAGTGGTGAAGAGGGGGTGCTACTTCCTTCCTTCTTTCTCCAGCATTTCCTTGCCCCTCCTCAACGTTTCCATTTCCTTTTCTATTTCCCAGTTTCAAAGATGGATGTTCAGTACCTGTGACCCTTAAATTTCTTATTCTCTGTTACATTTACATAGAGAAGATTACTAAATCTGCAGATAGAATTAGAGGCCAAACTAAATTCTTTTGTATTGATATAATCATGGGAGTTATTTTAAATGTGATGGATGTAACCTGAGAGCAGAGTACGTCCAAGATGTCTAAAAGGCAGACACTGTATGAGTATTTATGAAAAAAATCTGTGTGCTCTTAAGATGTCATGCATAATCCGCACTGTGTGTCTCTTCAGTGTCACAAGCACATTTACATAGATTGTCATGAATTTCAAATTGCACCTCAAATCAATGCCAGAGTAAAATTACCTTCGAGCACAATGCAGCTTTCCTTGAAGAGTTAATCATACAGGTCTCGCTCCGTTTGGAGGTAGAGCTAGCCCTCCCGTGACACTCGTGGCTCGCTGCTCACACAGTGCCAAGGTCAGGTGCCCGGACACATTTGTAGCACCTCCACGGGACCTAATGCCACCAGTGTCTGGTGCCACCTCCTACCCTGTGCAGAACACGAAGCGTGAAAACAGTGCGTGATGAATGCAGCTATCTCCTTAACTGGTGTGAGCGATGTCTCCGAAGGGTATCATGTACGTGCTTAGGACTCTGTTTTGACAAACCGTTTGTAAATATCCCATGAGGACTCTGCTCCAACAGGTACAAGAGCTCTGAAGCAAGCATTTTCCCAATGCTGTAATATTGTTGCCGTCATCTAATTGCATGTGCCTTGATTGTGGGGAAAGATGCCTTGAGTGTGCTATTCTTTGGTACGGTCTAACCATAAAAGGCTAAACATGGCCTTGCGCCAACTCCAATGGTTGCACGCGTCCAAATTGGATTAAGGCTCAGTCAGCAAGACCTTTTGGTTGTGGGGAGACAAAAAGAAACAGAGATTTTACAAGGAGCTGCTCAGGGTGACACCATGGCACCTGGTAGGAACAGCTGGGTCATCTGATCCCAGGCTTCTTGCCGTGTCCCGGAGCACATTGCATCTCTCCAGAGGGTAAAAGCTTCCGCTATGCCCAGAAACAGCATTCAGCTAGTGTAATGTGTTTATTTTTGGAGAGAGACCATACGGCTGAAGCAGTTTCTTGTGGCAGATTACCAGTTACAAGTGCTATAAATCACGGTGTGTCCAATATTTTTGCCATGGGTCAAACAGCCACACTTACCAAAGACCACTCTTCTACTCTGCAAATCACTGCCTCCAGAAACGGCTTTTCAGCAAGCATGGTCTTTCAAGCCCGAGGCTTGAATTGCCACATGAACTGGGGGCACGACGATCCTCGGGCGCTACCGCCGCTTCGGTAGCCGATGGGAAGGAAAGGAGGAGTGTTTGGGCCGATGGCATTGCAGTGATGAGAGACATGTAAATGCCAGCAATGCTATTTAGCATTTCTCGAGCAAGAGAATGGGCCAGCAGATACGTCGTGGATCCTCGCCAAGCATGTAGGGGGACATGTTGTTAACTTGCTGGTGGCTGCTGCAGCCAAGAAACCGAATAGCCATGTAGGGACTGTGGCGGGCGGGAGGGAGAGAGCACATGTAGAAATAAGGCTTCTCACTCAACAAATTCTGCTGTTTGCATGCAGAAAAAGAGGTATTTTTGCAAGTGGGGACTTAGGAACAAGATGAAATCTTCCCACTTTTATCAGCAAGGCAGTTAGTGACAAGCACATGGTGAAAGGCTCAAATTCTGGTGCAAATTATCATGAAAACAACTGAACACACAGAAAATTTGGAATTGCAAAAATCAGGAAGCCACGACTTTGTGGACTGACAAGATGGAAAAGACGTATTCATTCTAAGGGTTTTGTGGTGTAATTTAGCCCTCTGGGCATTACCCTCACTTCACAAATTTGCTGCAGGTTGAGACATCTCCACTGAGAGAGACAACTGGTATTTTATGTGCATAGAAAACATAATAATCCCAGGCACTTGGGACATCTAGTAAAGTATGGAAACTCTGATCAGGACTGGGGAGTGCTGTCCTGTCAATGTTCTCCTGGAGATCAGCCCTCTGTGTACTTAGCTGCTCACCTGAAACTATGGAAAATTTCTTTTTCCTTTCCCACCACATTTTAAAAGATGCAGAGAGCTGAGAGCGAGTGTTTTGTTCCATCCCTAAGGTAGCCGCAGTTTGGTGGTAGGTGAAGTAATGACTATATATAGTCACTAAAGTGCCTTTGGATAGTTCTGGAGAACAACTGCTGTATAAATTTAAGGTATTATTATTATTAAGGTATTATTATCGTAAGTTTGCCGCAAGTTGCAACGAGACTGCAAGAATTGCCTTGGAGCACCTAATACTGGCACAGTCGCAGAATTTAAAGTTCTCTTTCTGTCAATATTGTGTTAATTTTATCTGGTGCTTTTGATTAAACAAACTAATCTGGAACAATTTCAGTAGCTGATTTTCTAAATAGAAAAGGCACTAATAAGTGAACATCAAGTTGCACCCCTCTGGCATCCAGTGAAAGGAAAATCCTTTATGAACAAATCAAATGTGGTCACACTGAGTCCTAAACACTGCTCAGCTCCCATCATGCTGATTTAATCAATCCTCATGAGGTAAAAAAGGTAGAAAGTGGAGAATAATATGCCTGATGATGAGATATTTTAACGAAATGCATTGGGATAATTTAGTGGGGAATGAAAGTACTATGGATAAAAGTGAGTCGGAAAGCATGAAAAACACCAAACGTATCTGAACACGTGTGTAATATCAAACAATGGTTAAACATCCTTCATCTGGGCTTCACAGGTAGAGGGATGAATTGGAGGCGATTCGGCTGTGAATCAGTGGGGTCAGGGACGAAGTGGTGCAAGAGTTAAATGATGGCTGTAGTTTGGGAATCGATGGGAATAGGTCTTTTGGGGTTCTGTGGTTGCTGTTTCTCACCGGTTCATTAGAAAGCTTGCAGGGAGAGCTCCCGGTGCGGGGAGGCATGTGGAGCTGGTGTCTTGGAAGTGTGAGCCTATACACTTACTGGCTGTGGAGGCGGAAATAGGGTCCTCAGTGTCTTAATAACCATTGTGAGCTGAGCTAAAATAAGTGGCTGTGCATGTTGAGGGTAAAGCAGATATATTGGCCTCTGTGGATCTGCAGTGCCCTGGATAAATCATCTTTCTTCACGTATGATATTATCAGTGTGAGGAAGGCAGAAGGCTGTTGCAAGTTCCTGTAGAAGGGCAAAGGGAGTTAGGTGGTCATGTTTTACTGTTTGGACCACAATGGACCTCTGAAGGTAAAGAGAAGCTCACTGCAATTTGTACTTTATCCTTCTGTAAATAAGACTGATCTGAGACAGATGTTTGGGACATAAAGGCACAGCCAAGATTCATGTTCAGGTAATAAGACCTCAAGCAGAATTTAGGTAAAATCTCTGTAGTCCGAGTGCTTTGGGCACTGGAAGGCATGGAGAGATACTCCTTACACCGGCATGTGACACTGAACGTGTGTGTGAACAAGACGTGGACCTGTGTTGTAATTGTCCCATCCGGCCATGGACTACCAGATGCGTTGTTGACAGCTGCACAACAGGAACTTGTGAAAAGAAAAGAAAAAACCAAAACAAACAACAAAATGACAATTTAGAAAAAGATTGAAGCATATTATCTATATGTGTATTATTTATGTGGGCATAACAAATTACAGAGCAGGAAAACCACAGGAGAGGTCTTGAAGTGATGTTGAATTCCCATACCTTGATTAACCAGCTGGAGATCAGGTCCATAGTTTTCCTGAAGCAGTTTTGTTTTTTTTTCTCAGAATGCACACTGGGAGCAGATCTTTTGAGTAGGAAGGTGCCGTTTTTATACAGTCACTGTTCAGACCATAGCCACACTTAAAGCCAAAAATAGAAAATATATTTTAGAACTTGTTAAATTAAAAAAAAAAAAAAAAGAAGAAAGAAAAACCTCCAGCAGAACTTTGCATTCTCTGACTTTTCAGACTTTCAGGTCTGCTCTCCTGATTACACATTTTCTAGCTGATGACATGCCATCAGCTAAAGATGGATTTTAAACACAAGTCATGTCAGAAGTTTCATTTAACCTCTTCAATATAACAAGCTGCTGATGGTTTACATTTCTGACAGTAGAGGTAAATTAATCTGTGATGGATGTTTGGAAGGGAGAGAGAAGATTTGCAAAGAGTGAGGAAGAAGTAAAATGGTAACTGGTGAAGGCACTGGACATCTTCTGGAGTGTAGTGAGTGGTGGGTGGGATGTGGGTGTGGTGATATTTCTAGATCTGCATCTATAAGTATAGATATATCACGCTTGCTATGTGTATGTATGTGTGTTTTTTAAATAAAAATAGTTTTCCATTATACTGTGCAAGTCTGACATTTGATGAGGTAGAATATTTCCAGATGGGTTGGATTTTGGAGAATAGGGAGTAGGTTATGATTTGTCTAATGAAATGTTAATTTTTTGGCAGTCAGAGGGGTTTAGGGTAAATCAGTTAAACCCAAAGATGATTAAAAAGGGATTTGTGAAACTTTGGAGTAGTAATTAGTATTAATTGAGGCCATCATTATTTTATATGATAAAGGTAGTATGCATGTGTAGTTGGACAACAAAAAATCGCTAGGTTCATATTCCTTCTTTCTGGGGATTGTAAAAGTTTGGGAGGGAGCTCTTGTTAGTAAGTAATCCCAAGAGACATAACACGGTAAAACCTTGACACAAGAAAATTCAGCCAGGAGACAGTTGATTTCTCAGCTGGGAGGTACTTCGGGAAGAGATGGCATCTTGCCGTCTCCACCAGGACTTGGTAATAATTCTCACTATTCATGAACAGATGTCTTTGGTTAGATTCCCTAGGTGCATTTGAATTCATTAAAGGATCTAGGGAATCAAGATATTAATTCTAAATTATTACATATTATAGATTTTATTTTCTGGAAGAATGGGAACATGGCAAAAAAGAGGTTGTAGTAAAAGTGGTAAATGATGTCAGGATAGCATAATCACAGAATACTATTATGCCACTCCAGGCTATATTGTATCTTTTTTTTTTGCTTTAAGACTGGCTATCTAAAAATAGTTTGGTGAAAGAGTGAGTTTTAAATTGTGTGTGCTGTGAGACTGAAATTCTGTAGTTGGAGACATTCATAAGTGATATTTGTCCTGATATTCAACTGGAATAAAGTATTAGCGCTCTGTTGAAATCCGTATGAGGATACCAATTTACAGCAGATGAGGATCTGACCAGCTAACCTAAAGCATTCCATAATTGCAAGCTGAGCTATTTCATATCTAATTAGTAAGGACTGAATTAAAGGACCACTAGGCTTAGGTTATCATATGTGAGTTATTCTCAATGATCAGCACTTTGATATTTTATGGGGACACCGGAGGATGGATACAAACTCCCTGCAGATGGAACTTGTACTTTATAAGAGCAGCCTGCAAGCCTTCCTTTCCCAGGTCAGCTACTTTAGGGAACTTTGGAGACAATATTTTGAAACTGAACATCCAAAAGCTTTTCAAAGCTTCATGACTAAACTCTGTTCCAGTACTTGGTTGCATTAACAGATGTGATTTTTGTCAATGGGAACTTGGCAGAAGAACAAATTTCATCAGCTAATATTTGTAAACTGCTTTGAGATCCACTGATGGAAGGAAACCTGGACTGAGAATAAAAAATGCCAACTATTGAAGTTTGTTTGCTGAATTTTCCATCTTTGAATCTATATTTATAGAATTTCTTCACATCTCTTTAATTATCGCCTTCCAATTTTATTCCTCTATCTTTCTTCCCCATTTTCTGCGTACAGATGGTGCTTTAGTCATTTTTCTGTTCACCCAAGGTTTTGCTAACACAAAGAAGGGCCAGGTCATTTCAATTGGTTTTACAGGTATGCTCAATTTGAGTTTACTACCTCCTCTACCTCTTACTAAAGGCAATTTAACCCATTATAGCAAATACCCAGGACCTTTATCTGGATGATATCAAAATATTGATATTAAAATATCAAGCAGTGTCTCATTTCAGAGTCCACCTCAAAGGATGGGGTTTTTTCCATTTGGTTTACAAATCATATCTCCGCTTTGATTGTTTTTTTTTTCTTGTTCTTCTGTCTCCCCATTTTGCAATGGACTTGAATGAAGGGAATCCTCTGTAAATGGCGTTGCCAGTGAGGTAGCCTGAGAACGATGCAGATGATGGGCAGGCCAAGACAGCTCATCTGCAGTAGTAATGCTTGTTCAAGTTGCAGCACATCTTGCAAGGACCCTTTGGTCATCCTCTTTTGATATATTCATCAGCATGGTCATGACTATCATCATCAGAAAAAACCTGCAAGTGTGTATTTCTTCCACTTGCACTTGAAAAATTCCTAACTGAACACTTTGTTATAGTTGTAAAAATAGTTAATGCAGTACAAGATTTTTTTTTTTTTTTGGGGGGGGGGGAGTAATTTCTTTGCACAGGCTCTAGAATTACAGAATTTTTTAACATATAAGAATTTGCCTGGACAGACATCTCTTCTGAAGTTGGGGTATGCTTTATTTTCCCCCAGCACTAATGCAACATATGTTTCAAGCCAGTCCTGATAATGTTTTTCAGTGGTATTCATCTGTGATATTTGTAGTGAGTTTCTTGGTGTAATTGTAATTCAGAAGTTGTCTGTAGCCCTGTGATATGTGCATAATTGTCCCTGTCCACTGTAACCACCAGCACCTCTTGTCAGCAGGATTGATGGTAATGTTTTGGTTCCCTTTTTAATAATTAATTGCTGTTCCTTCCAACAACAGGGGATTCAAAGTGGAGCTTTTGTTGTTCTAAATTTGAAATCTTAAGTCTGTGGTGATGTTTCCAGGAGGTATTTTCTCCAGTTCAACATACACTCTAACCACAGGTGTTGTACCATCAAAGAAAGAACCATATGCTAATTTAAAAATAACAGGCCTGTTTATTGTTGCAGTGCATCATCATCAAAGAAAACAACAACAACCACCTGTCTTTAGCTGTATAATTAAACCGATGGGTCTTTATTCTGTGATAAATGATATGGTAATATATGGATATGGAGAATAAGAGAAATCATCCTTTTAAACTTTAGAGATGTTTGCAGCACTGTTGACAACTGCTTTTTAAAATTAGGGTTGTTTTAAAAAAATCTGTTACTAATAAGATGCTTTTCCTGGTGTAGTTATGCTTCCTTTAGCACTTTCTACCATGCTGGAAATTCATCTTTCCATAGCTTTGGATGGCCGCCTGTTCTGGTATCTTTTTGTGCGTGGTCTTCAGTGATTCATTCCATTTCATTTTTATCACCTTTTTCTTTACCGCTCTCAAAGGCCCATTTTTTTGTCTTTCTCCAAGCCTCTTCAAGCAAGGCAAGCTCCACACCAAATCTGGTCCATATTGTGACCAGATACAAGGCACATACTCCTTGTCTTCCTTTCTGTCCCACCATGGAGATCCAGCCAGCCAGCTCCTCTCGCAGGCAGTGGTGGTCCCATTCTGCAAACAAAAATCTGCTGCTTCTTTTAAAACCAGCATGACACTGATGTTTCTCCCTGCCAAGCGCCAGCAAATACCTCAGGCTTTGAATGTTGACTTCTTGGTAAAGGAATCAGTTGTTGAATCTGTACGTATATAAGTTTCGCTTGGACTGTTTGTACACATATACCAGTTCTGGAATGGCTTGGTCAGACCTCCACAGCCAAACCTTGCGCTAGTTGACCACGTTTCCTACCAAAACCCAACTCTTAGCGAACATGTCTACTCCTACAGTTACTTTAATTGGAGAACAAATTATAATATTGTTTTCACAGATCACTCTTTCTCCAGAAACTCTTTTGACACAGAAACTTGCATAACTAGTGCTCTTAGATGAGTAATCTGAATCGTGTTTTCTTTTAAAAGGCCAATCCTAAGTCCCTTTTGCTATCCACTAGACCTGTCAGCGCAGGCAGAAGATTGCGTTGGCCTGCAGGGATGTGTCATATTGAACCTGTCATATAGGAAATGGCTCACAAAGAATTTGGGGCATTAAGAATTTAAGGTCTTTGACAAACCAGTAACATTCGTTATGATTTTTTTTTTTTCTTGAGAATTAGTGTGTCCTACATTTTCTATGATGCCTTTTTGCTATGCCCTTATTTAAATATTTTACTCTGATTAAAGCGGAAAGGTATGCCAGGTCAGCTGGGGAGCTCTGCACCTTTCCCTGTTCTTGCAGGGATGGAGGAGGGGGACGCCCACCTCTCTGAAATCCCTTCTTTCAGAATTCAACCTTATTTTTTTAGGCTTGTTATCACTTATGCAGCTTCCTGTTGTCTCGGTCTCTTAAGACAAGAAAAATGTGCCTGTCCACAGAGTGCGCCTTCTGGGTAGAAATACTGCCATGGGCTGGTATCTTCATCTTGGCAGTTGTGGGTTTATTATTCTGAGGACAGTGGTTTGTTTTTGAGCTGAGTTGCTGAAGCAGATGTTCTTTACTGCAAGCTAATAGAAAGGTGCGTTTTCTTCAATGGGCTGATGTGAATGAATTAACGCCAGGCAGGAATGTTTCTTTTGTGGATGTTTTGTGGCCCAGGTTTAACTATTTGTTTATAAAGTTGGCAGTGTGAATTTTGGGTCTGTTATATCTTATTAGTTCAGGTGCTATAACTGGACAATAAAAGTGTGTGGTTTTGTGTAAAGGAACCAACATATGTTCAATCTTTTCTACGCAGGCAGGAGAGGTGGTCTGCAGAAGCCATGCTAGTCACTACTCTTGTTTAATGAACATTGCAGTAAACCTGGCAGTGTTTTCCACATGAATGTCCAAGCCACAAATTAGCTCCACTAGCCTGCTTAGGTTTCTTTGACCACCGGTCTGAAGCTGTTTTACGCTGTTACCTCAAATGCTGTCCTGCAAAGTGCTTGATTTTGCAGTGCAGGTCCCCCTCCAGATTACGGTCTACACCTGATTGCACTGGCAACCCTCTCCTGTACTTTTCTCTAGGACTTTGTTCTGTAGACTTATTTCTAATCATCCATAAATAGACTCATCTGTGTTAGGTCTGTATGTCTGAGTAAGGGAAGCCACATGACAGCACGCCTCACTTGTTGGAGCAACAGCAGATCTGGGGAGAAAACTTGGCTTCATGGGAGTGGATGGAAAATTCTCATTGAATTAAACACATCCAAAATCTCTGACAGCTTCTTCTCCAGACTCAGATTCCTTGTGTGGGATGGGGTGAGCTGCACAGGCTTGGTTTATCCTTCAAAAATATGGCTAGTAATACTCAGTTCTGTAACAGCTCTGGATCCTGGGAGAATAAGACGCTGAAAAAAGTATTTCATTTATTTTTTTCTATTAACATGTGCACTTTGTTTTGCCTTTTCTGGATAGTGGTTTTGACCATTTTATTTTATCAAATATGCATGTTATAGGAAGTTTAGGAATACGGCATTATGACCAGTTAATTGAGGTTATTATGGACTTAGGCATGTGTTGAAGGGTTTACAGGATCGGTATATACATTTCACTGTAGAGCTGGGCTGAGAGATAGTTTTTCGACAAATAATTTGACAGTTTCAGCTTGTTTTTCTATTTTATGACTTCAGTGAATGAAGTATGGAACTCTGGCATTTATTGAAGATGACTGAGGGAAACATGAAATTAGAAAAAATATATTCCCCATTATATTTGGTTATTGGAATAATTTCTTTTCCTGATGCTTTTCCTTTTAGGAAAAATAATAATGAAATTGTTCCTGCTAGAAACTGGAATCTTTCAAAATTGACTCTTTACAGCTTTGAGAAATCCCAAGGATTTCATCAGAGCACAACTGATGATACAAAAACCTGAACCAGTGAAAACTAAAATCAGGGCTGTGAAACAATTAGTAGAGCATTACAAGTGAAAGTGTATGTAATTTTTTTTCCAAGAGGGCTACAACTTTGACTGTCTTTTTTAGTCATTTTAAACTGTTATTTAAAATATTTTTGCAGATTGTGAGCATGCATAGATATGATTCATATTATGTTGCCTATTTCCCCAGGCTGCAGGACAGGTATTGGTCCCAAGGGGCCACCTTCCCCATCTCTCCACCTTAAGGCAAGACCACCTGTACCTGTCATATCTGACAGACACTTGTCTAATCTAGTCTTTAAGACCTCCAATGATGGAGACTCTCCATCCTCCCCAAGCAACCCATTCTAGTGCTTCCCTAGCCTCATTGTTCAGTAATTTTCCCTAATGTTTAACCTTAATCTTTCTGCTGCAATTTAATCCCATTATCTGCCATGGGCATGGAAAATAGATTCCTCCCTTCTTCTTTGCAGCAGCTTTTTATGTGTTTGAAGGCTGCTCTCCTATGCCCTGTCTGACTTGTCTTCTTAAAGCTAAGCCACCCCAGTTTGTTCATTTCCTCAGAGGTCCTTATGGTCTCTAGCCCTGCAATGACTCGTCAGATTGTATATGGGTGGTTTGGATCTTCCTCCAAATACATTTCTCAAGTTTCTGTGCTGTATTTTATGTAGCTGAGGAAGCCTTGACGCTACAAAGTCTTGCAGAGTGGAAGACCATTAAAGTCAGTGGGATGAGTGGGTAAAAAGCTACACCTTTGTGCATGTCTGTGGACAGGTTGCCTCATCACTGGAGATGTCACATACCATTCACTCATGCCAGTTGCTCCTTGCGTAGAGCAGACAGGGTATGTTTTGCATTTTGCTCCTTTGCAAAATAGGTGTTAGCTCCCGGGGGCTCCTGCAGCAGCTGTCACAGGGCAGCCAGAGATGGTCTGCACCTCCCTGCTCCCATTGCTCCCTACCCTCCGCACACGTACCTGCCTCATGCCATGCTGCGGCATTATTTTCTGCCCTCTTCTACAGCCTGGGCATATGGACCTGAAGTAGAAACTTATGGGTATATGCAAATGTTTTAATGATGCTATTTGCATATCTGGAAGTGATTTACAAAACGCTGCACATGGAGCTGCTTAAAACTTGGCACCAATAGTTCGTAGAGGATCATGGCTCAACACAAGAGAAACTGAATATTCAGCTGGTTTTTGCCAGCTCTCAGAGAAGCAGTGCAGTTTTGGCGACTGCTGAAGCGAGTCTGTCAATGAAGGAAGACGCTTGAGTCCTTACATGAGTTTCAGCCCTGCCCAAGGGGAAAACATCCCATGATGTACTGCCTTTCTCTGCTTTCTTGCCACTTCGGGATGAGCAGCCAACTGCAGTTGGTCCTGCTGTTGGGAAATGCTGTCCTGCAAACCCTCGGGAGTGCGGGCAGGCAGGGAGGTCTTGGGGGTTGGAGCAGCCCAGGAACTGCTTTATGCTGAAATCTACACTGTTCTTGCAGTCTTTATTTATTTATTTGCCCCTCCTGGGATATGCATTTATAAGACTTGGAAATACATTACATTTAAATATCCGAGTTTGGATTCTTTTCAGAAACAGGCAGCATTTTATACTGATCTGTATATTTTGGTTTTAGGTGGACCCCCTTTTCAGAGCGCCTGTGTTGGGAATCAAATTCACCTTTCCCATACCTATTTGTAACAGCTGATAGTGTCAAAACCGTTACTTATGCACTCCCTATGGAAATGTTGTGTGAGGTGGGGAGCTGTGCTAGAACAAACGAGCAGAGGCACCTAAATCCTGCAGCATCACTTACCTGTTTCTTTTAAAAATTCCTTAGTATAGGGCAATCTCAATAGGAGAGGGGAGGCCAGATTGCACTTATTTGTGTTCACCTTTAGATTCAGCCAGCTCTGTTTCCCCTACTTTCCTTTATTTTGGCTTGATAAGAGTGAGGGCATTGGTACTTTTGGAGAGTGCATAGAAAATATGTTGCTGTAGTCAAAAGAAAATCTGCTCTCAAACCCCTGAATGCAAGTGCATGATACGTGTGTATCAAATTAATTTATCAGGATCTGAGTTCAAGCACACACAAAAAAGTAGGTTTTTGTATATGAGAAGCTCCTTGCAGAAGAACATCTTTAATGCTAAGGGTTTCCATGAGTCCAGGTAGAGATTGGACATGTTCTTGGAAGAGGAATCCACAGGGTGCTATTAAACAGAAAGAAATCACACATGACTAAGAAAAAAAAACAGAGCTAAGAAGTATTTAAGGGAGGAAGTTTTATATAAGCTTGACCTGTCATTACACTCCTGCCCAGGCACCTGCTTGTGTCTGGTGGTGGAGGCAGGGCCCAGGGCGAGAAGGACCTTTGCCCAGTACAGCCATTCTTATGCTTGCTTGACTTTCTTGCCGTCAGATGGAAAGTTTTGTGCCATCTTACAGGAAAAGGAAGGAGAAATACAACATCATTCTGCATAGCATGTTTAGACACTCAGAGGGTAGGTGAACCTTGTAAGTCCATGATGAAAATATCCCTTTCCCAAATGCCCTTTGTTGTGTGAGCACAAGGACGTAGCGGAAGGGCCCTGCATACTAAATCTCAGGTTTCTCGCCTACTTATGTCAAGAAAGAAGTGGTTACAGCAGATGAGGGAAGTGCAAGGAAATAGCAAGATGGGGTATCTTGCAGTGCCCCAGCTTCTGAGGCATTGCCAAGCATTTTGATGGCTTTGTAAGGAAAAAAAAAAAAAAAAACATTTAAAAGCATTTTAAAGAGAAAAAACCCAATTCAGGGCTGGATTCCTCCAGCTGCTAAAGGCTGCTCTTCACAGAAATATTTACCTGTTTCACCCTATTTACAGGGTTTAATGTACTGCTTGCAACTCTGTGTCTATGGGATGCAGTGATATGGTGGGATACAAAAGGCAGAATATTTTCTCTAAAAGGAAACAAGAATGTCCTGTTGCAAAAGACAAAATCATTCCCTAGATTGTCCCCGCTCCAGACAATGCACAGCTAACATACCGCTTACAGCACGTTTTGTTGCCATTCTGCTAACATTGCATGTACTTTATATTTTCTTTGCAATTGTATAAATAGCATATAGGAAAAGGGAGACTATTTAGGGAAAATACTAATTAAAATGAACAATAGAAAATAGGAGATCTTATGTTTCTAAAATTAGAGGCTGGTTATTCAGTAATAAATAGCCCTGTCATTATTAGTTTGCAGTCCCTCCTTTCTCTTGCCTGACACACACAATATCACTGTTATCCGTGGTTTGCCTGTCTAAACATGGTTTCTTTCCAGCACTCTACATTGTTTGCTAGCCCCTATTACAAAAGTTCCCGGTTCTGGGCTTATCTGGCAGACGAAAATAAGGAGAAATGTTCTTTCTAAACAAAATGAATTTGATGAAGGAATAAAACAAATGTTAACAAAGGTACTTTCATGGGCTTCCTGCTAGATATTGCTTATTGGCCTCTGGTAATTTCAGAAACCTGGGAGCATGGACCACGATTTTATTTCCTAATAATTAGTAAGTGTTTTGATGGGTATGATGGCTTTGTTAAGAATGTGCTTGCTTAACTTAAAGGGGAAGTTTGATTTGCATGTTGGAGTACAGTGAATAATTGCTACGTGCAGGCATGGCTGCATTTGGGGCTGTTCTTGTGAGAAAGGCAACGAGATTTGTGCCTGCATGAGTAAGGACCTCGATTTTGTGTGATTGTGGCAAGTCTCCACGCCAGGCTAACGAGCTGCTTCAGGACTTTTACATCCCAAGCAAAAGCACGGAGATAGGTTAAATTTATGGTCCCTTAGTGTACATAATGGGTAACAATTTTTGGCTGATAGTGGGACCATGCTTGAATCCCTGTCAACAAGGGTTGACAGCAGAAATCTCCATTTGTGAGTGCAGTTAGTGCGGTTATGGATTATCTGAGCTTCTCCCTTCCGGAAGATCAGCTCTTCCCCGAGGAGCCACCACCATGTGGTCCACAAACTTGCCCTTCTGCTGGGCTTTTAAATACTCAGGAATGAGTCCTACCCGTGCCAGACCAACCTTTTCTTGTTACTTAGTGCTGAGGTTGTGGTGTTCGTCACCAGATTGTGTTTTGGATCTGTTTGAAAGACACCGGACTAAATGAAGTCACCTTGTGCTGTCATTGCTTCATTTCTATTGTTGTCTGGAACAAAAAACAACCTCTATGAAAGGTGAAAAGGGGATGTAGAAGTTGCAGGAATCTGTGTTGGCTCAAGGGACAGCAATAGGGGAAACAGAGAAAGGAAGAGAACAAAATTCCCGGGGAAAAAAATAAATACAAAGGAGGAGCAGGAAAGAAAAAGGCATGAACAGCCATAAAAATCCAGTGCTGTCAGCTGAAAATTGGGGCGATTCTGTCATATTAATGACAGGAAACCATACCTCTATTGGCTTTCACTGACAGAGCTGCAAGCAGCTGCTGTGGAAGGAAGGTGACTCGAGCATGAGTGAAAATAGCTAAGACATTGTGCGCTTATTTTGTAGAGAGAGAATTTAGTGAGGATTCGTCTGTCATTATCATATCCTCTGTTGAACGTGTTGCCCTTGGCAATGGGTGCTCAGTAACTAATTTAGCTTTTTTGTTGTTCAGTAGCAAGATTTTCATGCTTAGTTCACCTAGTAGCTGTGATTTTCAAAAGCAAAGAACAAACCAATCCCTGAATTATAAAATAGAATTTACGAAACATATATTTTGATTCCTGATGCTGCCCATCTCCTGGCATTTAATATATCAATTGCAAGTAGATTGCTTGCTAATTGCTTTACTGGATCTCCTGTTTTCAGTCATAACTACATATTAAGGGGAGGTGGTGGTGGTAGTCAGAGTTTTCTGTTTTACTAAATGAGTTGAAACCGAGTGAAACTTTTACAAGTTACAGGTGGGGAAATATCAGTAGACATTGGTGCCCACTTGATTCTCAGCATGGGGCCAGGCTGTTGACTGCTGTATGTCAAGGTGCCAAGTGCAGGTGTGTAGTAGTCCAGATAAAGGGAAACCCACAACTTTCTGCAGAATAACGTATGGCTGTGACACTTGGAGCAAGAACACTAAAATAAAATTCTCTCTTAAAAAAAAAGAAAAAGAAGTGGTAGGAGGTTTGACCGTCTGCACAAGTTCTTTCTAAAGACTTGTGTGAAAGACCCCGCATAGTAGTTTATGTGGGGTTTAATTTATTTAAGTTGAGGGAGAAAAGGTGGCTTGACCCTGCTGAGATTCAATCCTGTGGCTCCTGGCAGCCTAGGTTGTCCCAACCCAGCACTTAGGTTGTTCAGCCATTCCTTGCTTTGCATTTATCACTTCGCCAATGCGTTATTGTATAATAAAATGGAGAAGTTAAGACACTGTACACAGCAGACATCAGCCCATATTTAAAGCCCTAAGTGAAGACCAGTAAAATCTTCTAGGATTGTAAAACCCAGACAGCTTTCACTAAACCTGTCTGTGGTGACTCAAAGGGTGAACTTGAAACAAGCAGTGCATGCTGCGATACTGAACCTTTTGTGATCACATGCTAAGTTTAATAGACTTTAAAAACTCCAGAGCAGTTGAGAAAAGAGACACCAGTCTGAGATAAGAGTTTCTGGGTACAGACTCATGTTCTTTCACAGCACTGATTTCCAAATCTGTGCTGATCAGAAGCTATTGCATTAGGGGGAAAATACTGATTTTGCATGAGTTTAGCTTAATTCCATCTGGGTACAAGTGTAGATCTTTGACTTACTATAGTGCACTGATGCTGAAGACTTTACCTTTTGCTTTCAGTGGGACTCTGGGGTGGCCTCTTTCATAGTTTGTCCATTTGGATTATAGACTCCTCGGGACAATGGTTGTTTCACATCAGCCAGATCTCTGGGGTCCCTTTCTGCCAGACATTGTACAGATCTCAGGGGAACCGTCCTTTAGGGGCTGACTCTGGGGTGCTGAGTGATCCTGACCTCAACAGTGTTGGCTGAATGAGGGGGTAGACAGAAATAGCTGTCCCGTCCCATTTCGGCAGGAGCGGTGGCATGTCTCTGGGCAGTGGGTAGCACTGTCCCCTGCCTCTGCAGGGTCACAGACAGCCCTGCAGAGAGAGGTGAGGCAGAGGACAGGCTCTGATGTTTTGGAGGACTGTCCTTTACCACCTCTGCAACTTGTCTTATTCGCTGCATTACGTCCTTCCAAGGCTTTTGCTGCCTTCCCCTCCTCTTCCCGCTCGTTCTTTGTTTGCGTTGGCTTCATTCCTCCTCCCTTCCCAAGTAAGTTTAAAAAATATAGGACATTAAAGTTATCTGGGAGGTGTGGTGGTTTTCAGAGTTAAACAACACTGAAAAAAAGTACTTTCTCTTCATTTAGTATTTTTAAAGAAGTAATAAGTAACACGGCAGGATACGATTGTAATAATATGAACAACTCTGAGGTATCTGAAGCTTTATTCCTTTGCCTCCTGCCTCTCCTGATCACTATAAGTCATGCATGAACTATTACTTTTACTGTACATAATTTCTAGTATCCTTTGAGATCCAATCACTCCTCTGATAAAGTGATTTTCTGACTTCTTCAGCCATGCTTACATAGCTGTTTGTGTATGTGTGGATGTAATTTATCTGTTTATTATAATGCTAATAATGAAAAGAAAGTGAAATGCTATTATAAAGCTCAGCATGGTAATCAGTTTGTTGTTATTGCTGGTCATGACAATCATTTTAAAGTCTCCATTTTGCTAATGGCACACCTTAAATTTTTCCAAGTTGGATGGGATTTCACCATGACTTTAATGATGATATGTAGAACAGGAAAACTAGGCCATAGTTCAACAAAGCACTTGAGTGTGTGAATAACTTCACTCCCGTGAGTAGATCTACAAATTTTAAGTGGACAATTCCCACTTACCAATTTAAGCATGTAGGTTAGTTTTTATGCTGGGGATTGGGACCTTTATGCTGCCTTATAAAATCCAGGACTTGTGGGATCTTTGTAAATAAGGCGATTGTAACTTGTGTCAATGAGAAATAAACTTACATCTAGAGTAGCTTTCAAAAGATAGAAAAGATGTTTTATTTTTAAATCATGCATCCATACCAAAGCAAATTAAACAAGAGAGCAATACATAGTCAAAGGATAATGGATTTGTAGCTGTTTGTAACAAATACTTCCAAGAGAACCATCATAAAATTAGTTTTGTAACTTCCACGATAAAAGCAGTGGGAACAATTCCTCAGTCAGTCGGCAAACAGGTTTTCTAACATTGATGGATACAAGCTAGGAAAAGTATTGAATTTTTTTCTAATTAGCCTTTTTTTCCTACAAAATTGCCTCTTAATAATTTCCCTTCATGTCCAGTGCATAAAGGTATCTGTGTATATGAATTTAATTTATATGCCAATGATGTTTTATACATTGTCTTGTCTGCATCTCATTACTGTCATTAATAAGCACTCCAATACATCTCGTTACAAGGTTAATTGGGACAAATCTAAAATACGTCCCCTTTTATATTGTAAATATGATATCTCCTGGCAGCACATTCCTGGTGGATGGACACAAAAGTTATGGTGTCTTATTAAAGGTTTTTATATGGTATCATAGCTGCATTCAGTGACTACATTATGTTGTAAATACAGATGTATGGAAAATTGGCTGCACACAACATAATCTAGATGAAACATGCATTTTCTTAGTATTGGATGAAATACGATTGTGTACAGCAGCTCTGGGGTTTTTGTTTTGTGTTTTTTTGTTGGGTTTTTTTTTTAGCCATACTTGTAGGCCAGAGTCATTTATACCGTACGTGCTAGTCTTTTTGCTAGCAGCTAATTTCTGATTTCGAATGCATATGTTTTAAAAAGTCCATTCCTTCACAAGACTCAGCTGTACCCTGTTATGACCAATAAAAAGAAGCATTTTGCAAGTAAAAGATGCTTTCTCTGGGCAACAGATAAGAGCCTTGGTGCTTTCATATCAAAATGCATCTCATGTCAACATCTGTCAGAGTCATCTAAGATAACACACTATAACAAGTATGTGGGTCACATATGCACCTTTACTCCACAGGACCAAGGGTTAAAACTCTTGGGAAAGTGGGACTTTCACTGAAATGTGCTCTCCTGTAGATGTGGCTTACACTGCCAGACCCTCCTGTCGCACAGAGCAAAAGTGCGGATAAAGTCTTTGTAATATGGTTGGAGAACAGGGATTGTAGATAAGAGAGATCTCCGGGCACTGCATTCCTATCCACTTTTTTTTTTCCCTGGGGCAATTGTGGAGTCTCTGTGATGACTCACTGAACGTGGAAGGCGTGTGGAGCCTCCCTGGCCTTGGTGGCTTTACCTGAAGTTTCAGTTCTGTGACACACAGGCATGAAGAGAATGCACTGCTGCATAGACCGGTCTGATAAGTGCAGAGTGGTTTGCGTTTGCTTGCCACCCGAGAGGTATGCTTTAGGGCAGGATGCAATGGAATTTTACCTGGATAGACATAGGACTGGTAGTGTACAGATCTGTTAGCTGTTATTTTCCAGATCCCATATTCACACACCTGAGCTGGGAACTCTACCAGGGAGATCTGACTTC
The DNA here is from genome assembly GCF_964195595.1 of Calonectris borealis. Classification (NCBI taxonomy): domain Eukaryota; kingdom Metazoa; phylum Chordata; class Aves; order Procellariiformes; family Procellariidae; genus Calonectris; species Calonectris borealis. Next base: position 5,878,270 of record NC_134321.1, on the reverse strand, counting down.
CCCCATGCCATGAGCTTTCTGGATGCTTCACCTGAGAAGCCCAATTTGCCTTGCAAGTTTTGGGACTTGAGTTTGTCCATTGACTATGTTGAGTGTGAAGGGCTAAAAGCTTCCACAGCATCTATGCGTGTTTGTGATGATCCTTACGGAGATATTTATGTCCTATACTAGGGATGAAACTAAATCCTCTCCAAAGATCTGTGCCAAGATTAATACACCAAGTCTCTCCAAAAGAGGCCTGTTCTGGCCTTTGTTTTCACTTTTTGGTCTTTCTGTATCCGTTAGTCAGGAGATCACCCTGCAACAGATTCTTTTATAAGCAGCACCAAACTGGAGATAGGATAAGGAATCCTAAAGCAAGGGCTTTAGGCAATGGCCTGCAACTCTGTAGCTCCAGCCTTTCCCGTGAATTTGATGCCTGGATGTTGGAACACTGTGACTTAAGCTTATCTCAAGTTCAGTCAAAATTTTATTTACTCCACAATCTACTTGGGGAAAAAAAAAAAGAAGAAATAGACTCCCATAGTGCTGTTGCTATGGGAGGCACAGAAATACTATTCATGTTCCCAGTTCAAGAAGGATGCAACAGTACAAAACACTGGATGAGAAAGTGAGTGTGTATTACAGAGAATGGTAAATTCCAGCTACTCATTAGCACAGTAAGTCCAACCATTTTCCCCTGACATAGACTGTAAAGTTTCACATCCCCAAGCATCAGCTAAGTAGCTTAGGAAGGCTGCATAGCTTAGCCCCAATTTAATTGATACAGTATTGTTACTTCAAACAAGCCATATTAGTGGCATGTTATCGCTACTGTTGTGTTTGTTCCGGACCCTAGGCAACAATTAATTTTGTCATGCCAACAAATATTTCATTTGACTTTTAATGTACCATTGCCATAACAACTTGGATAAATATATCCTAATAAAATCCATAGATTAGGTTTTTTTAAAAGGCAGCTACTTAATAAGAATTTGAAGAAAAAAAAACCAAACCAACCACCAAACAAAACCAGAAAACAAAACAGAAAAACCACAACCCCACCACCCTGTATTCTGAGGCTGCTCAGCGGATCCATATATAAGTCACGACTGGAAAGACAGTAACACAGAAACCAGTAGGTCAATGTCAGTGAATACTGCACTGTGCGTCAATGGTTTCAGCGACCAGTTTTGCAATGTAAAGCTGCATAGTGCAACCAAAGACCCAAGCTCCCAAGCTCAGAAAGTATCGAAGGGGGCTTCGCGTGTCAGGACCTGCTCTGGTCCTGGTGTAGGTTGGACCTAAATACAGTGTTCTGCATTAGTGATACTGACTGATGCGTAGATGACCAGCTAAATAACTTACTTAATTATATTTATTTGTCTAAACAGCCAAATGAAACTTTTATAATTCTTATAGGAAATATTGTAGGCTTTTGTGTTAGAAACAGCCTGCAAGTAACACTCTCTATTGCTAATGTTAAGTAAATGTTTCAACAGAGTAAACTCTGACAATTGTTATCATGCTTGCAACCTCTCTAGCTTCGCAAGAGGAAAACAAATAATGGATATCAGAGATCTCATCCTGTGGAAAGTATGCTTCAAACCAAACCCCCAAACATGTGCTTTTATCTCTTGAAATCATCCAATGTACATACACATCTGTCAGCTCTGTCCTGTCGTTAGGCACTCCATAATAACATTGAGAATAACTTATTTATTGTTTAAATTTACACTTGCTCTGCAAGTGTCTGGAAAAATAAAGTTTGACTTTACTAATGTCCTGTATGAGTACTGATAGAACAACATCTATATCAGCCACTTTACAAACACTTTTCAACTAATAGCTTTATGCACTAAGTCATTTGTTCCTATTACTGTAAGAAAAAACATTTTCTATGCATTAAAAATCCACCATCATACACACGTTCAAAGTCTTATATCTGATTTTTGGCATACTAAATTCTTCAGGATCTGTTATAAACACTAATGTACTTGTAGTTCTGTCTTCCAAAAGCCTTACATGTTTGCTCTCTGGACAAATTTTGAAAAACAAAGAGAAATTCTGTTGTTGTCTTTCATATCTGCAATGGTTGGTTTGGGGAAAATATGGGAATATTCATTTTCATGAGAAGCAGAGATATTGTTAGTACTTACCCACTGAAAGCAGCAATCAAAGTGTCATCTAACTTTAGGGCTTTTCAGACATTAAAACAAGGAATCATCTCCATAAGAATAATTCAAAACTTCTACCATGAGTGAAGATAACAAAGCATATTTTAATAACCTGAACACACTGGCTGCAAAGCCCGTAAGTCTTTCTTTCATATAGTTGTGAATTCCTTCCTAAAATTCCCGTTACCCTAAAATATATCTGAAGACATGGAGATAACTTAGCAAGCATGGTTCTGTCCTAGCGCTCTTCTCTGACTACTGTAAAATTGAACTATTCAAATGTGCTTCAAAAGCTGAAACAAAATGAAAAGAAAGCTAGATTTGTCTCAGAGGCACCAACTTCTAATAGCTGAAGTGTCTGAAGGCCAAAGGGCTTCCAAAGAACACGAACCAATGAGCCCAGCCGCGTTCTCCAAGCGCCTGTTCCCCAGGCAGATGCGACATCCTTCACATGCACGAAGGATTCATCTCTCATCAAAGTGAAACTTTGAGATGAATTGTTGGATGTTTCTAAATTCTCCTTGTTTGCTCACCTGTAGCCAATGACATGGTCACTTCTGTGTTTTGTGAAGTAGCTTTAAGGCATTTTGGTCTCTCTTCAGACAAGTGAAGGTTACCTCACCATGAAGAGCTGTGTAACAGGCAGCTGCGATGCTGTGGGCTCGATTTCGTTCTTGTTTATTGCACTAAGGGCACCAGTCTTCATTGGCACAGGGGAAATCTGTGGGCTAGGGCACATGGGACCTTTCTAGTAAAGCGGTAAAATTTGTTAAACTCAACCTGTTGCTTTTATAAGTCTTGCTGTTGGAAGGGAGCAGCACGTCTTGTGCCTAGGACAAGGTAGGTGTACTTTCCCTTTGTCACCAGATAGCATCTCATTCCGCCTCTAGATTGCTACCCAAACAAAAACAAGCCTTGAATGCCTAATCAGTGATGGTGTTTTGATTTTTCTCTCAGCCATAAGTACCACCAGGCAATCAGCAAGAAAAAAAAAAAACAAACCACCAAACGCAGAGAAAAGCATGTTCTCTCAGTCTATTTTTAAATATAAGTAATTGGCATTTTCCCTTCTGCTAACATAAGTTCCAGGTAAGCACAGCTCAAATTGACCTCATCACACAACCCTCCAGGGAGGAAAGGATAAAAAAAAAAAGGGCCAAGCAGCTGTGATTTGTGAACCAGCAGAAAGCAGAGCTCAGCACCCTGCCTGCCCTGCGACGTATTGGGAATGCCTCAGCCCCGCTGCCACCTCAAATCCTTCGTCCGTTCTGGCCTGCCCGGTGAGAGCGGCCGGGCCACACATCAGCAGAGGGACCAGGTAGACCTCCTGGCTGTGTGCCACCAGGCAAAACATCCCCCGGCAGCTCATTGCCCCGAGGTAGCCCTGCATCCCTCCCCCAGGTGCCTTGCTGGGCTCCGGCTACTGCACCTGGTTTCTGAACAAACCTTGCGTCAGGGAGCGAGGCCATCACCACTGCCTCAGCAAAGAGAGTTGGCAGAAAGAAAACCCCTTTACTGCTGTTCTACAGGCTGCCACAGCTCCGGGATGCCTTGTTTACCTTGGTGTCCTGATGCTTTACCTGAGTCCCCAAGACACTGCCCACAGTAGGAGAGGTGAAAATACCCCTGGCCATGTGGGATGTAGGCAGTGAGACAGTAGTTGCTAGCAAATCTGTAGAAAAGAAGTTCTTGAAAAAGCTGGAGGGTGGGAGAGAAGAAAACAGAAGTGGTGCAGGCTCTTTCCACGGAAGGTTTGATTTCCATCTCGGTCCCACTGCGGCAGAAATCAGGACCGTGGTCCCACTGCCTCACACTTACTCAAAGTGGAGGGATTCGTTATATGTATTTAAAATTGGCAGAGAGGCATTTTGCTGTTAGGGTGAGCGTGGTGTTTTTGCAGCCAAAGGTGGCCACAGGTGCTGCAGAGCAGGTGAGAAGAGATTTTATCCAATCTGATAAATTCTACATTTTTCTTTAGAAAATAAGTCAAATAGGTTCATTTTGCTCTAGTAAAAAGAAAACTTCATCACTGACGTTTCTGCCAAATTCTTCAAACTGACTTTAGAGACTGGGAGATTGACCCTGATCCTCCCAGTTTCCAGTGCAAACTGGAAGCAGCTCCTAAGCTTCCACTGGTGGAAGTGGGAATGCAGTCGGACTGCTGCAAAAGTAGGAGGTTTTTCTTGTCGTTCTCAGATGTACGCTTCTGTTGCTGAAGTTTCTTATCAGAAAAAGCACAACAGAACTAGAGTGAGTGAAAACGAGAGCTCCCACCAAATGTCAAAGTCGTTGCTGATAGCATGAGTTCAATAGCAAAACCAAGATATTATAGCTTGTTTATCTTCTCGTTGCATTGTAACCGTCCCTTCTGAAACACAGAGATGGAAAAGCTGGAGTAAGACGGGCTCTGCTAGCAGCTACTGTGTAAAACACACGAGTGGGTGGGTTTGTGCTTAAGGGAAATGTGTGTATCAAGAACTGCCAGAGAGGCAGCAGCAGCCCACCCAGGAAGAATCAAAGATAATGGTATTGTCTGTTGGTCTTTCCAAACCCAAGTGTCTTTATCTGGGGGACTCTGTTCTCTGCCCCTTTGATGAGGCCAAATGAATGCTTTGTGCCTAGTTGCATCATAAGGCAGTTTCTACTTTGAGCATTTTGAAACTAATGTTTTTTTAAAAAACTGTTTGCAAAAGCAACCCTTATCCAAAGGCTGGGTTGGAGGGAGCTGTGCTGTTTGCCTTTGATGCATGGCCAGAGGTGGCAAAAGTACCATATTTGGGTTAATCTGTGCGTTGCATGCAGTAATGGACTCAAGTACTTACATGTAATGGAAGCAGGAGTTTAAAACACTATAACCCTGAAAATCCTACTCACCTTCTGCCTAATGCAGGAGGCATAGAAAGCTGGTGGCTGTGAAGAGTGAGTGTTGCCTCTGCAGATGCCAAGAGCTGACTTAGCCTTGATAGTACTAGCCATCTCCATGCGTGCTCCCAGGGCGAATGCCACAAGGACGGTGGGTCAGGCAGTGTCGGTAGCACAGTTAGAAAAGTCTCTCCTTGCTAGGTATAGTTTGGAATTGCATTTGATTTATTATCATACCTCTAAGTATTGTTTGCAAATCATTTTATAGAGTCGGTGCTTCAGTCCGCAGGAGAGCGGAGCAGTGAGTCATGCCACAAGCTGGCACTGGCAGAACCCCTCTCTGCTAACGAGCTACACCCAGGAAACGTCTCCTTCGCCCGGGGGAACTGCACCCCAGTCATCCTCCCTCAAAGCTTGTCAGATCCTTGGCAATGGTGGCTGGCGAGTGTTGAGGGAGGTGGGACACGTGGGACAGGTCACACCTGGGCAGTGCTGGGATGTACTTCCCAGCCGTCACCTCCAGCGCAAGGAGGCAACACCAGCATCTCTTCACCTCGTCTCACATTTTTAGGGAAAAAACACATGCTGCTCCGTCCTCAGGAGGACTTGGTGTACTGACAAGTGAAGGTCCAGGGGGGGAGTGCTGCTGGTGCCCCAAGTGAGGTCTGTGGACCTGGAGCAGTTTTGGGGGGCTGGCAGTGGTGAGCAGCAGCTCTGGCTGCTGCCCCCTCCTTGGAGGCTCATCACCTTGTCATGTGCATAGGAACAACAGAAAGTGTTACTGGTTCTTTGTTTCCTTTTGTGCTCATATTGCACGTTGGCTCATAATGCTCTTAAAACACAGTAAGGGTCATAATGTTCTTAAAAAATCAGTTTTTCAGGAAACAAATGTGCTTTTCTGTGAACTGACTGAATGTGCATATGTGGCAGATATGTTAATATGAGGAGCATCTTTTCACCACCCAGTGAATTACAATACTAAGATAAGTTACGTTATCTTTTAAGGCAAGTGTTTTTGTGTACTAATAACTTATCAGACATTATATCAGAAAAAAAAGTTCCTTTTTTGAGGCTGTCAATGTAAAGCCTTATATATGTGTCTGTCTTGAGTGTTGCTTAAGAACAGTGAAACAATGAAGGCATTTGAAGACTATTAACACAAAATGAGCTCAGCAATTGATTTTATTTCACTTAGTGTTTTAAAATAGGTTGTATGTTTTCCCCCCGCCCCATATTTAATGTTCATGAAACAAGTTTGCAAGTGGTTTGGTTTGAATCCTAAGAAAACAAATACACTCAGGATGTTGTTCTGTGACAGTTGTGCTATTTTCTTTAACTGATCAAGCTGGGTTTGATGAGGGCGGGTTCCTAATGTTAACTGAAACAGCACTTTGGCTACATCAGTGAGCAAAATCCCACACTTGTCACTCAGAGAAGCAGCCTGGAAAATGCAAGATATTTTCTTTTACATCGGTTTTAGCAACCCCCACTCGCAAGTGGAAGTGGAATAGTGTTTGGGGACCCATGGGCTGAGTGGGTACTACAGTATGAAAATGTAAATCTACTGTATTTTAATTGGGAAAACAATAATTAGTGTTAGAGTTATAAAAGTATCTGCCAGCTTAGGTTATGCTTATGCTGACATTTTTATAAAACACTTTAGAGGCATGTTTCTATGAGCATTGAGAATGGTTTTTGTATGTGTGAATTAGACATATGGGTTAATACCATTATCACAAAGTACTTGTGAAAATCTATAGAAAGGAAACTGAACTGAATATGGGTAAGCAATATTGCTAATAGCATTTAAATTTATGTGGTAAATTTACTAACATGATGTTAAAAAAATATGCAGTATCTAATTAGAGAAGAAAACCCTTCACTTCACATGCATTTTATTTTATACAGCAAGGACAGTCATTCCTCCTGTGAAGTTTATGTTGGTTGAAAGCATAAATTTTGCTGATATATATACAGGTTTCTGTTCCCAGTGGTGAACACTGTTACATTTAGAAAATTGACAAAATCGATGGCAATAAACCAAAGATCAATTTAAATTTCACATTTAGCTACTTGTTTTAGAGTTTCTCTGAAATTTACAGTCGCTAACGTGTTTTATGTTTAGAAGAAATAGATTAATACAGCTGCTGTCCATTTGTAGCAATTGTTTCCTAAATCTGTGAACTGAGGGTATGTGTGGGTATAAATACATAGATAAAATTACACATATGATATAGCATACGTAACACTGTTCTGCAATACCATCCTCTGCTCTCTGCAGGTTGTTTTCTTATCTGTTGAAAGTATTAGAGAATGGTCAGTAATAGGTGTTATAAAAGTAATGAATAGTAATAGTTTTAGATACCCAAGCTTTCTAAGTTGCTAATTTACTACCCCATTCCACCATAGCTGTCACTATAAAACCAGGTCACTATAGAGGTAAGAATCTATAAATATAGTGCCTCTGTCATATCCCATCATCTCCAAAAGGATCATGCTCTCTGTCTGTTTAAAGAGGTTTACATATTCCTTATAATACATGTATGATAAATTAAGCACTCTTTTCTAGGCCCCTTTAAATGGAAGGAATTGAAAACACAATAATGATATAATTAATTACAGTCTTATTCTTGTAGAAAAATTAGACCTTTTTCGATTAGTGTGAAATATAAGTGTCAAATCAGTGATAAAATCCTGATCAATAAAACAATAATAACTATGTTGTTAAAAGCGGACCTAGAAAGGTGTTCATGGCAACGTATTTTAGGGGTTAGAAACCCTTTTAAAATAAACGGATTTCATCTTTACACTATGTCATCTAAATCATTACAATGTTTGTGTATACAATTATCATCAGACGATAAATTGCAGCTATTGAATGGATTAAGTTTGAACTTTTTGACCTCATAAATCTGAGTTTGTCATAGCTTTAGCAAATGCTTGTGTAACAATCAGTTGATTACATGGCAGAGCAGATGTATGTATGTTAACTGGAAAATATGAAAGGACCAGGGTAATTCAAAGTTCATTGTAAGAAGTTTATAAATGTCTGACAATATCATGTTAACACATTCTCAATATACCTTTCTAGTTATAAGTTGGTATCAGTTTCTATTCTATTTTTCCTCCTATTTTAATGTGAGATTTAAATTTCATAGGAAAAAAAACCATAAAACTAAAAATTAAAATCTTGAATTGATTGACAGAATTTAATGGAAAGGGAGTAAAATAATTTAGCAGGATCTAGTGAACCATGTTCTCAAGAAATCTTTAAAATGAACAAAATACCAACCACAAGCAAACAGCATCTTGGAAAAAGCAGAAACACATACTTGAAGTGGAAAGATGGCATGAAAAAGAATGAGCCATATGAGCAAAGAGGAGCTATGGATTTCTGCAGGATTATTTTAACCTGAGAATTGGATACCACAGACAGGGATTACTGATCTGTGTGACATTCATCTGGAACAGGTGTGGACAGAAAGTGAGCGAAGACCGGGACTGTATCTCCACATTTTTTCCCTTCATGTTGGGAAGGTCAGTCTTTTTTTCAGTAGGTACTGATAAGCAAGAGAAGAGAATAGATAAAAATAATTAATATTACATGCTACCACTTGTAGTTATGGGTTACAATTTTGTTATTGGACCAATTTTTCAAAAACCTTTGAATGCTTGTACACAAAGTTTCCTCACGCACACGCTAACTGCGTCTCTACCTCTGTCTTCTCATAAGAAAAGAAGAGAAGCAACAGCATCTTTGAATATCTGTTATATGTAAAATCAAGCTCATGTTGTTGCGTTTGATCAAAGATTTTGTAGGCTGGCAATCATTTGCGAAATTGGTTCAAAGATTCTGGTACCACATCTGGTTGATCATCAGAATCCCACTGGCACTAAAGTCAGGTTGGACTGATTTTGGCCAAAATATTCTGCTGTAACAAAGCAATTAAATCTCTATATGCATTTGGGTCAAAACTGATAAGTGATTTTGACCATTTTAATGATATCTTAGTTTTTGATATACAAAAATTATTTATTTAGTATTTTTTAAAAAACTTTACATAGTTTTTCAAGGCCAAATTTAGCTTACTTTCATTTTAATATTTTTTAAGAATTTCATGTCTAAATCAAACCTTCCTACAGTAAAATATTTAATTAAATCCAAAAGAAATTTCTTTTCATGTTTTCATTTAAGCATTAAATTATTTAGTTTTGGCTCCCACATGAAAATGTATTTTTCCCTTAATTTCTTAGCTGACTAATGTAATGTAAAAAACCCCAGCTCTTTGAATAAGAAGAGACATGTTCACAGGGTGCACACCCACCAAAAGGTATGTGTAGTGTAAGTGCATTCTGTGCTATCCACGTCTCTTCCTATTTTTGTTCAGAACGCCTTTGGAAAAAGATTTTCCTCTTTGAGAAACACCCCGCTTAACAAGTGTCACTTGAAATTACTATTTTTGTGTGCTCCTATGAGAAATATTTGCAAGTGCTGCAGTCGTGCTGCTCTTTTTGAACTGGTCTGCTATGCCCAGACTTCAGAACAGGGATTTCAAGGTTGGTGAGGGTACAACCTTTATGTCATAACGTGCCTTTTATTGTGAAAACCTTCAAAATCTAGCCAGGTGATACACTGACAGAAATTGCAGTTTGCACTTGAACGACAAAGACTTTGATATTTAGCAGCTAAAATTTCCATATGTTCTGTGATTGCGGAGTAAACTCGAGCCTCTCTGCAGAGCAGGCGGTGCAGCTGCCCCCTCGCCGAGCAGCTGAACGCGTCCTTCCCTTCCGCAGCTCCCACCGCCCGCGGCACTGGGGCAACCGTACCCCTAGATTCAATCAGAATATATACCCATAGCTGTTCCTAAATTTATTTAATTTATTATTGAAATCTCAATGATGATTAAAAAAAATAATAATAATGTCACGGTAATAATAATAATTTTAATATTGAAGTTTTACTGTAGGAATTTTCCTTTGTCATTTAAGTATAAGGTAGGCACCTCGGATTACAGTGTTCCTACATGGCTGTCTCTCTTCTTAGTTCAAAATTTATCTGCCTTAAAATAGTAAAGGCAGATTCTCAGTTTGAGGCAGATCCTTAGGATGTAAATGGTCATTACTCCAAGGAAGTCAATTAAGTGACAATTTTCACCACTGGAGGATACTGTCATTGGTGTAGGTGTCTGTGCGAAGTACCTTGGAAAAGTACCTGGGATTAGATTGCTTGTTTGCTTAATTTTTCTCTTCACCTTCAACCATGTGGCTATGGAGGGGTTAATTTGGAAGGCATTACAAAGTCATTCGTCTAGCTGTTGAAGTGGAAGTCTGCCTGAATTTGTGCCATTCCCTCACATTTAAAAATAAAAACAACAAAAAAAACCCAACCTGTCATAGAGATAATGTTGTGGTATCACTTGAGTTGCCAGTGAACAACAGTCTATATCATAAGAAAAAAATATACATATTTTGCTACAAGCCTCTGATCAGTAGACACTCTGCACAGAATGAGCATAGCAACTACATTATCTTTCACCCTGAGGTTAAGGTCATTGTCAAGGATTTGAGGACAAGCTTGTGTTGCAGCTGCCTGCATTCAGAGCTGTCAAAGCTTAGAAAAACCTGCCTGATGGACACGTTCTTGTTTTGTATCTTTTTTTTTTTAAAGCCCTGCAATCCTATGGGAGATTTAATTAAGACCAGCGCAGAAATCTCTTAAGAACAGAACAGCACCTTTAAGTACCTGTAGTTGTTTTTCATTCTGATCCTGTGAACTCCTACAACTGAATTTAGTGTAAGAGAAAACAAATGACTAATGAACGGTACCTACTCTCCAGACTAGCTCCCCGTTCTTTGCTGATGAGGTGGCTGAATGGCAGGACTCGCTAAACTTCCAGCTTTGGAGGGTCTTGTTTCACGGATATTCAGATCTCAACAAAACAGCTTGCTGAAGCCCTTAACTGTATTACAACTCGCCTCTTAATGAACACATGAACCTTTCTTTTCTCTGTTTCAAGTCTGTTATCCAAGACTAAAGGATAGCATGGCTATTTCATTTCTGACCTGCCTAACATATAATTAGAAGGTTCCTAGAGGTACTTATAATTGAATTATGGGGTGTTTCATGGGCATTCTGGCTAGTAGGTAGAGATGTAAAAAGCAAAGCTCATCTGGAATGCATGCAGGGAAAGCAGATGATTTAGTAGGTCTGTATATTGCCTGAAATATTAGATTACAAGTATGAGTCAAAAATCTACTGGTTAAAATTTATTTTTATTAGGAAAATTATCCTAAGTCTATAGCACCAATTTCTGTGACAGTATAACTGGATACAGCTCGATTGATTTTAGTGAAGCTCTACTCATTTATACCTAACTCAGGTTAGAGAAGGGTCCAGTGAATTAGTCCCAGTCACATATTTATCAGACATGAAACATTCAGCTAATCTCTTGGAGCCCTGTAATTGGCTAACATAAAACATTACTGGATGATTAAAATTACAGTTGACTTTCAGATTTGTTGTCAAGTAGATTTGAAATGTGGGGAAATAACTTAAAGGGTCCAATTTTGCGCTCTCTCTCCAACGTTTATGGATTGATTGTCAGATGCACTGTCCTTGTAGGCTAGCAACTCACAATTGCTCTCGGCAATGCGCGTCCTTCACCTCCTGTGGAAACTGCTGCTCTCGGTGCATGGACTGGATTATTTAGCTAAATGTCAGTTTGGAAAATACAGGAGTATTACTGGAGGGCAAGGACAGCACCTTTTCGATATGACCAACGATGTCCTCTGCATTGTTGTGTGTTGGGTTCTGAAGGAGGACCCAGCTCCTCTCTTTCAAAATGTTGTAAAGCCAAAAAATCTTCCTAATCTCTACTTTAACTATAGATAGCTCAATAACAGGCTATTTCATCCTGTCAAGGATGGAACAGGAACAGTTACTGTTTAGACATCAAGAATACCTGCCAGATAGCCTTGGTTTGTTTAAAACAAAACCAAAAAAACCCTGCACTTTTATCAAAATACAAACTCGCCTTATCTGATCCAATTCCCTTTTTATGTTTTATTCCCAAAAAATAACTTGAGGAGAAGACTGAACAAAACACAGAAATCAGGCTATTCCCCATTCTGTTGCAATCTCTGCAGAGAGGAAATGATAGGAGGGTTGAGGAAGTAAAAACATCAACCTTCCCAGCTCCCTTTCCAGCTGCAGAAGAGGCAAAATTAAGGTCTCAGACCACAATGTGCTGCATGATGGAATAAGGGACAGGGAGCCATCTACCCCATACAGCATTACCTATGGGCTGGGAGCCATCGTGACGGATATTTGCAGTCTCTAGCTTAGAAACAGACTGGTCTTAGTCTTTAATTTAGAATGTCATATTTCATGAATTTGTAAATGTTAGCAAGAAGGCCTTTTTATAATCTGTATTAAATCATTTGATAAGGGGAAAAAATCTATTTTTATGAAGCCGATAACCCTTTCAGCTACCTTCAAGTACAATTGCAGAGGAAGAACTGGAGAGTATTGTTTTTACTATATCTTCACAGAGAGCTTTGTCCCACCTTACCTTTTAAAGTAAGGGCATATTGATAAACTTGGCACTCCTAGTTTTCCATACTTCACATAAAGAGTATTTAAAAAATATCTATCATCTTCAAGAATAATGACCTGTGAACGTTTACTAAGGATCTTCAAATAGTTTCTGATCTTTTTCCTAACAAAGCACTGAATAACATCAATGCATGCACTCTGGCAGAATTAGATTAATAAGTTATATCGATTGGTTAGCAATGCAAATAGAATCTGATACCCTTTCTCCGGCATCAAAAAACATAAAACTGTTTGTATTGTTCCCTTCTGGAGATCTTATTTGCTGAACGATCTTCTTGTTGACATTGATAGTTCCTCTCTCTTTGATATAATCAATATTTTAAATGTGAAACCAAAGGCAGACTCGGAGTTTTAGACATTTATATCTTTGTCATCAATTTTTTGTAATGATTGGATGTTATTAATTTCAGTTTGAAGGCTCTTGGACTGGTAAAAGTATAACTGATACCCGAGCATCAGTATAGTTGTCATGTATGTTAATGGTAGATCTGCTTACCTTAAGGTTAAAAATCATTGTATTTCTGAAAGATGTTTAGTAACAAATTGTGTCTGCCTCGTGTGTGTACAGTCCCTGACTACAAAAGATAGGTAGCAAGCTCTGGGGATCATGAGCTTTCCTTTACCAAGTGGCTACCTGTTAACATGACTTGAAGCTGCTGTTGAAGCTCTTGCCGTTCAAATGAACCACCACAGTGCTGCCTAAAGCATGAGTGGATTTTTAATTTGTAGCATAAGGTCTCTATACATTTTGTAACTACGAGTGATTTGTAATCACTCTTGGGGATCACTTGTTTTTTGTAATTTTTCCTTCATGCAGAGGAGGTCACCATGCAAGAGGCTTCTTCCCTCTTCTTCTTCCCCAACTGGCCCCTAATGCAGAGTACCTCATCCACGTCATGTAAGAATAGAAATTATATTCACCCCTCTCTATTTTAATGTATAAATTACCTTAGCAGCCCAGATGCAAGTCTTCAGCAGTATTTTCCACGAAGCATGCAAAAGACCATGTGGAGAAAAAAAGCACCAATGCAAAGTAGAAAAAGACGAATATGAAATAGTAGAAGAGAAGTGGTCTTGCCCCCTTCACAGTGTCAAGACCACTAACAGGGCAATACATCCTGTTTTGGGATCCATACTTCAAAAAGAATGGGGAATACCTGTGAGAATTCCAAGCAAAGACACGAGAAATTATTCAACTTTCTTAGCCCATGTTTTCGCCACATTTGTATGTCTACAGGGCTTTCAAACGAGAAGTCGTCCTCATCAACACAGCAGAAAGCAGATACACAGGCATAATTCTTCTGGACACATAAACGTGTATGATTTCCCTCCCATTTTTTGGCCTGTTTGTGGTAACTCCAATGGTGAGAGGCTGGTTTTTAGTCATTCGTCTTCAGTACTTGCCTGTGTATTACCAATGACACTTTTGGAGGCCATGCTGTCAACAGTGCACTGCTGCTTTGCTCATGTTCTCTCCCTCAAATTCTACCAATACAGAAATGCTTTCCTTTGGTATCTGAGAAAATCCATAAAATGATAATTTTAGGTTCTTATGCAAATTAGTTGTGTTCTCACTAATTCCCTTTCCTTTAAATCCCTGTTAAGGAATGGATTGTTGTTTTGCCATTTCCTGTTCTCTTTAGAGCTTTTGTCATAAGAACAAAATATCAGAACCTCAGTGGCTCAGGAATACTTAAGAGGTCTGCATCCAAATCTCTTTTGCAAAGTGGACTGAGGCGGCTTTGGTTTTGTTTTTAAAAATGTTTTGTTCTTTTTTGAAAGGCAAGACACTAATTCATTCTTATAGTAGTCATGTCAAAAAGAAGATTAAATATTCCCAAGAAACTATTTCCTTATAAACATTGTCACTGATGTCTCATTCCCTCTTCAATTCCCCTTCTTGCTGCAAACATCTAGACATTCCCAGTCAGAACATGCAAGCTTTTGCTTATGTCTTATTTCTTCAAATGATCCAAAATGTGCACTCATTAAAATATTGAGGTCTTCTATTGGACATTTTCTGTTTTTCTATAGCTGCATAATCTTTTGGCAGCTTTAAAAATGTATACTTCTCCTAGTTCTTATGAAAGATCACTTTTGCTCACATTAATAACCACTAAAACACCAGATTCCCCTGGCTCCAGCCTTGCTGTAGAGAGCCACTGACCCCCCAAAGTTGCTTTGTTGGGTGAACACGTCCCAGGCAATAAAGAGGAAACCACAAGTTCCCACACAAGGCTTTCGCGATGAATATTGTACCTTGGTTTTATCTAAGTGAAGACGTGCAATATACCAAGAGTATTGGAGGTCAAGGTTGTGTTATGCTGCTCCTGATATTTTTAGCTATTAGTGACATCTCCATTCTACCAATCTATGAAATACTTAATTGTTACCTGTTTCTAAGGCAAGACAGAAAAAAGTCATAACTTTTTCAAAAGCAGAGATTCCCAAAAACTTCCTCACTGTCAATTTTTTTCTAAATTAAGGGTAATATTTGTGGAGTTCAATCTATTGCATTTGCCATATTTAACAGACAGTAGGGTTTAGAACTATTATTTCATCACATTTCTGAAAACATTATCATGGGATGCTCATCTAAGACTCTGAAGTCCTTATTAGATAATTGTTATCCTTGAGTAGTACCAATAAACTTTGTATGACCAAATATTTAAAGATGCTTGTTGTGCAGAAGGCCCTAATGACTGCTTGAAGGTTTAATTCAATGCACTATTATTTGAACGTTCGGTGTATGGGTGACTGTGAACACACGTGCAAGAGGCAATGTTTTTATAAGGTGTAGGGGGACACCTCATTGCTCAAAAGGGTGTGCTTCTCAAAAGAGTTTTGGGGATGATGTTGAGGAATTGATCATCAAGGGGTAGTTTATCACAGCTGCATGCACTAAGAAAAATGACGTCTTTTTATTTGGCAAAGAAATTTGGAAGACCATAAGGGCGCCTCCCAGATGCATCAACTTGGACACCCATAATTGCTAGTTTTTTATATCTTGGCTTTGATATTTGCGGTGACCTAGGCTGATGCCAGTATCATTTCACTGACTGCAGCAGCCATACAAAGCAATGAAGTTGCTTCATTTGTTTTACTACTACTTTTAATTGCTGTGTAAGCTCTTTTTACCTTGTAGACATTGGACATGCCATTCAGTCATGCTGTATGGTTTCACTGGTTCTTAATTAAGCCAATAGTCTTTCAGTATAGTCTTTTCAGTCTCTGCAATATTAATTTACTGTTACAGTTAGTCCAGTAAGCAAACTGCATTTCCCTCTTCCTAACTGGGAGTGTGTGCTGTTCTATGTTTTTTCAGTGTTCCCATCTCCAGCTTACATTTCTCTCTACTTGTTTCTTTATTTAAGAAATTACTATCCTTTCTGTTTTCCACTCCCTGCATCTCTCCTTATTATTTCTTTCTGGCTCAGTGCATCTACCTGCCAGCTGCTTCCCTTTGAATTTTTTCAGCTTCCTTTGTATTCTTTCTGCGCCCATCTACCAGTATAATAATATATCCTGTTGCAGCAAATGTATCTGATCCCATGCACAGTAGTTAATCCATGACTTTCCTTGAGGTTTTTTTCATGTACGATTTGCTTTGCACATGCTGCTGTAAAATTATATTTTAATTTGTTAAAACCTCTGATAGTTATTAATATTTATATCAAATCAAGTTAAATTAATACGTTTTTCAAATCAAAGCCTGTATATAGAAGGAGATTGTAAAGACTATCATTGCGTCTTATTGAAGGCTCACAGAAAGTTTTCAGCCATCTGAAAGAAAGCATCAGTATTCATTTTCAACGCTGAGCCTTATGAATCTTTATGTTTATAACACTCCTCAACTGGAATAAATCTTCCAGCTGATTATCACAGCATTTGGCACAGTGCCACAAGCAGTTCTGGGAACAGTATTCAATCAATGTGTAAACTAGTGAAATGCCAGGAACTTTTGAAAGACCATGAAGGATGATTAGTTAGTAAAGAATAAACAATATTTGACTGTTGAGTATAGCTACTAGCTAACGCAGGGCTGAGAAGAATTTTTCCATTATTTAAAATGAATATATAACTTATAATTTAGGCAGGTATTTATATTTTGTTATTTCACACTCCAACATTTATTTAATTGAAGCCAGGTATACAGGGTAAGATTTTAAAAGAAATAAACACTTTGATTATACTGTAACACGTTTGTATTATCAACCATTAACCCACCCTTTATTTATAATTAAATAGAAAACTAATGGAATATAAAAAATGAAAGACGAGTCAAAACATAAAAAAAAAATCTTTAAGAATTAACGTAATAAAAAACCCCTTTTAGTCTTACTGAAATAGTCATGCCTTAGATTGTTGCCATTTATACTAAGTTTTGGTGCTTGATTTTATTCTTATAATGAGAATGCATCCTTTCTAAGTTAATATCACTTGTACTATTGGGGAAAAGGATTTTTTCTGTCTATGTATGTTTGAAAGAATCTAGTTTTCAAGCAGTAATAGACTTCTGCATTTCCTTCAGAATTTAGTGCTCTTCTGAAGTGCTTACCTAAATCCTAAATATCAAAATAATCCTCGAGTCTGAGGACAGAGTTAGTCCTATATACTTATATGCTAAGTTTCTGATTTCTACAGCTTCCAGCTTATATACAGTGATGCCTTTCATTTAGGCATGGCCATTCCAGTGTTGATGGGATCCATGGGAGTTAACTAAGGGTAGTTTATAATCTTTAGGAGATCTTAAATTTTCCCTTAAATATGATAACTGGTATCGTATGCAGAGTTCAACAGCTGAGGTGTGTAACCACTATCTCCTAGAGCACCATTTCTATATATAAGCTGTTTTTCAAATGATGTACCGAACTTTGGCTCCCTGTTTACTAGCCAGGCATATCAAGAGCTAGGTGGAAAATCAAAGCCCAACATATTTTTGTATTCTTTGAAAAAGCTACGTTAAGTAGGCAAAATATGTGCTGACAGCCTCTCAGACACACTCTGGTAGCACAGAGTCAGTCTGTTGCTGCATCCTGCCTACTGTTTGGTGCATAAAAATAATACCTGCCTTGCGAATGGCAAGAAGGTGCTGCACATTCTCTGGGTGAGGCTGGAGACGTCTATATGCTTCATGCTATATCGTTACATTTATAGACGACTGTAAATATAATACATCTGAACTCTGCCATGCTACAGGAAAAAATATGTTGGCTTGCATTCCTCTCACAATAGCATTTAGTTCTTTAAGTCCAAAAACTGCACGGGGTCATGCACTGGGTTTATTAGATCTCAGAGTTTTATACTTCTATACCCAAAAGTTCAGGTCAGC
The DNA here is from genome assembly GCF_964195595.1 of Calonectris borealis. NCBI lineage: Eukaryota > Metazoa > Chordata > Aves > Procellariiformes > Procellariidae > Calonectris > Calonectris borealis. The sequence continues at coordinate 5,860,302 of NC_134321.1, read as the reverse complement.
TGTGTGGCTTTTCCCATGATCTCATTATGTGTGTCAGCAATTGCCATGCATACAAAAGCGAAATCTTTGAAAAATATTTGGATAATAGAAGAGTTCAAGTTTTCTATTCTCAGACAGAATTTGTAGTCATCTTTTGAGCAGTGCTTTACAGTAGTTACACTGTATTCCAAGTGGGAATAAATACGTTTTCTAAGGACAAGAGTAATATTATGACAGAAAACATAATAAAACATTGAATTGGCAAGATGCAACTAAATAGGGGTAAAAAGAGGACTGTTCAGTCTGGTTTGAAATCTCTAATTTAATATACGCCTGTGTAGAGATGTTACAAAAATAAGAAACTAACGTAAATTACAAGTGTGCAATGTACACAAAACTGATGCCCTCCAACAAATAAGATTTTTTGCCCTGTATATCCCACTTCGAAACATCTGCCTTTATTATTTATACACAGAAGTGCTGTATCTCACTTTTTTCTTTAAACTAAGTCTTCGTGCATTTAGGATTTGTACTGTAATACATTATTGAGATGTTACGGTGAGTTGGGAGAGGGGGGAGCAGAAAAGCAATGGGACGTGTGTGCAGGGGTGAGGGAGATTTGGCAGTAGGCAAAACAGATTTAGAAACAACAACAACAACAATTGTATTTTAATATGCTTTAGTGTATACCTTTAACACTAGATTTTCTTTCTAATGGATTCGACTTTTTAAATCTATGAAGAAGGTTAAAAGTGGAATCTTTGTTGAATAGCTACTGTATATCTAACTCTCGGAGGTTTTTTTCCCTCATGATGTGGAAATGGTTTCAATCCCTTTTAATATTCATTTAATGTCAGTGCAATATATATTGCCACCTTACTTACTGCATTAGTAAAAAATGTGCTTATGTGCTATGATTCTCTTATGATAGAAACATAAAATCTCGGAAGGATCAAAGTCCACCAACGTTCACCCTCCTGCAACAGCAGGAAATTGATCATGCGAGAGATGCTCACCTAATGCTAACATATTATTATTATTTATTATAGCACTAACAGCGTGCTAGGTGCATTAGACGCCAGTATGAAGATGAGGTCCTTGTCCTGGAGTGGCTTCAATCTCCGGGGTGATCTTGCAAACACTTAACTATATGACTAACTATATGGCTAACCATATACGCATGAAATCTTTCTAGCTCACATATTTAAGTGATTTTTTTTTCCTTACGTACAAGGCATTCCTGCAGGGTCCGCAGCACTAATTAAACTTAACATTTCTCTTCTGCATCAGAGAGTGTGTGCATACATAAAGGGGAAAGGATCAAACTCTTCCAGTGCCTTATGATTGTATGGAAGTTTTATTAAAAAAAAGCCACCCTTTTTCAATATGTGCCTCTTATTTCCCTACACCGTATTTCCCACTTAATATTTTACAGGCAGTAAAAGCTATATTTTGTTATGCAGTTTTATTAAAACAAAGATCTTACTGACCACAGTGAAATTCCCGAAAGGCACCGCTGTTGGACCATAGGCTACAGAGGCAGTTATGTAAACCAGCTCAGAAAAAGGACATACATTATACTCTGTCATGTATATGTTAGGGTTATTCAAATGGCAAATTCTGGACTAAATCCAAACTAAAATAAGTTTTGCCCAGACCTCCCTAAGACCTCACTCTTTTAACCCTTCTGTGTTTGTGTGCTTGCTTCCAATGTATCAAGGAGATCTTGCAGAGCATCACCAGCATTTCTGGCTGTGATGCTGAGGTCTAGCAGGGCAGGAGCTGGCATCTTGCTAGCTGCAGTAAAATCATCAGAAGATATCAGCAGATGACTTCACTTCTCAGTGAAATTATTCAGCAGATTTTAATACGAGTGTGGCAGTTCTGTTAATTTGCATTGCCTAAAACCGTATGGTTTTGTTGCATTTTGTTGAATGTCGTAATAGCTTTCATTTGTGAAACATCTTTTTTCAGAAGTCCCAAAGATGCTTGCAAATGTGAATAACTTAAATCTCTCAGTTTTGGACATATGAAGCTTAGAGATTGCCAATTCCTTTTCAGATGCTGATAAGAAAGGGATGTAAATCACTCTTTTCTGTTAATGTTTGGTTTAGCTTTGGATATGTCTCTTGCTGGGTTTTCACTCTGCTAGTTATAATGCAGTCCAGTCAATGGATGGATGCAGTGGGACTGATGGGCCAGGCCGGCTTTCTTGACTCCCCCAGTTACGTCCCAGCCACCAGACACACCTCTGTTTCTCACGTATCTGATCCAGGCTTTTTATCCTGTTGATAGTCGGGGACTACTGAGTCCTGGCTGTGGACATCAGGGCTCTGAAATGGACTTCTACTTCCCATGTGATCCGCAATCAAAACCTCTTGTCACCCAAGTTATGTTTTCTGTATTTAAAAACAAAAAAAATAGGCAAACACAACAAACTAACAACATGCAAAATATATTGATACTGAGAGCAAGTTTATAATTAGTAAATGCAGAGGGAGATATCAAAGCTGTGTTCTTCAAACAGCATATTATTTTGTAATTAAAAAGAACTTCAAAAGAAAGAAGCTAAAGACATGATCATTATAATGTGCATTAAGTGCAGTTGAAACACCATTTGAGTAAAATAATGCTTGGTAACAGGGAGGAGAATTTAGAGGGAAGGAAAAGTTAATTCAGTGCTAAGAAAAGCAGGTCCAATTATATTTGGAGAATTATGTTTTCTTAATATCAGTGTTATAAAATTATTCTCTGCATTATTTATTCTACAAGTCTTAATTGATAAATAGTAGGTGACTGATCCTTGCAAAAGAGCAAGCGCTTGGTGGAACATATTCTGAGTTGGTTTGGTTCATACTTATCATAAAAATGAAAACTACTGGAGCATAAAGATCTTACAAAAAGGAAGCATTATTGTGGATTTAGTACAGTTGGTGTTTGATACACTGAGTTGTATTCATCACATATGCTGTGTCAAGACATTGCTTACAATGCATCGGATCATATTACAGGCCATAAGCGAGCACGATATTTAAATTGAACGATGTATTTGGTATCATTCTAAGTTAATTCTTATATAATAAAGTATAAAAAAGCAAGTAGCATCCATTGCTACATAATCTCTCTTTAAACTTATCCGTATTTAACTGTATTTTTCTCGTCAGCTTAAAAAAAGCAAGTATAACTGAGAAACCACCAAATTTAGAAAGGGTATTACAAAAGCATTTAGTGAGGGCATGCTATTTATTGGCTTTTTCATGGCTATAATGCTTAAGCACATCACAAACACAAAGGGGCTTATTTCACATCTTCCTCAGACCAGGAAGCATTAGTAATATTCCTGTTTACGGATAGCGACCGAAGAAATACAGTGCGATTCGGTGACATGCCTGTACCGTGCGGGGAATCTGTGGTACAGCTGAAAACAGAACCAGATTTCTTTTACTGTTTTAACAGACACTCTTAAAATTTTAATTGGTTTTAGTCCCCTGCTAAGGGACACCTCTCTCCCTGTTAAACCTATCTATCCTCGTAGTTGTGAGTGCCAATGTACAAATCCAGACTCCTCTTCAGTATTTAAAAGATGCCAAGGGAGACACAACTGCTGATGGAGCTCTGGGATTGGCAGAGTTGTGCCTGTTGGAGGGTTCCCCAGCCCCATTGCTCACAACAGGAGCTTGGTTGCTCTTCCCTAGGACCATTGCTTTACCCTTCTTGTGCATGACGTAGTCGACCTCCATGGGGTCACCCAACCAGCACGGAGACGTAGGTTACTTGAAACACGTCCCGTACTTTCCCTGAACAGGGAAAGTACATTTTGATTTATTCTGCAGGATAAGTAGTTCCCAGAAAAACCTTTTTATTAAATGTTCCATAGGTAAAATAAGAATCCATGTATAGTTTAAGCTGTCGGTCGCCAGCCCCCTGCAGGTATATACTTCTTCCGCTTGAAAGAATGACCTAAAATATATCTCTTTTTTCCAAAGTTTTATCAGTATGTATCCTCATTAAAGGGCTCTTTTGACAAGAATTCTGATTTTTTTTCCGTGCCTTTATGTAGATGATATTCTCCTAAATCACCAACGTGGACTTCAGTAACTTGCTAGGGTATGGAAAGAACGATTGAAGGAGATTCAATTAAGTACATTTGAAATTTTGGCCAAAGTTTACTTTTTATCCCCCCGCTTCAAAACACCGACAGGCTGTCCTTGGTTTTGGAGCTTCTAGTTTTCAAGGCTCTCACCTTGCAAATCTCTGCGTATGTGCTTTATTTCTTAAGTTTATACAGACCACAGTCAAAGCATGGGCATATGTGTGCGTAGGACTAGGATGTCGTCTGGCAGATGGTGTCATGGTACCTAGATTTCTTCAGAAGTCAGCTGAAGCCTTCCATAATTTCATGGGGATAAATAGGAAAGCAATTTCTGAATGCGTTATAAAGTGTTATTCACTCAGAATTGCGTAGAGGGAATAACCAACGTAACATTTAGAAAACTGTGGCTAATCTACACGCTTTCTTTCTATGTACGTGAAAGTTGAATGCTAGAGTTTGTCTCTTTATTTAACATTTTGCATGCAAAAGAACAAGGTATTATACCATCAAAACAAATATTTTCCATAAAAGGAAAACACATACATCAAAATCAAGGAGAATAGCCCTGAGTCTTGAATCCTAATATAACTGTTAGCTCATTAACATGAAACTTGGCGGGTTTTGTACGTCCCAAAATGTCCTTATCTCTGCAGAGCGCTGTGCTGATTGCTGAAGGTGATTTTGAGACAAAACACTTGCATAACGGTACAATACAATTTGTCTTTGTGTCAGAGGGAACAGTTTAAATGACTTGAGGTAAGTCAGCGGAATAGTATAAGCACATGTTTGCCCATAGTCTTACCTGAAGATATAGTTGAGCTTGTATTACAAAGAATTCAGCTGTATAAATACCTCGTGCCATCTGTGTATGGCAGGGGAATTGAGCCAGTAGAAGCTCAAGACCTGTGTCAGTGTTCTCACAGAAGGACTGTTTATGAACAGATGTTATGTGGTGTTTTTCACAGAAAATGGGCTCTGGAGAGAGAAAATGTCTATCAATTACTGAGGTATTATGTATAACAGCAATTTTTAACCTTGAGAATGATACTTAAAAGTTCTCTGTGAAATATTCAGTGCCGCGACCACTTCCTTTGTGCGAAGTAACATACGCCCTTGCATATTGCACGAATTCCTTTTAATATTGCATTTTAAGTTCTTTTGGAGACAATATATTAGATGTTGTAGAACTCTTTATTGCCCTGGAAAAAAACAGTGTCCTGGCTGGAAAACTTTTTCTATTTGCTGTTCTCAAAATCAAGCTGGGTTTTCAGGGTTGGGTTCTTATATATTATGTTTTGTGTTTCCCAGACCTACCTAATACATGGATTCAAAAAATGTAATTTACTAAGCAAACTGTGAACATTAAATGAAAGGAAAAAAAAATGTATTCTGGGCTAGCCTCTGTCCAAGCCCTGGTAATTAACACTAATTTCAGTAGGTTGTTTGGAAGAATGAGGTCTTAATCTTAGTGAATAAAGATGAATTTACTTGAAACTGTAAAATCAGGCAATATTCTGTACAACTTAGTAATTATTTAATACATTTATTTATTTAACAGGTTGCCAATGCTAGTTCTATTAGACTAGTCATATCATATTCTCCATTTTCATCCCTTCCGTAAAACTCTCAACTTCAGAGGACTTTTGAACTTGAGCTGCCCACTGTACAATGTTAAAAATGGAGCCCCCAGTTACTGCTAACAAGTACAGCTCTCGATGTTGTACTGTGTTTTACCAATCTGCTCTTGCTTCAGGAGACTAACTGTATCTTGCAAAAATGCACTGTTATTAAATATTCTTACATGGGATGTCTATGTGTCGGAAGACCCTTGTGTGACCTGTGGACAGACACCGTGTTTTGCATAATATATATACTTTCATTTTCCCCTAGCTTTCTTATTATTTATTCAATAAATCCTTTTTTCTTGCTGACAGCAGTTGTATTTATAAAGCTAAATCCAACACAGCAAAATGTTCATCACTTTATAAACTAAACGCTAATGTTTTATTTATGTGCAATGAACAGAGAAAAAAGAACTGAATTGATGTTTACCTAACAAGCTGCAAAAAAGTGCAGTAACATAATAGTGAAGTTCATAAGCATTCTGGCTTGTAATTTTTGGTGTCAACATTTGAATTGCAGAAAGAGCTTATGCAGACATAGCACGTATACAAGTGCAGTTTAGATCTACATCTATAAAAATAACATCTGTTTAAGCATACATTACATTTAAAAATAACTGTACAGTGATCAGCTGGTTAAGTACAGTTAACCAGATGCCGTTTGAAAGTGCCAGATGGAACAATGAAACTAAGATTGAAAATTAAAAAATACTGTGAAAGGTCAAATCAATTAAGCAACCTGTTTTGTTGGCATGTAACAGTTAAAAGTAAGTTTAAACTACTTAAGGAGTGAGCAATGTGAAGATGAAGCAGTTAATTTTTAACTTGCTATTTAGAAGAGGGAAAGATAAAATGCCTGCCGTAGTTCCAGGGTCCCTCGGCAAACCTAGGGGGATACCGGGAAAATAGACACGGTTAAGTAATGTTTGCTTTGCTTTGCTTTCAATTTAAAATAAATACTATCTTTCAAGCTTTTAAGTAACATCTTTTATGGCAGTCTGAAATCACGCAACACATATGCAAACATCTCTTTCTCCTCCCTTATCACCAGTGGGGGACTTCTTGGCCGAATCTGCTCCCGGAGCTTGCTCTTCAGCAGTGGGGATGGTGCCCAGAGGGGACGGGGATGGGCTTGGGCACCCACTGGCGCCAGGGGATGCCATGGAAAGCAGCCACCCCTTGCACTGGGCTTTCTACGCCCTGTTTATTTCTGGGAACTAAACCCACCTGCATTAGGAACGACATGGGATAAGAGGTGTAATGTGCAGTTTTGGAAACAGGCATGCCACTGTGGTTCTGTGAATAAATGACAAACATTTGCTAAAATTGCACCCAATAATAAGCCACTGAAAGACAGATATGGGGAAAAGAGATCTTATCATCCTAACCTGTTTTAAGCACAAGGGGAAGAATAACATCTTTGAAATATCAGTGAACCAATGCATATTTTCTTCAGTTCTAACCAGCCTAAAATTCACAATCTAAATTTAAATTTTGGGCAATGGGACAGTGGTATCCTTGCTTTAATCAGAAAGGTGTAATGGTACCTGCAGGTCTGCTGGCAGGCAAGGCAGCACTCGTGGCCAATGAGAGAGAAAGTATTGATTTTCCCATAGAGATGACTGCTGTTACTTTTTGTTAATTTTTTTTTTTTTCCCCTAGCAGTAACTGATTCTCAAATTTGCCGCAACTCAGAATCCCTATAACACAAGTATATTGCTGGATAATCCTCCAGCAACGGTGCGGAAACCAGTGACATCAGGAACTGTTTTGGAAAGGGGGTTTAGGCACCAAATCTGGGAGAGCGGCGGGGCTCCGGGTCGGAGGGAGATGCTCAGCTGCCTTGGGGAAGAAGAGCCCCGGCAGCAACCACGGTGCCATCCATCAATGACCCGAGCGTGGCCGCTAACTAGAACGGGAATTTTTCCTGAATGAGTATAGGGCTATTTTCAACCTAGGAACTTGATGTTGTTCCTTTGTTTTAGTAACTTTGTTTATATCTGGTTGGCGGAGGCGAGGGGAGGAGGGCAGAGCACCGGGGCGCGTTGCTCCTTCCTGACACCTCCTCTCTTGCTCCCACAGTTCCCAGTAAAAGAGCAGCTGTACCTCTCTCGCATGCACAGCCAACTGTTTAGACCAAGAACACAATGAAAAGATTCTGCGGCTGTTAAAATAAATAGCTTCCCGGTAGGGGGTGGAATAGTATGGCCTTGCCTAGGAACTTCATGTACCCTGCTTTCAGAAAGTACTGGGGTAGGACACACTATGGGGAGAGAGGAAATAAGCCTGGCTTCTGCACTTGGCTCACTTCTCCTCACACTGAGAATAGTTACCATACAGATCGCTGGTCCTGTTGGATTCCCTTTCATGGAAATATTTTGCGTTCCTGCTGGTTCAGTGGCTGATGTTCAATTATTTGTATTTATTTATTTATTTTTAAACAGTTTCTCTTCGTTGACAGCATAAAGCAAACATTTGAGCTTGCTGTAAATAGAGAACATACCAGACCAGCGGCAGGTAGCTTGTGATTTTTAAGTGGATTGCCAACCGAAGTTTGTAAATCTGGGAAATCGAATCATTATATTTAACAGACAAATGCGTATAATATAAAATCAGTGAAAAGATAACATAATAAGTACTTTGACTATTATCTGGGGGCCTAATTAGACTGGTAGAATCACTGTAGTCAGTGAAATTAGAGTTATACAACTGGGGGGAAGGAAAATCCAGCCCTTTAGGGGAATGAACGCTAGTGGAGCCCCATTGACATTTGCTGTCCCAGGTATTCAGCAGCTGTTCCTTTCCTTTGCAGAAAACAGGGCTTCGCTCTTGCCAGACCATATTTTCCTTAATTTAACCCCCTGGCAGAGGAAGCAGTGGAGAGACAAGAGGGGCTAAGCCCCGCTTGAAGCCCAGACTGTTTCACCAAGCATCCTCCCACCCTCCTTGCTGCTTCCCTCTGGTCTCCTGAGGTGGTACCTTGGAGCAGGATGGAGGTTTATGTCAAAAAGGGAAACGCACAGCTCTGCCAAACCCTGTGCTCCGCTCACAAGAGTGGGTGCTGGGACACCACGAGCCTTCAAGAAAGTCAAGGCTGTGCTTCCCACTTTGCTCACCCCGCAACCCCGGGCACTGGGAGTTGCTGCAGAGGCTCTGGGGCAGTGCTGCTGCCCTGGGACTGCAGGTCCCAACAGCCAAACCGTGAGCAAGATGGGACGTGTGGACTAGGAGTGGTGGTCTGAAGGATGGTGAGGGAAAGGCTGGAGGGTATGGGATTGAATAGAGAACAGCAGCATAAATTTTATTGGGATGTGTTGGGCTGGTGGCTCTTTCTGGGATGCAAGTCATTTAGCCTGAGCAAACGGTTTTCCCGATGAAGGAAATAATTTTCAAGGAAGATCTTTTGATTGAATTTTGCCGTCACGCTTAGGTGCAGATGAGATGTCTGTGCTTGCAAGGCACAGTGCATTATTAGCTGGGCGAACTCACATTGATAGAAGAACATTTTGGCAGCTGAAAGTAGGACTGGGACACTTCTTCCTCTGGGAACAGGAATGCTAGAAAGCTGGAGCCTGTGGAGGGTGAGACAGGAGATCTACCTGGTTGCAGGCTGCTTGCTTGTGTTTCTGTTTCTCCCTACACACCCAGTGCCTGGTCAGCCTTCCTCATTACTCCTCTCCTCAGTGCTCTCCTAACCTGTAGCTAAATCACCCTTGGCAAGTTTTCCTTGCCTTGCAAAGACGCTAACTCCCCTGTCAAGTTCTTGAGCGTTTGTTTGTGCAATGAAATCTGTGATGCTCTAAATCTCAATGTGCATCAGCTGGCATGCTCTGACATTTGGAGAGCCTCACGTTCCTTGTGTGCCAGACACACAACGAGAGGCCCCAGCACAGATGTAGCTGGACCTCAGGTTCATCTTCGAAGGTAGGGAGGGATGTGCTGTGGGTCAGTGAGTGACCTGGAGGCTTTTGGTGGGGGAGGGAGGACTGGAAGGGAGCAGTGGATAGCCAGCTGGCTGATTGCGCCGAAACCAGGACAAACAGTTGAATATCATTTACTTCTGAATTCCTAAAGTACTGGGACATCTGGCTACCTGAAATACATCAACAAATAGGTCAGCTAAGATTGCAGAAGCATGCCTCACACCGCAGCGCCGTTATGAGAGCGAGAGGGGACCCTGCCAAGAAAAGTCTTCATTTTTGCAGTAACATTTTCTTCTCTCTAAATTCCTCTGTAGGCTTTTTAACTAAGATCACTGGAAAATGTGTTAGTCTGGGAATCTTTAATTAAAAAAGAAAAAAACGCAAGATACACAGGGGAGGTGTATTTCTGGGGTGGAAGCAGGAGATCTGCAGCAACGGGCAGCGCAGGCAGGTCTCTGCGCACTCCCACCCTCGGGTTTTCTGGGCGCCTGCGTCCCGGGTGCTCCACACTTGCACTTTTCCTGGTCTAACCCTCACGTGGGGAGGGACCTCCTCCCCCATTTTCCTGCACTTTGCCTTATACCAGCGCAAATGAGTAGAAAATGCTGCTGGCCTTATTTGGGAGCATTTTGCAGCATTTGCGTAGTCCCAGTGCTGACAAGGGATGGGAAGGTGGGAGGGAACTGGCCCCAGAGACCGTTTGGTTGTTTCTTATTTCCACAGTATGGACAGTCCCTTATAGAAGACCCCAAATTGCCAAGAGTAATGTGTGAGTTTCACCTCTCCTTAAATATAAATCCTTGCAGGATAGGATTGTTCCTCATGGCAAGGAACATCAAAAATCCTCTTCCAAATATCTCTATTTCAAAATGCAGTGGTCTGATTTTTCTTTTATACCACTGGTAACATTTCTAAGCCTGTTTCACCCCAGATTATATTTACAGATGGATTGCAGCTCCTATCCTGATTAGGGTAATGTATAGGAGCTGAGGTAAATGATGCCACTGTTTGTCCACTCTTTTACAGACTTTTTAAAGACTGAGAAGTCCTCATAACTTTTTTCCCCCTCTCAAGCCACAGAGGGACCAGTAGATCACAATAAATAAAATTCTTACAATAAAAGTAAAATACAGAATATGAAACCAAATCAAATACAAAGTCATATTGTTATTGTTTATACCATACGAATTCTGGGGCACTGCGTAATGCCTTTTTTTCAGTCTTTCTTTTGCTAAATCAACATTAGCTAGCAACACACCTAATCTTGACTGAACTGTGTTATTTCCTGCCTCCCTGCCTTTCCTGTCTAAATCTCACTCTCTGCTGAAGCAGCTAAATTTGCTGCAAATAAGGAATATTTTGGGACATGAATTTTCTTACAAAACATGGGGAGAAATCTAATGCTGTGAGCAAACAGCACTCTAATTAATGCCGATCCAGGCTATTGAAAGCATTTGTAGGTTACTGTTATCAAAAAAAGAGATCAAGAAATTGATGATGAACCCAGTACTGGCATGTATAATAAATACTGACCACAAACATTTTTGGGAATGGTACCCGAGCAGACGAGAGCTCAGAAAATCTGGACCTGGAACATATGGGTTTTAATAAACAGACTTCTGTTCCAGCTCCTCAGTTGCTTTATTTTTTTCCTTTTTTTTTTTTTACTGTACTTGCTTAATTTTATGTGGCTGTGTATGATTCCATTATTAATTAATCTACAAGTATTTGGCATTGCTTCATCTTTGAGGTTTTCTTTAATTTGCAAATGTGCTGTTTTAGTTTCAGCAGGACTCGTGTAGCTAATGTTAGAATGGAAACATATTTAACCCTCTGCTTCGTTTGATTCCTATCGTCTCCTTTTCTCCTTCGAAGAGAAGTAGCTGACTTTATGTGCGTGTGCACGTGCACACGTGCGTGTGTGTATTATTAGCTGTGCTGTCATTTTTAATCCTTTTCTTTCAATCATCATTTTTCCTCAGACATGAAGTATTTCAGTCTAGCACGCTGTACAGACTGTTCACGGTGAAACACTAGTAGCATTTTCAAAATCTAAAACAGAGGAGTACCATGAGGATAGAACAAAAGAAATTAAAACACTAGATATGCCACAGTTGTCTTATGCAGCTGTTAGAAATTTAATTATTTTATCTCATAGAATAATGTGCCCTTCAGAAATCATTTTGGACTAGATGTTTCAAACCAATGATCTGTAGTTAATTATCTTTAATAACTGTTGCACATTATGGTTAGATCTATGTTTTTGCTAAACCAATTAATAATATCTTCATTAGTATAAAGACAAGGTAGCTGGATCCTTTCATTTTTCACATTGAAAGAGTAGATATTTTAAACACTGTAATTTACTTTAGCCATACATTCCCGATGATATGACTAATTAATGAAACTTCAAAGACATATAACTTCCAAAAGCTACTTATTTAAAGTCATTGTTGAGCACTTAATGACATTATGTTGGGGCATTGCAGAAACCATCACTGCCTGAGTGTTGAATTTGCTAAACCTTTTTATGCTACCGAACTGAAAGAAGCTTGAGTTATATTGAAAAGCAAATTGAGCCAATATTCCTTCATGTTAAAAAAAAAAAAACAAAAAAACAAAAAAAAAAAAACAAAACACCAAACCTGTTGATTACAAAAGTTGATGACCTCCTTTCTGCTTACAAATTGCAGCTGTCAGTTTGTCTTATTCATGCAAGTCTGTGTGGAAAATGCTGGAAAAAGAGCAAAGCAAATATTCTATATTTTGTGGGTTGGCTGGTATTAATTTTGTTCAGAATCATTAGTTTTCTAAATATTCTTTTTATATCTGATTTTTTTCTTTTTTTTTTCATGTCTATAATTCACTTTTGGAGCTGGCTAATAACTACCATGTCATTTTAGTCTGCTACCTGACAAAAAATTAACCCTAAGTACAATATTAAATACACAAGTGATTGCTTTGGTTTTAACAGTGCTACTGATTGCACAGAGAATAAAGTTGGAAGTTTGGGGTCAAATGTTTTAGGTCCCCTGTTTAGGCATGCGAGCTGATGAAAAGAGTCTGCAGAAGAGAATCTCCTGCAAAATTTCCCTGAATGTAAAAAAAGATGCATGCTGTTTTTCATCTTACATGTATTTTCGTAGGATCTTCAAATCTCATGCGGCCATCAGGGAAGGCTTCCTGAATCCTAAAAGAGCATTGCATATACAGCCCTCCAAGAACTGGTATTTCCCACCATGGAGAACCGTACACCAGGAATCAATTTAAAAAGAAAAAAAAAAGAAAAAAAAAAATTACATCTAAGAGAATAAAACAGTGCAGTCAACTGTACACAGGGCTGGAAGGCCAGGAGAGAAGTGTTAACAGCCAGTTGTGACAGCTACAAAATAATTACCCGAGCAGTGAGCACCTGGTCCTTCAGCTTCTGAGTTTCCCACAGGATCCATCCTTAGTCCTGGTGCAGATAGGAAAGAGGGTGGATACATTTAGTCAGGATTATACTTAACCAGTAGTAGAGATGGGGTTCACGGTCCGCGTCTGTGCTGAAAGGTGTGGATTCTCTTAATACAAATCTGGTAGCCTTGGTGGGGTTTGGGGTTTGTAAAAATGCATCACCTAAGAGCAAAGAAAGGAGTTATCTGTAATGAGTTATCTGTAACGTTTTTGTGGCGTTAGCCATGCAATTTGTTGACTGACGTTTCAAATACAGGTTAACCTCCTGCAATGTACAGGTTAACCTGAATGATTGATGTTTAATGATAATATTAATACATAATAAAAGGAAAAAGAGCAAGAGGTCTAAAAAAAAGCTTTTCACACTATATTTTTTTTTTCCTGTATGCCTACTGAATTAAAAAACTGTGTTTGAGGCTCTGCAGGGGCAAAGTCTATAGTGGCTTTCTTGAAATGACCAGTTCAAACCAACTTGTGGGAACTTGGCAGGCAAACCATCAAAAAGATCATTTTCTAATAGGAACTGTGTTTTGACAACTTGTAAACTCAGATATCGCTGGAAAGCGATGGCATTTTTCTCAGATGCCAGCACTTCTGGAAAGTTGTTTTCCCCCCTTAAACCGTGCCATCTTAAAAATACTGTGTATTTGTGCCAGACTGTTTGAAGCTGCTGTTATTAATGCTCCAGTGAGTTGTAGGAGCCTATGTGATCCTGAACTCAGTATCTGTTGGCCTGAACCTTCTTTTTCTGAGGGAGAGAAAAATGAATTTCCTCTAAATTATCATTACCATTTTTTAGTTCTGTAGGGATATTTTTCTTTAGTTAGTCTGAAAATACTGAAATAGGGAAAGAGTAAGCTGGTTGTAAATTATATGTGTATTTGAGGAAAAACTTGAGAGTAAAATTATGTTTCTGGAACTGAAATTAATGGAATATTTTAGACTTAATTTTGCCCACGTTTTCAACTTGATTTGTTATATACTCTCTCTTTTTTTTAATTAGGCAATGGACACAAAACATTGTGTTTGGATGCCCTTCTAAAAATCTAGAAGATTTAGTTTCCCATGCTTTTATAAAAGCACGCAATCATTCTGATAATCTTTAATATTGGTTCATTAATATTCTTAAACCCCCTGTAAGAAAATAATGCCATTGTTCATTTTCATGCCCTGAGGTTTATTTTTTGATGTCCTACATACCTAATCAATCTTTAAACCAATGCCAAGTTTGATTAAAGACTGTCAGATGAGGTTGGTACTTGTTACTTAATATTTTTGCTGCAAGGAAGGAGTATACAGATGAACTTTTGTGTTTGGATACAGTGAAACCGTCTTACTACCTACAATTGTGAGCTGAATAACTCAGTGCACAAGAAATCTTGCTGTCGAAATGGGTGGTGGTTCTGGAGAAAGGATCATATCATTTTCCTTTTTCACCTGTGCACATACACGTTGGAGTATGACTGGAGGCATTTTGGAATTACCTCTGCTGTGAGTGTAGCTTGATTTGTTGTTTGAGTTTCTATTCAACAAATATATGTATATTTTTCTAGCACACAGCTGTATGCTATTTAATTTCAGTGATTTGTTATGTATCTTTGGAGAACTCTAACCTCTCCTATTTTGAGCTGACATGGTAACTCAAACTCTTTTCTCTTCCTTTTAAAGTTTGGGCAGCCAAAAAATCCAAACATTTACAGTATTCTGTGTCTTGAAAGCAAGTTACCAGGAACTGGGAGAGGCTCTATACGAATTAGGTTACAGATGGAAATCATTATTCCGTTTGATGAAAGTTTCAATAATATTCTCCAATCTTGAGGTGAAGAAGGCTTACTTGCATGGCTCTGTGTCACAGCATCTCATTTCCAGTGTGGAAGTAAATGAAACTCTACAGTTTCCATTGACTTAGGCTTTGCACTGGGGGTTAGTTTGCATGTGAAATCGGTATCGTATGTAAGCCAGCAATGAATCTGAGCAAATCTCAGTTGTATCAGCTGATGTTAGTGAAATTATTGAAAATTTACCACTTGAGAACTTCTGGTAATTAAAGATCGCTTCTAGAGGTTCCCCTGCTCTTCAGGAATAACCTTGTGAAGTGTTCATCTAAGGGCTATTCATAACCTGCCTTTCTTAGAGTCGCTCTTTACTGCTATGAAACTAGGGACTGAATATGAAGAACAAGCATTTTTAGCACATCTCTGTCTTTGCTGAGTCTGTGTTTGGTTGGTAAGCCCTCAAGGAAGAAACATGTAATATAGGGAATTTGATCTCTAATTTGGATATCATATTTGTAACACCTTAAAATTATGATAATGTGATACTGTTACTGGAGGACTAATTGGGAAACCACAGAAACTTGGAATGCATAAGCCAGTCCTGCATTAATGTTACTTAATGCAAATGTATTGGGGTTGGGGTTGGAAATGTTTTATAATTTAAGTAAGGCATTTAAATTATGTGGTTATAACTTAAACAAAATGTATTGTGCATGGGGGTGATAATTCAGAAGCCTTGTGGCCGCTTAGCCAGCTACTTATCCCATGAGAATAATACATGTTGTGAAAAATCTTGAATGAACGAGCAGTGCTTAAGAATATATATAAAACCACTTCCCTAGCTCCCAAGAAAATGAGTGATTGAAAAAATGTTAAATGTTGCTGCTGCCATATTTATGAAGAGGAATCAAAGTTCTTGGGGGCTATAAACCCTTCATTTTCCAGTTGTAGCCCAACTCGTCTGGCCAAAAGATACCCCTTAGAAATGAGCTAGGTGAGTCTTGAGCCCAGTCTAAGGCAAATGTCTTGCAAGGTATTTTCTTTTCAGTAATTAGTATAAAACAGTCGTATAACTTGTGTTAGTAGAACTGAGAACAGGGATGTCAAGTAAACTAAAGATCAGATAGGATATTGGTAAAAAATGTCTGAAGCCAAAACTCGCCAGCGACTGAAAAAAGCCCTACATATTTTCTTCTTTCATTAGAAAGGAGACTATTTCTTAAAAGCAAGTTCATATTCATCTGCCCGTTCCGATTATAGCTGGGTCAGGGAAAAAAATGAGTACTGAGAGAGACAATTGCTAAGCTAACGCAAACTAGAGAAGATTGGAGAGCTGACATGAAAACCTGCTCAGGTTAAGCATGCACAGTGCCCTAGGACAAAGGAGGAGCACGGAGCACTGATGGGGAATGAAGCTACTGAATTTTCCCTACTGTTTTTCTTGTTGATGTTTTGCATTTTTTTGGTGATAGCAACCGGAAACACGATTTCCTGAGAAAATAAAAAAGACCTCTGAAACTGCGTGGCTGGAAAAAATCTGGTTCTTGTAGCTGTGAGAATTAGTGTGCCACCCTGCCCTAAGTCAGGATTACATCCGGAACTACATCCAACTTTCCTTTGCCTTTGTTTTATTTATTATCTGCAGAATTGCTTTGTACAAATGTTATGAAAGAGCCCCTGCATTGGAGAGGTTTTTTGTAAATGAGCCATTAGCTTGAGTAAACAGGATTTCGGTCGGAGTTCGAAGCCTCCACGAGGCGGCACTAACGCATCTCGCATCCCGAGTTCTCTTTGCCTGTTGGGTGCTCGTTCTCCAAACATTGAGAAATTATATTTGCATGCATTTTATCAAAAAACTGTTCTGCCTCTAAATTTTCGTGTTACCCTGCAAAATGCCGGGTTAACAAAATAGGAGTTAACCTTGATAAGAGCTGTCAGTAATTTCCTATACAGTAGATATTATGCGTTCTGGGAGCTTTAAAGCAATGATAATGTAAATTGCCTATTTGCGGTGACAAACAATATTCTTTTAGTACTCTTCCAGTATTTCAGTGACTTACGAATTTTGTGATAGATACCCAGTTGCTACTTACACATTCTTTCCTAGTCTTTGTTACGTGTTTAAAAAGTTACAGAAACCGGTTTTGTTTGATTTCTTTGGGTTAACAAATGGATGCAACACTTCTGTGCACCACTCTTCTTTCCCCCACTGATCACAGCTGGTGAGTGAGATGAAGCTACTTCTCGTCTTTGCAAACTTGACCCCCGCCAGCTGAGATCTAGGCCTTACTGCATTTTCTCTACTTAAATACATACTGAACTCTGTCAATAAACAGCAACATGGGAGAGGAGAGCAGTGGGCACAGAAAAACAAAGTGATTTTCCTGATGACAAGCAGTCTCATTAACATGAGCAGAGTTGCTGCTGTCAGTAAGGAGAGCAAGTTTCCCCATTTTATCTACTCATGTAGTAAAATGCAACTGGAGAAACGAAGTTTAATAGCAGCGAATGCACGCTCTGCCCCTCTGTCGCCAAAGGCCAGCTGAGCGAGATTCACTCTGCAAGCCATGCAAGTCCTGTTGCCGTGTGTCCTTATTCCCAATAAAGAAGGGCTATTTTATTGAGAGATTTTAGTTTAGCAGGGTTTGAAAGAGATCTTATTAAACTTAAGAACGAGATCTCTACAATGTCTTTTTCTGGTGCTGACATTACTTGTCACGATTGTTTTGAAACCCAGAAATGTAGACTGTACCTACCATTCTTTGGACAACTGAAGAGCTTCAAATGTTGTAACTACTGTATTTTAACCAAAATTTCATTTCTATTACTTAGCAGTGTGAAAACAGATCAGAAGAAAGAAACATATAAAAGCTCTCGCTCCTAAAACCTTGCTGGCTCTTCTCCCTTGCTCTGTGGTCAAAAGTTAAATAGGATGTTCTGATTATCACCACTCCCAAAACAGATCAGTGGGGTTTTTGTTCAAAATAATTCCTCCTCCTCTTGCAGCTAGTCTGTGCCAGCAAGTTCAAAATACGGGAAGCTTGACCTTAGCTACAGTCCTTGCCCATGTGCCACACATCCTGCTGAGACAATCTGGTGGAGACTTCTGAGTTCTGCCCTTTCCACCAAAGCACTGACATACCAGGGGAAGAAAAGCCCATGGGCAATCTGATGCAAAGTTACTTGAAGATAACAGGATCCACAGGTTTCATTGCAATTTTGGAGTAGGACCCAAATGTGTAATAAATTGGCAAGGAAAAACTTCCGGCTGTATATGTGGCGAAAAGGAGTCCTCATCTCCTGAGTGCTAAAGGGGAAAGTCAAAACCTCTTTCGAACTCTGCCACATTCACCAGTGTATAGTGAAAGAAAACATTCCTCCCTGATCCTGATGCTGGCGATCGTCCAGAGCCCAGAGCACCCTGGGAAATACCACTTTCCGAACCCTGCTGTGCTACTTAATCACACAATGGGCTACATATGCCATCCAAGAAAATAAACACAGGTCTGGGAAGCTGTTTGTCCTGCAGGGCTAGGAATGCTCTTCCTAACTTGGCAGGGCAGCGTAATCCTCTCTGAAAGGGGAGAGCTGCTTGAACTCAAACTGACTAATGAGATTGAAGAAAAGCCCGTCAGAAACTGGCACAGCCCTTCCCTCGCCCTGCCAACGCGCTGCCAGATGACACGGTGCTGGGTGCTCTCGCTGTGGCTTGTGTTTGTATCACGATGAAAGGTAGACCATGGACCTAGACCCTAACAAGGGCCCAAAATGTTGCTGAGTGGCAGGTTGTACCCCAGAGCTTGTGGTTTGTAGGGGAGGTTGCTAGCTTTTCTTGACCTCTGGGCAAAATCTCACCAAGTTGCACATTTCAGCATAGACCACGGGCTCCTCTCCCTGGCAGCTTCAGTAGCGACTGAAATTTCCTACAACTGCAGACACCTTGAGAGGGTCTTGTGGTCCATATAGGCTCTGGGCTGAGGTCCTGGGATCTCAGTGAAGAGAGGTGGATAGAGGTGGTGGAGGACAGAAGAAGTGGTGGCCTGTTGAAGGTTGCCAGCTGGTCAGCAGCAATTGCAAATTCCATCGGCTTTCCTGATACCCAGTCTAGTGCTCTTCTCCACTTGGCTCTTGAGATCAAAACCAAATTCCTGTGAGAATGAGACTTGCATTGATTATAGTAGAAATTGGATCTGGATTTTAAATCATGTTATTAGCTCTTCTAGCAAGATGAACTGAGCGATACAATTTGATTAAAAATTGCAAAGAACTCTTCTTCCACCTCCCTCCCTCAGATTTGGAGCAAATGTGTGCTTCATGGTAACAGGGAATGAAAGTGTTCCACAAGGGCTTTTTTAATTACAGCATTAATAAAATGCACTATATGTTACTCTCAAAATTTACAGTTTTGTGGCTTTAAACACATCATATTGCTATCTGAAACACTTGAAACTCCCAGAAGTTTTTAAAAGTGTGTGTTTAGGTTAAGGTTAAGTTGCCCTTGACAGCATTTTTTTAAAAGATTTGAATTGTTGAATAACCACCTTTCACCCATCCCTAATTGTAATTTAAATGACAATATGCTCCCAATCAATAGCTCTTTGTCACACTTTGAAGATCAAGGATGAGATTTCACCCCATGAGTTTACATGGCAAAAGCTTCTTTTTCATAATGCTAAAAATGTTGCATCCTGCTGTTAAAGAAGTATAAGAATACCTGCTCTCAAATAATTAGTTTCAAATAAAAGCATTTAAGTCATACTTTATAGCCATTAATTTGAAACAATTCAAAGCCCTTCATTTCTGCACTTTGTTCACAGCTAAATATTACAATAGATATTTTAGCCAATTGAAAAAAAAGCTCAGTTACAGCAAGGTAATTTGAACAACTTAAGTTAGGTGATATTGTGAGAGGTGGGTTTTGAATAACTGTAGCTTTATTTTTGCATCACTTTGATTTCTATATAGAACTATTTTTGCAAGTGGAAAATTGAAAAGCTTTTAATGGTGATCATTGTGTGTATGTGACTTTGCCTTACTGTGTGCTTGTCTAATAGGTACGTATGGAGGCATGTTGCTATTTCTCCAGTTGTACATGTAAAGACAGAGATTTATTACACAGGCTCCACTCAAACAGCTGATTTTTTATTTTATTTTATTTCTATTGCTAGGAGTCCTAGGCAAGGGCCAGGACTCTCCTGTGCTTGGTGTTATGAAATGCCAACAGAATTATGGTCTTTGTCCCAAAGTGCTTACGATCCTTGTTTTTAGTTAGAGCAGCGAAATGTTTTAAGAAGGATAAAGTCTGGTCTGTTTCTGTGTTGTCCTTGGTAAACCCAATCTAGTCTAGTCTCAAAAACGGAGCAATTCTGCTCGTTGCCAGGGAGAATACATAGGTATCCAATGAGTCATGGTCAAACATACGGCCATTATTAGACCACAAACACAGGAGGAGAAAAAAGATTTCATTTGGACCTGTTGTCAGTGCCGAGCTGGTGAAGAGGAATAACAAATAACTGAGTGGAGGAGGTTGCTCTTTAGGTATTTATGAGGAGCTTCTCTCCCTGTGGGGATAGACTGGGGAAAAGCAGAAATATGCATGTTGGAAAATTTAACTAGAGCAAAGGAGGCTGCGTCATGGTCTAACTAAGAGCATTTAGTACATTTTAATAGCAAACTAGAGACAATGGGAAAGAAAAGCTAACGCTGTAAAGGGCTTTAGTGAATACAAACAACTTATTTTTAGTTTGAAAGAGCAGGGGCAATCAGAAGAAAGATGCAAAGAGAGAAGTGATTAAGTTTTGTGTTGGAGCAATGATCTCTGTGGCAGGATTGCAAATGAGTAAGAGCGTGTTCATCCAGGCCAAGAAAAAGGATGCTGAAGAAACAGGACAGAGGGTGCTGAGCACCACAATGCACAGTTGTGTTTTTGTGGCTTAGCGGAAAAGGTCACGTCTGAGAATTGTTATGCAGAAATGTTTTGCAAGACTGGGCCCATATGTAAAGATTTAGAGAAAAATCTCAATTAAAGATGGAGTGCAAGTTCTTACTTTTAACTGTGGGCTTGCACAAATATGAAGTAGAAAACAACCCATGGAGAAAAGGAAAAAAAAATATTTTTTGAAGCCTTCTTTAAACTGAAAATCAATGAAATAAAGGCTTTGTACTTGGGCAATCCTCTCCTCCCAAGTTATCATTTAGTGTAAGATTAGGGAACTGCCTGTTTTTACTCAGGCACTGAGTTTTGCCTGGACCGGCGTGGGAGAATCTCACCTTACGGTGTTAAACGGTTCCTGTCTGGGCTGCTAGGGGAAGATTTGGAGAGCATCAAGTTGTGCTCAGGGTCCCACTGAATTGAGCCATGCACAGATACATAGCAATAGATATTGTCCTGGCGTGACACTTTATAGATAGTGATCTAAACATAAGGATATGGTATGGCTGTGTATGACTCTGGGTAATCACAAAGCCTTTCTGTGCTCCAAGTTTTCCTACGTATAAAACGGAGGTAATAATATTTCCAGCTCTGACACTAGTGGTTAGGGGATTGATACTTTTGAACATTCATTTGTGAAAAACTACATTGGTACAAAGTATTGTTTCTGTTCACATTGTTTCAGATTGTTAACGCAATTGGTCATCAGTATACTCAAAACACAGGATTTATTGATGGTTTTTATTTCCTATATGTGTCATATAAATGCCTTAACAGATGAACAGGGTAGTGAAAATGATAGGGTACTTTAGAAGGGCTCAAAGTCACTGCTTCTTTAATAAAAATTTGGTTTTGCATGCGGGAGAGATGGAATTCACACCCCAACCTATGCACAGCTGCAAGCCCTATTAAGTGAAACCCCTCCTAAATATAGATCCAATGGCCTCATCCCTGGCCAGCTTCCAAAGACCATAGAGGCCTGTTTCACTCCTTCCACATCCCCCTTCCAACACACAATGAGCATCAAGTCATCGAACTTTCTTCTCGGTAGCTGGGAAACGCGGGTGCAGAGTTCGGAGGGTCTGAAAGGCGTAGCGAAGGCTTCCTGCAAGGAGGGTAATTTTCATGTGTGCAATCAGTAAGTAAAAAGAACACTACAATCACTGTAGCTATTCATAAGCTATATATTCATTTTCCTGTGTATTTTCACTTTAAGGAAAAAGGGCCTTTTTGTTTTTTTTCAAGTAGCCCTCAAGACAGCATTCATGAGATGAGCAAGTCTGAGCCATGCTCAGACAAAACATTTTAATGATCAGGAGAGCCCTGATGCTTGGCAGTCACTAAAGATTGCATGTTAAGAGTAAGCCAAATCATCAAAATGCAGCTTGAGCAGGTCCAGTGATGGTGTATTATATTGCTACAATTGTGGCTGCTAGAGTTAAGGTTGAGTGGGCATTTCTATTATAAACCCCAGCTGGTAGGGTTGAGTATTTTGACCACATCAGATAATGTCAAGTGAAATTTCTCATATGAATTGACACCCAAATATGTGTAACCTCCCTTTCAAAACAGGATCAAGTTCTTCCCTCTCCACCTAACCCTCTTCCCAGCCTACGCCTGATTTTGTACCTGGGTGATTCTCTTCAAACACCAATGAATAAAAAAATTGTAGATATTTAGTTTAAAGAAATCAAGACAAACAGTGCCCAATTTTTGGTGCAGTTTTTTCTCCTGGTGGCTGACACACTGCTTGGTGTCACTTCCATGCAGTCGTCATGCCGGCATTGCAGACCAACCCATGCCATCGTGTCACCTGGGTGTATGATGTGATCTGTAGGGCTCTCAGTGACAGCATTAGTGTAGTTATATCGTGGCAATGGCACTGTATTTCACCAGAGTGCCTTTTTTCCCTGGGAGGGGCTATAGTAAACTCCACTGGTAAAAGCTCAGCGTTGGCAGCACATTGCGCATCCATAGGCAGAAAGCTTTGCCGGTACGTTTTGCCAAAGTGCTGTGAGCGCGCGCGTGGCCAATGTGCCACAGATCTGCAGAGCTCATTGCAACCAGCAGGCATTAGTGGGGCCAAGAACGTAACAGGATTAAAGAAAAAATTGAACTTGGATAAAACGTAGCGAAAACATCCTATGTTATGTTGCTGAAGTTTACAAAACAGTTTTCTGGAAGGGACAGAAGCCTTCGTTGCTACAGGGCCAATATTAACTAGTAAGGATTAGAAACGGATTTTCTTCGTAGGAGAGTGACGCTTAACTTGATTCAGGAGAGAAAGGATGCTCCAGTGGTGAGGTTGCAGCTGGGAAATCAAACCCCAGAGTGCCATGCCGTTTCTCTGTGGTCATGAGGAGGTTGAGCCAGCTTAGATCTTGGCAGGTATTTAGGACTTTACTCCTCAGCAGTCTCTGGGGACCTTAAGCGAGTGAACGTTTCCAAGGACAAGGCCTTTGTCTGTGCTGCCCATCTCTCCATCTGGAAAATGAAGAGCCTAACATTTACCTGTCCTCTGCCGCTCTGGAGTGGATAAACCTGTTAGAGACAGAGGTGAATGAGTCAGGGGTTGAGTAGGAACAGAGGGAGGGGAAAATTCTGCCACTGATAGATTACAAACACTGTTCTGCAGAAGATTTAAGACACTTGATGGTATCATGATAATTTTTTGTGTCTCAGAATTGCTAAATATTCAAATCGCTGTTTTTTGCCAAACCCGATGTGGAAAAGCAGATGAGAGAATGTTTTGCAAACTTTTAAAATCACCTACAGTGCTTAAGATGATGAAGGTAGATTAGATAAGACTAGCAAAAGTTATTTGAACATAAACATTTATTTAAAAAATATCCTCTGCATTGCTGAGCCCACAAACATTGTATAAATAATACACAGTTCATGAATAAGAATGAACAGACTTCTACCCCTCACCAGTATAGATTTGTATTCTGCACCTGCCAGGACTTTAATAACTCTCCTGAAAATAGTAGTATCTTTACAGAGAGATCTAAAGGAAGTTGTTCTTGAGAATATGCCCCTGAAGCTTAAACTTCAGTTATTAATGGATAGGATAGATTTACAAATGTATTTAGGCAAATAAAAATGAGAACACATGACTATTCCTATTTATAAAAGCTGAACAAGTTAGCTGCCTAGCTGCTGGTCTGGTCTCTGTTAATGCCCTTTGGTACACCCATGTGTTTCTAGGGTCATAAGCACTTTGTCAATCATATTCTTGTTCTGCAAACAATGCTACATGTGCTTAACTTTATGCATGCAAACAGTACCCAGTGGGACTGCTCACAGAAGTAAAGTATTTACATATCTATAGGAGCTGGCCCAAAATGGTAAACATTACAGAATAGTCTAAACGACCATCTTTGGGTCTATGAGTTTAAACATGGCCAAACTTCAGAGGTGGCTGGTTTCAAGCTGGTGGTGCAAAAAGTTTACAGAAAAATCCTGCTTAGGATTTGGTCTGAGCTTGGTTGTCACGTTGGTTTGAATCTACCTTTCCAAAAAGTGCTTCCTTTTTTTCTTTTCTTTTTCTTTGCAACCTTACCTGTGTACTCCCGAGGGTCTGTCTCAACATTGGTGGCTACAAAGCCTTCTGCTAAAATGGAAGACCCAAAATAATGCATTGAATTTCCCATGCAGTTGGGGAATTAAAAGACAAGAAACCTGGGTAGAAACAGCTGTTCTGGAATTTGTTCAGAGTGCTTTCCTGTATCTGTGTCATCTAGTTTGATTAAAAAACAAACAACAAAAGCCCCAAACCCAACCCCCTAAATCAACGGGCACATCAAGAATTTGAGTCTCAGGCAGGGGGAAGGGAGGAAAGTTTTAGAATCATTTATGTACTAAAATGCAGCCCACATTCCACAAAAAGTTGAATATTTAAAGCTTGTTGTTAATGACCCTGTGTCTTTTGTTTGGGCAAATACGTAATGAGTCAATTACAAGCACATACATCATCATTTGTAAGGTATTTACTGTATTATACGTTTTAAAATGGAAAGAAGTTATTAGCTTTCAAGTCACTTTTAATCTTGATATTGTTAACAACGAGAGATACATTTGTCTCTATACGTTAATAATCTGGGTTAATATTCTATTTGATCAAAAGGAACATTAAAATGATCTAGTAATGTCTCAAAATACAACCTGCATGTGCAGAGAGGGTGATGGGGTAGAGCACTGTGGCTGACCAGTTGCCTATCAACCTGATTGCAAGATCAGGGTCTAAATCACAATAACACAGCTATAGTTATCAGATGATTCAGTAACTCCTGCAGATGAGAGAACACTATTAAATGTGTCAAATAAATAAGAACAACAGTGATGCATTTTTGTTTCTATTAGCGCATTTTTAGTATGCTTTTCCTATGCTAGGTGATAAGCAGCTAAGAAGTGCTCCCAAAAAGCTTACAGTCTAGAAAGACAAAATGTTTGGACAGAGAGATGTGACTGATATGGTGGACGTGGAAATGGGAAACAAGTTAGTTGATGGGTTTAGTTGTAGTTTTGTTATGGCCAATGCGCATATATGTGGATCATGGCAAACCGTGTTGGAAATGAGCATGCATGGGACCAGCAATAAATCAGGTATCTCCTAGAAATTCAGTTGTGGCTCTCAAATTTCTACAATTGGCACTTAAGGAGATGTCCAAGTCCCACCAGGGTTTTGTGATCATTGCACGAGATGATTCTTTTTGCCTCAAAAAGAATGTATCCAAGAACTTCACTTTCAGCTGACTTAAACTACAGAAAGTGTGACTGCTCTTGGTAATGCAATTCCTCAGAGGAAGGGAGTGTTTATACCTATTGCCCAAAGCAACCACAGTAAATGAGCCCGTGCAGAGCTCTGTGCTGTCATTACTCAAACTGGCTTGTTCCATATTAGCTCACTGAACACTACAGTTTTTCGGGGAAGACATCCTCACGGTTGCAGGCTGAGTTATGCATTCAGTCTTGTAAATGCCTGGTACTACAGTGAAAAGACAGCACCTCCCCTCCATCGCTCTTTCTGTGGCATTGATACTTGTTGCTCCCTTTTTCAACCGTTATGCAACATTCCTGTTTGCATGTTACAACGGATTTGTTTTTTACCACAGAAATAGCTGCATTTCAGTGATGGTAAGACTGCTCAACAGATCTAGTGTTTGCAGAAAGCACCACCCTGGAAACCAGGGAATAACCCCATCCTGCTCGCAATCAGAGATCACACCAAAATGGGCGTCTGGTCTGTCCACAAGCATCGCAAGGGACTGCTCTACCTCTCTCTCTTCCGTGACCTTTCTTTTTTTACCTCCGTTGCTCTTGCTGCTCTTCATTAGCTCACGCCCACTCATGAACAACTAAACCAAGCAGATCCAGTGGAAATCCTCCGTCAGACCCTGGGGAGCTTTGCGAGGTGCTGCAGTGGTAGTAAGGGACAACAAGGAAAGGATTACTAATACATTAACCACTGAACTCAAGTTAAGGAAAGTGTTTCTGCTTTTTTTCTTCAATACGGGTTAGCAGGGATGCCTGAAGAGTGGTGACACCTTTGAAGTAGAAGTGACCTGACAGGTGATGTTAACAGAAGAGCTCATAGAGG
The DNA here is from genome assembly GCF_964195595.1 of Calonectris borealis. Classification (NCBI taxonomy): domain Eukaryota; kingdom Metazoa; phylum Chordata; class Aves; order Procellariiformes; family Procellariidae; genus Calonectris; species Calonectris borealis. Next base: position 5,833,923 of record NC_134321.1, on the reverse strand, counting down.
CTCTTTCTACCAAACTGGTCAATAATAGCTTTCTAAAGCTATCTGCCCTGTAAAATAACAAGTATGGCATACTTTGATTGAAATATTTCATCCTGTTACCATAAGAGCATCAGAATCACTGTTCATTGCTGTGTGAAACATTCACATAACCTGGCCGGTGTCTTGGACATAGTCAGGCTCTAAGGGTCAGAAAAATTCCCCATAACAAATTAAGGATTGTTGTACTGTTAACAAAATGCACGAAGCCTATAGGTCCCACGAACTCCCTGAAGTGGGGTGGCCACTCTGGGGAGGGAACGAGGAGGACTCTAGGAAGCCCTCCCAGACATCAAAGCAAAGCACAGAGGTGGAGGCTGAGGGCACCCAGGTGCCGTCAGGCAGGTTGGGTTTCCTTCGGCCCCACGAGAAAACCACTTCAGATCGTGTGGAAACTCAGTATGAATGAAATCCTCTTGCTTTTTGCATAGCTCTCCAAATTATCCTTGTATGAAATCAGATGTACAACTCGGCCATGGTATATTTAATGCTGCGTCTTTTTTTCTGCCGTACTCTCCCTGTGCCTTATTTCTCATGCCAGACTTATTCTCCCTTTGTTTTTATGGGTTTTGCAGCAGTAAAACTGGCTGCTGTTTAGCAAGGAGAGCTGTAGCTTGATTCAAACCTTAGTTACAGACTGTTTCTTTTTGTTGTTAGACACTACCCGCCTCATACTCTACCTGGCCAAACCTGCCAAGTTTTGGATTTCCTAGAGGAGGCTTTTTATTCTGCCTTCTTGTCTGCACATGTACACACAACCTCCAATTATATAATAGGTGAACTCACTGTTGTGCTATTGTGCATTTTCCTCTTTTTACAAGCTAACTGCACTGACACTTTTTTGTGTTTCAAGTCTATTGTTACCTCGTGCTGGGGCTGCAGCCCTGAGATTTCCTCGAATCTTCACTTTTCCCACACCTAATCAAGAGCTTATTTTTAGCACATTTTTTTTTCCTCCACTTTTTAAGGCTCTCAGAAGTTTCAGACCTCTAAAATACTAAAAATGGCCTGGCCAACATAACCTCTTTAAACCATTGAAGCATTGTGTAATCTTTGGGCATGTTATCAGCCTACCTAGGATGGCAGAAGAGCTTAGTCGGTGGTAGAAGAGCTCAATATATTTTAAAAAAATGACCAAGAGGTGATTCCTTTGGTGCCGCTTTCAGGCTTAGCTTTCTGAGCGGCTTCAGAGGAAGCTCCTGGAGGGAGCACCATGTTGTCATCAAAGCCGCCAGCGTGCAATTTATATCTGACAGCGAGGAGGAGGACGGGGTTCCCCTTCCAGCCACACATGTTGCGTGGGCACGAGGCTTCCCGGAGACGGGCTCTCAGCTGGTACACATCTGCCTTGTCGCACCTCTCCTTTTCAGCAGATAAGAAGCAATGAGTGTGCGGGGCTTGTTGCGTACCGGCCCTTTGTCGAGAGTGGTTTCTTGGAGAAGTGACCACATATTTCTGATTGAAGGAGCGGAAAGATGCGATCTTTGCCTCCGACTAGCGTCTAGATCATCCTTCTCTGCAGACCGCATATGAGGAGGAAGGGGAAAAACAACTGCAAACAAACAAAAATGGAGTGAGGTGGCTGAGCCCAAATTAGATTAATTAGCCTCAGGCTGTTTTCTATGTTTATATTTAATTTAGGTTTAGCTACTTCAAAGTTCACATAGTTCTAGTTAATAACTTTACTATAACTTATTATTTTCAGATGTTGGCAGGTAGACAAGTTGTGAGTCACCTGGAATATGAGGCTAAATAAGTAATACTCACTGGCAGGGTTTTGACCATGACTGATTACACTTCTCTGTCTTCTGTGTTAGAAAAATATAGCTTCAGAAGGAAAAAAGTCTACTTTTCTCACTTCTAGTGCCATTTTATGTTGAAATGTCCATCGGGTGGGTTAGATTTCATACATGGCTGTCTAGCTTTCAAAAACTTTCAATCTTTAATCTGCTGCTTAATGGTTAGTACATCCTGTAGCATACCAGATCTTTATTATTTCATTTGACCTCTTTTGTGAACCTAAGAAGGTCCACAAAACCTGTTTGTTTATGAGCAGTACAGTCTAGAGGTTAGTAGTCTTAAGTCACAGAGGAGAAAATGAATGGGTAGCTCTTTACTTGGGATAATAAAATTGTTGTCATTCCAACTATAGATTTTTGTAGGTTGTTACATTAGTTAAATAATGCCTCATCAATGCAAATTCCAATTCCAGCTAGTCCTGTTGTTGGCTATAGAAGCAGGAATTCATTCATATTGCTGGCAGTAAAAAGAAAGAAAATTGTGTTTGACAAGAGCGGAGAGTTAAGATCATAACTTTTCAGAACCAATAAGGGTTCATGGAAAAATATATACTTGGGAAGAACAAAACCCTAATCACAGGCATTGCTTACTGGAGGTCTACAGCTGTGACAAATGGTGTGATACTCATGAATATGCAAAGTTCTTTTCAGCCTGTAATTATAAGAATCATTGAGCCTATATATGCATTTCATAGGAAGCCTCGGTTGCATAAAGCAGCAGATGTATTTTGGTGACAACAATCAATAGTAAGAGAGAAACTCGTCGTAATCCCAGGAGCTCAGCGTGGACCTGACAGGCTGTTTTTCCTCTAGATTTCCAAACCCTTCTGTGAATTTGCACCACTGGATTAGTGCGTGTTTCTCTCTACTCTCACAATAAATCTGCTCTCCTTGACACCCAGTCAGATACACCAGCTCTTCTCCTTTACCTTCTCTCCCTTTATCCCATATCCACCTTGGAGAGAGAGAAGAAAAGCGCTGCTTTCTCCAAGCTCTTCCTCCTCGAAGCACAGATGCGTTCCACCCTGACGCAGCACCAGCTGTTTGCAGAGTGACAGACCATTGGGTTATTTTGCTTGATTTTTCTGCTGGCGTTTTGTTTGAAGTGCTACTTCCATCTGGAGATAAAATAGCCTCAGAATCTATCATCTAATACCTCTTTCTACCTCGTTGTGTTTTGCAGATGAAGCCCTGGCTGGACAGAAGTCAGCAGCAGTGGCTGAAGACACAACCTCACGCGTGAAGGTCGAAGCTGAGTGCAGGTAGGGTTAAACTTGAGCTGCAGCTGGCAGAGCTGGGACTTTGGCTCTGCCTCCAGGCACTGCTTCTTTGATATGTCAGGGGATCACTGATGGATGGAGGAGATGGTGAGAGATGTGGCTGTTAAAGATTTCCCTTTCACTGTTGAAAAAACCAAGTCTAAATTCAAGAGTTATGCAACAGATTCTAGAACATATCCTTCTTAACCCAAATGGAATAATCTCCAAAACCAAAAAGATGAAGAAGAAAAAAAGCAATCCCGATAAATTCAGAATCAAATGAGACATAGGAGAGAGGTAACTTAGACACCTATAGCAGCTTATCATAGAGGAAGATTATTATTACCATGTTATGTGTATCTGGGGACAGACACAGCTGTTTGCGCGTCCTAAATAGCACCCTGGGACTAACATCTCCCCATGCCAATGTAAGCATATATTTTACAAATTGAAATACTTGTTTATCAGCAATATTAAAGTATCTGTGTTTGTCAGGCTTATTTCAGCAGTAAATTATGTTGCATGTGTTGGTCTTGATGAAAAGCATTGAGAGGTATTCTGTGTTATGAAGGGTCATCTTGGTATTTTGCGCCTTGTTCTCACTGCTCCCGTGTCTACTTTCACAAGATCTCTCAAGGTTTCTCCATACCATGTGCAAAGCTCTTTGGAAAATACCGGGCTCATGTCTATATGGTCAGTTACAGGCACTATTAAACCCAAGTGCTTTTTCAGGTGTTATAAGGGTGACCCATCAAAATTTCTACAGGTTGTTTGGAGTTAACTGCAAATATCTGGAAGAAACACATGTGTTCTGCCCTTCAGAAAATCACGTGGAAGGCATAAACAGGTTATCATGACAATTATTATTGTATGGCTGTTTAGGAAATAGTTCTTTTTAGGGAAAAGCAGTAAAATTGATGTGTTTAAGAAGATTAGGATATTTAAAATATTGAAAAAACCCTACTGTATGAAGAGAAATCACGTTTCTAGAAGCTACATTGTATGTGTTCAGGGTTGCTTGGCTCTTTCTTCTTAGTGTAAATGAGAAAAAATACTTGTTCTTAGGTGGCAGTATACTTATTTTCTCTTGAAATACCTGTGGGGTTTTGGCATAGCAAGCCTGTGTGGGAGGCAGTATGATCACTGTAGCAAGCAAGTTGTAGGGAGCCACAGGTTTACCAGCTATAAACCATCAACTTCTTTTCTTCTCGAAAGGTTGGGATATAACCCTCAGCACACACCTACCCAGGGAAGGAAGGGGCACCTTACACCGCCTTTACGTGGGCAGTAGCGCAGGCAAAGAGACCAGACTCCATGGTAGAACTGCTATCATTTTTCCCTAGGCTGGGGGAAATATTGGCCCCAACCATCTGCACAAACTGAGCCAGGACAGGGGAGGGAGTAATCAGAAGGGACTTTGCGATGCTTTCCGTTTGGGGAGAAACTAGGTGACAAACTCATTTAGAGCCAGTAACAAATTAGTTTAGGCTTATGGCATTACAGCTGTGTATCACTCCTTGCTCAGGACTCATGGCATTTTAGCACCTTTAAACAGTTTACTTTTTGCGTGCCAAAGTCAGACGGAGAGGTGTACATCTTCATGGCTAGATGGATGTGGTAAGCATGAAAAAATGGCCCTAAAATACAAATGAGTGACCTGTGGTGTAGCTGAAGGGGATCTTGTCATGCTGAGTGCTGTGCAATCTGTTGAAAGCAAGCCTTCATATTGATTAACTACCTTCTTCTACTGCCATAACATAACTGAAATCCAATATGTTACATAAATAAAAATCTTTCTGGTTATTAAGGGGTCATTTATTTGGGGAAAATGTCCACATGAGTGTATAGTTCTTATTCATCCTGAATGGAAATGGTAAATAATTGGGGTTTATGCGGAAAACCCGCAGGTGGTAAAAGACCGCAGGGGTGGAAGGCTCCTTCCACAAGCAGGGTCAGGGTGCAGTACTCGGTGTCACTGATTTCCACCCTGGCAGCACCTTCTGTCTCCAGGATTTCTGCTCCCTGCTGGGACCCCCAGGCCAGGGTGAGAGCTGTGCACCTCCAGCGACGGGTGCTGGGCACAAATTGGGTAGGTAGAGGCAAAACTCTTGAGACTGACACCCGCTGTTGATTTTGTGGGTATGAACTATACCAGTGGAAAAAAATTCTTTGCCCACAGGCTTCAAAAAACAACAAAAAAAGGCAGAATATAGCCTCAACTACAGAATTGCTGCCTGGCACGTTTGTACATTTCAATTTCCAATAAACCGCGTTCTCTAATCACAAGACTTCTAATCTCCTACCACCGAGTCACAGATTTTGAATTCAAATTTCCTTCTTTTTGTCTGTATTTAAAAAATAATAATAATCATTTTCCATCTATTACAAATAACAATACAGATCCGCAGACTGAACGCTGAAGTTGTAATTCAATCTCGGGCTTTGGCTGCCATTCATTGATACCTCGAGCTGTGCTCTTATTATTTATGACATCAGCAGAAACTCTCGATTGAATTGCAGCCTTATATTTAATTAGGGACTATGTATTATTTTGTATGCAATATCCAGAATTAAAAATAGCCCCTTTCCAGAGTATAATGGGGAAAAGGCAGCAAAGTTTGAATATATATTCTAATTGATATTTCTTGTACTTATTCTAAAAGTAATCAAAACGTATGTTAAATATTAATTATAATATTTTTACTGCATTGTGCACCCTGATTTATTGCTGCCTCTTTTGGTTCACTTTTTAATTACTGTACATTATAAGAAAACTAAGGGGTTTTTAAATAGAAGAGTTATTTAGCATTGAAATTAATGTATAATTCAATATCAATCCTCATAGCGAATGTTATATTAAACGTAATGAACAAAAGGTGTATTTAACACAGTTTGCAAGTTTTTTTTTTTTTTACTTTTTTATTTTCTCTCCTCTCACAACATGCTTCTCAACTCTCTCCACATTTAAAAGTCAGGGACAAAGCTCATAAAGGAACAAAAGACTAAAATCAGGGATGGTCTTTTTTTAAAAGAGGTACAGTTTCAAAGCCTGGAGGAAAAAAAAAGATAGAAATCAAAGTGCTCTTGAATACAGAGAACATTTTAAAGGAAATATTGAACTGTTTGCTTAAAAATCTTACATTATTGCCTTCTTTTTTAACTCAATTCCTTTTTGAAGGAGAACACCAGATAGGGACAAAGAGAATATTTTCATGCAAAAATCAGGCACAGGTACAGAGGCACAGCCAGACATCATTTCAAGTGGGCACAGGAATTTAATTCAAGTTATTCTCTCCTTTATTCCACATTTAACAAAGTTGAAGGATTTATCCACCTCTCTGACACTAGTGCAGACTTCACTAGGTAACATTTGTATCCAGTGGCAAGTAAATATTGGGCTGGATTTTTATGTCCACCTGAAATGGATTCGGGTTATAAACCTCAGCAATTGTAGAAAATAAGTTTTGCATCACTGCAGAGCTCTGCACAAAGATTTGTTAAGCTGTTACCAGTAAGAACAAAGAGATTACCCTTGTTTACCCACCCAGGTCTAATTCAAAGGCAGCGCAACCCATTTTTTGCAGGGGCAAATTCACCTGATATTTGGAGGCAGCAAGATCTGTGAGTATTGGGAAAATGGTACGCTGGCCGAAAGCGTTGCCGTGCTTTAGCAGCGGGTGCTTTAGAATTCCCCAGGCAGGGGGAGGTGATGTAGCGGGCCCTTGCTAAGCCATTGGTGTATCCTCATGGGAGAGCGGAGAAGGAACGAGGTGATGCCTCCTGCCCCGGGGCAGGTCCGAGCCCCAGGCTCGTGGCGGCTCGACCCACTCAGGCTGCGGATGCAGGGCGTTGGGAGGGATGGATAAGCGGTTTGAAGCAATATTTACAGATATATTATCATTAGCCTGAGAACTCCTTGTCTAAGCGACATGACCTGGTTTCCTGAAAGGAGAAATGAAAAAAACATGTTTGTTTTTAAATAAATAACAGATCCCTCACTAAATCATCTAACATACTGTCTATTTATATTTCATAAGGACAAATGTTTCTGACAACTCTCATAATAGGTCTGTACAAGTATGCCATGTTCTTCCCAAGGAGGCTTCTTTGAGTGACATAAATTGCCATTAATGAAAATTTTAACAATTCAAGCTAAATAATTTTTTAACTTTTAATGTGCAGAGATGCAACATAACATGGCAGGCCTTGCGAGAGAAGACATTTGTTTTGGAAAGAAGTTGCAGAGTATATTTATTCATAGACCAAAATAAAAGCAGCATGAACATTATTTTTTAATAGCTCTGCTTGTTGGGTGGCTGTACAGAAACACTGATATATTCCTTCAGTAAATACTGGAATATACAGTGCTGTAGTGCCTTGAGGAAATCTCAAGTACCCAAATGTTAAAAGTACAGATCTTACAGCATTAAACAATTATGTTGACCAAGAGGCCACCTGAGACGGTGGGACTCTATGTGAAATCATGCCACAGCTCAGTTCTCTCGTCTTCAATGACACAAACAGCCACTAAACAACCAGCATCGAGAAAAAAACTTATTATTCTTCCAGAAATCCCCCACCAGCAAAATCATAATATTGCAACCCTAAAACACAGGTAATGGAGACATCACCCAAGGGAGCAGGGAGGGGAACTTTCTTGTCACTCTTATCACTCCTTTCCTCATCAAGCTATGTCTGGGTCCACTAATCCATTTGAAATTCCCGTATCACTGTCATTTACCCTCCTCCCTGCCCAGCGACCGCTGATGTCGGCATTGACAGGCGCCTGTCACTTCTGATGAATTCTGGATCTGGTCCACTGGACTTCGGCAAGGCAGGCGAGGATCATTAGGATTTTGCAGTGTTAGTTCCAGCTTTCCTCTTATATAATAGCAGTACCATTTGAAAGTCGCAAAATATACTTTCAATAAATGGCTTTCAGATCAGATAAATGTTTCAGCTGTGCTTTGGAGTTTACAAGACCTGACAGCCATCTATTTTAAGTGTACAACGGACTTTCAAACATTGTTGTTTAAATATCTAATAACTCTTACATAAGAACTTGGCAGTAACAATGCCATCATGCATTCATTTGAAAAAGCAGTAAACTTATCCCATGGAAAAGAAAATGTGGATATTGCCACTTAACAGTGTATTGGGCAGGCATCCTTATCGATTCAATCACAGTAGATTTATTTTTTAATATTTGCCAGTTGAAACAAAAAAGTTTTCATGTAAATTAAGTATGCATTTTCTGAAGCCGAGTTGGTGGTGTAGTGCAAATAAGGTCTATTGCTATAATGCAGGATCCTTTCCATGTAGAGAAGTGACTCTAATAACTGCATACATCAAAATCATGCTGAATTTGTAAAATAAAAGTATGCAGCTCTGTTGTCTGTATATCATTCTGAAAGACCTTAGTTCAGCAAAGCATTTTTGTTAGTATTTACTACTCCCATTGAAGTTAATACACCTAACTGCAGACAATAAAACCTTCTGAGATTCTTCAAATTAAACACATCTTTAATTGCTTTGCTAAAATTGAACAGTAATGTCATTATGTTAACACTCACATTTATCTAGAAGAGGATGATGTGATCAAACATGAGAAAGAGTCAGGATGGAAAACTGGTATCTTTATCATTAAGCAGGCCTGGAGTGCAGAGCCCTTCCAGAAGACTTAGGAAGCAGGCATGATGCAAGTGAAATGCAATCCTGTGGGGGAAAAAAATGGGATGAAGAAAATAGACACATTGCAGAGTTAGTTTTAATTAAAATTAAAACTGACAAAACAAACCCTGCAGGCAGGCATCCATTAGTGCCACAAGACATAAGAACATGGAAATTTTTTTTAGCGCAGTAGTTTTAGCTTTGTGTGTTTCCTCTACCAATAGACGTTGAATCACTTGTAGTCTTCAGCATAAGTAGTGATCAAGGGAGGCAAAGGGAGAAAATGGTTAGGGCTGATTCTAAGTAGGCAGAAACCTTATTAATTGTAATGGAGTTGGACTAAGCCCTTCCTAAATTTCCCTGAAGGTGAATGGCATGTGGGGAATTTTGTGTAGAAAGGAAGCTGAAGTTTCTATGCAACCGTTGATTTTTGGTGAAACACGTCACTCATGTTCTTAAACTGCCTGTACATATCAGGTTATTGTCACTGAACAGAACCAATTATTCTGGCTCTAATCCATATTTGGGTAAGACAGAGGATGTAATATTTCTTGCAAGTGGGCAGAGGGGTCTGAGAAGCAACATATCTACAGATTGCGCTGTTTTACAATTTGATCTTGAGTAAATTGTTTAACTTCTGTATACAAGTTTGTGTGTGTGTTAAAAGAGAATGATATATATTTGCCTGATTTTTAAAAGCATTGGAATGTGGGGAAGAAAGTAGTATGACTAATGTTGTTTATCACAATGTGGCTTCTATCTCATTTTCTTTATAATGCACACACTAGTGCAATCCTGCTCTATCTCATGAACCACAAGAAGCAGCTGCAAGTATCTAGATATCCTGTTTCGGTGTAAGGGAAAAAAAGTCCAAAGATGTTTTGGCTGTGTCATGCACCAAATTACTGGTTTATTTTTGTAATTGGTTTTTTTTAAGCTATTCGTATTTTCAGCTGAAGCACTACCAGGGCTTTCCTGGGGCTCTTGGGCCCATCTTCCATAGTGGTTACAAACAGAGATTTCTCTGTTGATCAAAAAGTTGAGCTATTAGAGGGATCATAGATAACATTTATCTATCAAATAGACAGATAAAGAAGATAAAAACAGAAACTACTTCTATTAGGGTAGAATGTCCTATGCTTTCAGGTTAATAAAGTCAGAAAAAAACTTCATTTCCTGTCTGTATATGGTAACTAATAACTGAAACTGAAGAGGGACAGTGTTTCTTGTGTAGGGATACGGAAGAGAGCAGAGCACCACTGGGGCAGCCGAGGCGTAAGAGCATCTCCAGGCACATCCCCACTGCACATATACCACGTACTGTGGTACAAATCTCAGCTTTGGCTGGATGGAGAAAAAAAACATCATCTCTACAGAGCCCATGTTCTTGCGTGATTAGATGAGGCTTCAGCCAGAAAACCTGTCTTTTGGTGACTATGTCTTTTGTGTTCAGGTTTGAGGTCCAAGGACACTAAAATACTGAGGACTCATCTGCCTATTTATGGCTGCAATGGAGCGCAGCACAGCTTTCCACCTATACTACTATTTGCCTATACTACTGTTGGTGGATAGTAAGCAGAATTGATGCCAGAGGAAGAACTTGTCCAAGCCACAGTCCTAGAGCTGTTTTTTCCTTTCAGAACCTTCAGAAATAAGGGCATTGATGCTCTGTGCAAAATGGCCTCGTTGTCTGCCTCCTGGCCTTGCTGCCCATGGTCATTCAGGTGAGGAGTGGTTGGAAAGTGCCCACTTACTACAGGGATGGGGAGAGGAGCTGCTGCGCCAAACCAGCCTCTCACTGCCTCCTTGTTCTGCTCTTGCAGCTGAAATGAGATGCAAGGATGTCTCACCTGGGAAGTTGTCCAGATCCACTCTTGAAAAGGCGTAATGCTTCACACTGCCTACATTAATATCATCCGCACACTTTGGTCCGTCCCCATGCCCAGTCTCACCAGCAGTGCTGAATATGGCTTTTGAACATACTGGGACCTGGACAGGGAGGAATGCACAGGCCTCACACATTTGGCTCATGTGGGGCTGAAATGGGTTGGGTTTGGCTTAGGCTCTAACCACCCAGAGCCTTCAGCAGCTCCCGCAACAGAGCTTTTCTTCTCTGTCTACTCAGATGCAACCTCAGCATCTGCGCCTAGTTTTTTCTTGTAGGCTGGAATGACCTTAAGAGATCCCCCAATCCATGGCCCTGCCCAAGCCAGGTCAACTCACCCTCCTCCTGCCAGCCATACGTCAAACGTCAAACACTTCTTGCCTTGGTGTCACCCTCCCCATAGCAATTGCTTTACAGCAATGTATGGGTTACGCACAAGGACGTCTCATGGTGCTTTTGTAGCAAGGGGTCTCGGAGCTTTCCCTATCATTACTGTGAATATGTGAGTCAATATTTTACTGATCTTTCTCTTTTTCCCGACTCCTTCAAGGCCTTTTTTTATGTTTAGCACTCACAGTTGTGAGTGCTAAAGACTCTTTCTGTTTTGCCTTCTTCCTGATCTTCCCAGTGGCCTCAAAGAGCAAACCAAGTGGGAAAACAGTCTTGTAAACAAGTCCCTTCACTTCTCCTAGGTGGGAAAATGTCATTGTAGTGGTGATCACCATAGAGTCTTACTCATCTGCAGTTGCTCGGATCAGCTAGCTGAGTCCTTGCAGGATTTTCCCTCGCACAAGGCAGGAGATGCTCATGGATATCTTCATAGAACTGGAGACTTGGGGACACAATTTATTTGCTCACTTTTCAAAAAATTTTATTCTCTTTCTCTTTTGCTGTCCCCCCAAATGTAACATCTTTCTTAGCATGTTCTTCAAATTGTCTACTCCAACTCTAAGAAGCTTTGTGCACCTGCGAGTTGATTAAACCAAAATGCACAGGGTAGCTTCCCCGGCTCACTTTAGACTAATTAAATAGTTATTTTCATCAGTTCTTGCAATTTATTTTATTATAGATAACAGGAGAATATATCAGCCTTGGAATTGTATTAAATATTTCCCTCATAACATATTGTCAACAAAAGTCCTGCTGAATTAATGACTTGTGTGCCTGTTTGAAAGTGGGATTGTACTTGTCTAATTGTGGCATCAGTTGTCATAGTGACTATCAGGCAATCCGGCAGCAAACACCCTTCCTTGGCAGGGTTTAGGTAAAGCAGCCTTTGTGCAGTTGTCAGCCAGAGATTTATGATGGTAAAAACTATATTTGGCAGCAAAATCAATGCGCTGACCACTCTTTGTGCTCCTGCCCTTATTTTAACTTAAACACTTGATATTCAACCTGAATATTAGGAAACCATATGTCTCTGGAGCTGTTTTGTTATTAATAGATCACTTTTTATAAACTGTGTGTAGGATGACTAGTTATTTGTATATATGTCCAACAAATGTAGTTGCTGATATTTTCTGAACACGTAACTCCAAATGTCAGATCTTGCAAGCAAGTGGATATTAGAGGGTACCTTTTTATGCCTGCTATTAAAACATGTCGAGTGATCTATAAATTACCCTGTTGAGATAAACAGTGGATTAAAATAAGGCACTCCCATTCTGTCATCACTGTAATATTAATCATTGGAGTTTTGGTCTTTAATGTTAAAATGTACCTTTTAGCAGTATATGTCACTCCATATTAAATTACATGTTGACTGACAGATTTTTTAATCAAAACTTGCATTCTGATTTTTGTTTTCTTCGTAATGTCACAACAATGTAAGAAAATAATTTTGCTGATGTCTATGAAATTTTTTTTTAACACTTGGTGTTTTATTTTTGATTGTAGGATTTGTTTTTCTTGGTGGTTTTCTTCAGTTTAACTCTGACTCGTTTGTTTCACTTGAGCCTATGCAAATGCTTACTTTTTTCTTATTGTATCAGTTGGTGAAGGAAAGGAATCAGAAATTTCATTCAAAAGACTAAAACTATGCAGAATTTAAACATAAGAAATTACAACAATTTCATTATGTCAGCTAACAGAGGGAAACTTTTGTACCGCCCCAAGTATGTCACTTGACAGGGTCTGTATAAAAACCAAACGTTTTCCTGACTGGATCTATTTTTTACCATCATTCCAAACGAAGTTATGCTAGTGGGTTTAACAGCATAGATTTACTTTCTTAAAAACATTGGACAATAACAGGGCCATGTGTGTAAATGTTTTTCTAATCCAAATATGCAGCTTTGAGACTACCTATTTTCTTTCATAGGGGAAGTGGGCTACAGCTCTTCTTGTAAAACTATAAAACTAATCATTCAGGACAAGAAATCACAACCTTTTGGGGTTTGGTTCTGTCTTGTGTCTCCAGAACATTGAAGGCCAAGTTCTCCGTTGCCATATGTGGGTACTACTGCTCCAGAATTCACATCAAAGAGCTCACTACATTTAAAGTGGTGTAATACTACATGACAATGGGTGCAATAACAATCTTACTGGTAAACAGCCCGAAACATCAATTGCTGTTGACACTCCACATTTTTATAGCGTCAAAAAAGTAACTCCTTATTGGAATATGTATTTTTTGTCCTTGTGCTCCAAAGCAATTAAAACGCAAGTTTAGTTTGAGACATTTCTAGGCGTATTCTGACTTCCAGTGTCTCAACGCACTGGAAATGTTTTCCTTTTGTTAACATGATTTGACTTTGCGATCTACCATTTTAGGGCTGTTTCTGTGCATGATTTCTTTATTTCTGTGGGCTCTGGAAGAATTTTTGTAACCATGCATTTGCCATCTCTCCTTCCCCCTCTCCTGTCATTATGATGAAGAAGACAAAAAGTGTCCTGACAGGGAACCACCAGCCAGAAGTAGCCCTCGTACTTCTGTTGCACTGAGAGGGCTGTTAATCTGCTACAGCTGAGTAGGTCAGGAGCCAGGAGGGAAAATCTGAGGAAGGAAAGAGGGAGTCTGAGCTCATGAGATGCTCCCAGCAGAAAGATGAGCTTGGCAACAAAGAGGAGAACCTCCAAGCCAAGAGAGAGCTTTCTATTTCAGACGGAACCGAAGTGAGGAAGACTTGTTCTTGAAGGAGATGACAAAGTTACGAGTACAGAGCAAAGAGGAAGAAAGGCAAAATTCAGTAGCAGGTAAAGTAGATTCAGAGTTAGTGATGGTTGGGGTAAATCAGTAAGTCCTGTTGGCTGTGGGATATCCATATGGACAAAAGATGGATGAATTAGGAGAAGAACACTGAAGGAAGATCCTAGAAATGGAGAGACTGGAAAAGCTGCCATCCTAGTTACAAAGAGGGATACTGGCAAGGAAGTGTTTAGGTGTTATCAGTTAAAGGTTATCTCGCACTGCTCTTGCTGGGTGTGTGCTGAAAGCTGGGGCTGGAAAAGGGAAACATTTCTCTCAAACATTTTTATAATGCTTTATCGGTTTGTTAACATTTGGTCTAAATGTTCCCGCATGCCTCTTCCCCATCCCCCCGCCTCAAATCCCAGGCGTCAAAGCTCCTTTCACAACATATTGATAATAACCAACACAGTTGTCCGTCTTGGAAATAATAAAAGCTATAGACCGTAATAGATTTTTAAAGTTACATTTCGAGTTTAATGCTTATAACTATATCACTGGGAGCAGGTACTTGGCACAAATGTCTCCACTGGAGCATAAACACCTTGGCCTATAGCCTCTGAGAGTTTATCAGTGCCATGGGAGATATTTCCTGCTATGTACATGCTCCTCTACAATGAATGAACAGCTTGCAACTACATATTAATCTACTTGATGACCTAGATCAAGAACAAGGAAAATAATGTTGATAAGTCAGTCACTTTTCCTTTTTAGTATATCCCTGACTATTAGCACTGGTAGATAGGCAAACAGATGAATGAAGACTTTGCTTTCTGACAGGTCAATGTCGTTAAGAAAACTTTCTTTTTTAATTATTTCTGGGCCAGACTGAACAAGTGGCTAGGTGGTTAGCGGGTTGTAGGAGGTGAGTTTAGTTCTGTTGGGATTGATCTAAGAGCTGCAGCGTTTAGCAGTATTACAGCACTGGGCTGGATGGTTAAACTACATGGAGTTTCTGTGACTATACGTGCTATTGCAGTGATTTACAGCGACCAGGATCTGGACTGTCATGCCTGATTCTATAAGAAACTTCTCTGTGCAGGTTATTTTGTTCTGTGTGGCATCGCCCTGTTAACCTCTGATCATTGTGTCCTGGCTCTAAGCAGAGAGTTCAAATCAAAGCAAATAAACTCATGCATTATCTGATACAGGATTATGCAGCCCTGCAGTCATTCAGCTGCAACCTCCACGTAACCTTCGTATACACCCTGTATCCTTCCTGTTTATGTTCATCTTTTTCCTAGCACCTCTTTAAATTACACACCTGCAGAGGCACTGATCACTGCAGTGTAGCCATAAAGGAAAGACATTGCTTCTTTGCCCTCCTAAATACCTTGAAACACCGTTGATTAATTTTTCACCAAAAATAGTCCACCCTAAATGGATCGAGAGGAATTTACCACTGATAATCTGTGGGCCAGTGTATGTGGATGGCATCATACTCCCTCAGCTCTGACCGCTGTGTATTCCAGCCCCAAATCTTTTCTGCCACCCTAATTTTTATTTTTTGTTCTTGCCAAGCTTAGAGAAAAACAAGAACTTTTTCCAGTTAAATAGAAGTCTCAAAATAAGAAAAAAGTTTGAAGTGAGAAAAATATGACTGTTGCTGTTTTCAACAGAAACTGCTCCCCAATGATCCATATATTCAAGATGTATGGGAAATTAATACCTTAACACATATATTAGTATGTCAAAATGGCATGCCTACTTACCCATTTACCAGGTTAAAGAAGGAGACTGGTGTGACTTTAGATAGTCATTTCATTTCTATGTGCCTCAGTTCTGTCATTTAAAAACAGGAATATGGATAATAAACAATAGCAGAATGTTATTGAGTCATTCACATTTATAAAGCCCTTTGATATTGTCTATGCCTCAGTTTTCTCATTTGTAAAACAAGTGTAATAATTCATGTATTTATAGCTTTAAAGGATGGATAATCTAATTTGACATCCTGCGGAGCAAAATCCCTAGCATTTCATTTAGCTATTCCTTCACCGATCTCAGTAACTCGTGGCCTAAAGAAAGCATGCTTTTAGAAAGACATGAGATCTTAATTTTAAAAATGTCATGTGACTGATAACCTTCCACAACTCTTGGCAAACTGTGCCCTTCATTAATTATCCGAACTATTAAAACTATGCACCTTATTCACAGTGTGATATTGATCATAACTCCTAACTTTCTAGCATGTTTTGAGATGCCTTATAAGTAATTTATTTTATTGGACAATTTGTACAATAGATTCTTTTCCATCTAGCACTCCAATTATTCTGAGATCTGCAGGTGGCCTGCGCTTTATGACATCCTTCTCCAATATCCTCTTTTTTTTTTCAAGTCTGAGTCATACTGGCTGTGAGATGCCCAATAGATGCTTGTAAAACGGCACCAGCTAGGATAAAGATGTGTCATTAGTGATGACCTGCCAGTGATTTTTCTCAAGTGGGCAGAGGAGCATTGACCAAACCACCGGTAAGAGGCTGCTAAGTGGAGCTCAGTGCCGTGTCTGACTTTCCACTCCTCTTCCCTCCCCGGTCTGTAGCACTCTGTTATTTCAGGAGTCACTGGAGTGCGTGGAAAGGAGCATTCCAAGTGGTGGGAACCATCTGCTTCAGAGGGTGTTGCTGGCAGCTCGTTTCCTAGCTGCATCTTAGTCAGGATTGAGAATTTTCTAATTTGATGCAATGACTAAAATCTCCTCGTTGATCGTGTGTGTCATCCTCAGCAAATTTCCGGTGTTCTGGTTATCGTGCAGGAAGACAGCTGGATGTAAGTACAGATGAAGTCAAGTCCAACGGAAGAGATGCGAGGTTGTGCTCGCACAGGCGCGCACATGCAGGCGCACGCGTGCCAAAGTGCCGCTGTGATTGCAAAATAGTCTTTTCCAAATCTTTCGAAGTATAATTCTATATTTTCCTGACATTATGTGTTTTGGATTGGTCTCTGTGAAGAAAAAAAGAAATCATCTTGCTGTGAAATCTAGTGTGTCTGTTAGAGAAATAGAATTTACCATTTCAAATTCCAGTCGCAGGTAACTTGTTGATTGGGAATTTGTTTGATTTTCAAGGCGACAAATACAAGCAGTTGTCTCTGAGTGGACACTTGGCTACCCTGTATAAAACAATTTATTTTTGTCCTTTTCAAAGGTCTCTTTTGGGCCTATCATGAATGGACCAGCTGCCTTGGAACTTGGATAAAATATTATTCTTTTACATATATAACAAACCAGTGGAACAGTAAAAATAAGATTGGTATAAGCTTGCCAAGGGGATTCGGTTGAACCATTAGGTAAGGCCTGCCAGATATATATCGTTTCAGCTGTTAAAATTACATATTCATGTGTTTTCCATATATCTATTGGCCTCTCTCTCGGAGAACTTTGGAATATTTTTTTACTAGACTACAATTAAACAACAGCAATTGAGAACAGGGTATTCCCCAGAAATTGCAAGATGAGGAGTGTGTGGTGGCCACTTGCAAAGTTGGTCATTAATCTCAAGGAAATTCAGCGAGTACAGGCTTGGTATGGAGAAATGATGTAGGGGGGCTGGGACTAAGACACAATCTTTTTGTATATGCATTTTGCAGATTTAAGTTTTGTACAAGGAATGTAATTGAAATAATTCTCTACAGTCCAGTCAATCTATATTTGTCCATATTATTTCCTCCTGTCCCCTAGAAATTCACTTGAGCTGGTGCCACGTGACCCGGTGCTGTGCGAGCCTGTATCTCTGGGAATAATTCACTCCTATGCTAGCCTAGATTTTTGCTGATTTCCCTGGCTTATAACTCCAGCTTGCTTTATTTATACAAAGCAGTGAGTCAGGTTCTCTGCTTTTTTCAATGAAACATAATGTTGAGTAGCTGCTAGGATGTTTGTGTTGGTGTAGCTTTTCTTTTCTGAAAGAGTTCTGCCTTATCAGAGTTACCTAATTGGTACGACTTACAAAGTTGTCTTGATGTAGCAAGAAGTTATTAATTAGAAGAATATTCTTTTTTGTCGTATCCATGGGTAATTACCATTTTACAGATCCCTACCCCGAATCAGGTTGGATCAGGAGTGTGAAGCCTGTTTCTGGATTGCGTTGAGTATTATTCGAGAGCTATACGATCTAATTTGAGAGGTCACGTTTTTGGTATAGACGAGTCTGTACGCTGCAAAATTAGGCAGGACAGTAGGGAATCCATTCAAAGTGCTCACTGTGGCTTACACGTTCTCACCCACCCACCTCCAAAGTATTTATGTGGCTTATGAAAGCTTCTGTTTCTTCACTCACTTGGGTTAAGCATTGACACCATAGTCTTAGGAGACCTGTGCTTCAGATGCAAGCTGTGCGTACCGTTTGATGGTCAGAGCAGAAAATGGACTGGGCAGGCTTTCTGAAATACTCCAGCATGGAAGTCCACACAGGTGTAGATTCTCGGGTTTGAGATGGTGGGCGCCTATGCCATGTCCTCTACCACTCCATACTGCGGTCCTATCACACTCACATCACCTTGGCATGTCTGATTTTACATTCGCCACATGCTATTTTGCAATTTTTCTCACATCAGAGCCATGCAATAGTCCAAAGATAAGTATCTAAAAGCATTTTAGAATAATATGATAGTGAAACCAAACATAACCTTTAAGTTACATTAAACCTTTAAGTTTAAAGAAAGCACAGTAAACATGGTTTTTTACATAGAGCCTATTTTTGTGATGGTTGGGATCTCGTGTATACGCCACTGTCTTTCTCCTGTTCTATAAGAACTGTATGAATGTTAACCTCGAACCTTCTAGACAAGATTAGATATATCTATCTATATTTATATTTTTAATATGTTTTGCTCTAGCTTTGAGGAGAGTTTTCTGACTAGTCTTGGACAGCTGTGATGATTGCTTTTGATTTTGGAAAATTGGTGTTCTGATTTCTCAGTCTGTAGAAACCATACTGGTGTCGATCAGTTTAGGGAAGGCCTACGGTCTTGGGCAAGAAAGTTCTGATGTGTCAAGTATACAGGCATTGATGGGGAAATACTAAAAAAATTTCATGCTATAAGGAAAAAAATCAATTGCGAGGACTTTTTTTTGCCTTTTTTTTTTTTCTTTTATGCCAGTGGTCTACAAACATTTATTTGGAGAAGTTTATTGACTGTGCAGACATTTGTACTGATGTAACACAAATGTCTCTTGTCTTGATATCTTGTGAGAAGCCAGTCATAAACTCCTATCACGTGTATTTTCTTTGTCTCTTATTTCTTGGGTTCCAGTATAATGTAGGGTAGACACCACTGACAAGCTCAGAATATCAGTTTCCTGAAGCTGAATATACACCAAATTCTAAATCTCAAGGCAACAGAACTTTAATTCCCTAGATTAAGCATTCAAATAATGAAGAGAGGAAAAAAAAAAAGAAAAAAGAAGAATCAACTCATTCTTCCCTAAATCCTGAATTTAATGGATAGGCGATAAGCACCATGCTTCCTTTACAGCTTTATCCGAGTGCCTACTCTGAGTGTAAGTTATGCATAAAATAAAACACAGTGCAAAATACTGGAATTATTGTACAAACACTTTGCACATCTGAGCCGTGGTGTGCTGCAGGCAGTGTACCCAGAGCAGCTTTATTCTGCATATTATACTTTTTGAATATTAGTACCCCCATTCACAGCAGGGAAAAGTAGTGAACAGAAAAGCTAAATGCTAAATGTCCCACTGGAGGTTCTTGGCAAAACTAGGAGCAGCACTCAGATATTCTGGCTCCTGTTTCAATATCTTAATTACATAATTAGCCTTGCTCAAATCAGGTCATGTGGCATTCAATCTGACTTCCTTTGCTGTCGTGCTATCTGTACTATGTAATTCTCATGCCAAGATGGTGTACAGAGCCTTAAATAATCTAAGATATTCTAGTAAGGCATGGTAAAATGTTAATTTAAAAAAAAAAAAAATCACATAAACATATATATAAGGAAATTAACACTGTTACAGATTAACATAATCAAACAAAATATGGTTCACTACAACTGTATATATTACCATGCATTTAAATGAATGCTGATTGAAGGAAAAATGTATTTTCTCTGCACTCAAATGAAACATAAGAGCAAAACAAGCGAGTTTCTTTTAAGAATCTGTAACTAAGAAATTTGTTTCATAGGTAACAAATGATAAACGGACAGGAATAGTTATTTCTGTTAAAGGAATAAATCTGCTGAAATACTGTGAAACATTTTCTGTGCAGCAAGCCACAATATATACAATAATGCAGTAAAATCCTCCACCAAATATCTGTTAAAGGAATAAACCTGTCAAAAGAATTAATTTTCTGTGCAACAAGGTTATTCATTCAACAGGCTTCCACCATATGTAATTTATGAAGCAAATTATACTATTCCAAAAAGGAAAGGGAGACTCATACAATACAGTTTAAACTACAGCAAGATTGGCTGGAAGAATGCAGCCTTAAAAGTCAGGAAATCGCCTAGCAAAGCCAACTGTCTGCACCTTCGGTAAGCAATGACGTTTGCAATATATACCAAACGCTTTACCATGACTGTGGGGACAAAAAAAGAACACGCTCCTCATCATATATGAAGCAAACCCGGCGTTGTAATAGGCAGGGGACCCGTTCACATTTCAGATGGCTATTTAAGAACGTACTTTCCTGGTGTATTCCGCATTTACGGGAGATGCAGTTCAGTTCTAGCAGAATTACCTGTCCAGTGAATCAAAAGGTACTGAAAGTATTACTGCTCAAATTGCTTGATCCTGCAGTATGTAAGAATATCTGGTGATGCTTTCTTTATTGTTACTTTCATCCTTACTCTATTTTTTATTTTGGTGCCATTGAGTTTAACCGTAAGAAGCTAAGGAACTCATCAGCACTCAGAAAAGGTAGTTATCCCTTCCACTTATTGCAGTCCTTCTGTACCAAATAGCATCAAAAAGTGTAACACGAAGGTGTGTTGTGTTTTACCTGTGGCTATACCTTTAGTGTCTGAGCCAAATTCTTCAAAATAGTCAAACTTTGCTGCGTGCCAGATCTATACATTGAAAATCCCTTTGTAATTTTTTTTTCCTTGGATATCTGTCTGGGGGCCACTGCAGCTTTCTGTTGAAGTCTAGCAATCCAACTTGCAGTGTCATCTTCAGTGTCAAGTTTAAAGCCTCTGAAATACTTTATTTACAACAGTCTTTATTTTTATCCAACAATTTTACAGTCCTGGGCAGATTAATTTGCACTGTGAGTTCCAATCTTATTATTTTAATAACTTTTTGTTAACCTCTAAGCAAGTAGAATGTTATTCTTAGAACAATGCTAAAGTTTCCTTAATAAAACCTGCAACAGGGTGTAAGTTGGTTTGTTTGAGCTTTTGTTACAAATCCAGAGCTTAAGTCAGGTTCAGTGAGGTTCATGGACCTTTTGGCACATGTGGGCTGAGCGTCAAGTGATGTCAGGCCAAGTATGAACAAATACGGACTGATTTATCATTTTGGGTGGAAATCAAGTGAAACCAAGAGAAATGTGGCAGAGTAACTAAGTCACCATTTACTTTTTTAGGGTATTATTAATCCAAAACTAATAGAGGAATTCAAGGTGTTGCATTCCCATGACAGGGGTGATCCCATACAAAGATCACTTTGTAAGGACTGGAGAAATCGCAGAAATCATATCTGATAATTGGCAAAATTACAAAAAATGCCACAGCCACCTTTACATTTTGAAAACAATTACTTTCTTTAAACAGCAGCTGTAGTCACCTGGAGTACTGCTCGTGAGGGAAACAAGCATGAGCAATAATTCACATCCAGTTAACAGATAGCCTCCAGTGGGGAAGCTCAGACAAAGATTGCATAAAAGAGATTTAGACTTCCAGTGATTGTCCATTCCTGGTCTCTTTATTTACATAAATTTGTCAAAGCAGAATTAAAAGCTGCAGTTAAGATCCAGAAGTCCATATCTGCGATTGAGCTAGATGTGTTATTTGAAAATATGTACCTATCAAATTGCAAGATCACTTTATTTTTTTCCTGCAGGCAAACTAAAGAATAAATCATCTCCCATGCAAGTCCACTCATCTGTTTTTTGTTGGGATTTTTCTTTTTTTTTCCATTTTGTTTCATTTTATTTTATCATTCAGTGACTGAAATCTGATCTCAAAAAAATGTAAGCAGATGTACAGAAGACTTATTTTTCCCTTGGCACACTGTTTAAAATCTTATAAATTAACATCCCCTCTTTTAAATCATTCTTTTTGAGGTGTTCCAGCCAGGCATCCTCGCTGGCTGCCACATCCTAAATTCTTTGGGATTTGTTGTTGGCCTGAAATTATTGCGCAATGTGAGCTCATCATCTAAGAAATGGATATTAAAAATATCCGTGACTTCAGATGTGATTCATATACCCAGTGGCATTAGAGTAAACAGCAACATCACTGACTCAGGGACCCAGTTTTGCTCTATGACATACACTAAGTGGCAAAAGCAACACCATTTTAGGGAAGAACAGAACTTGAAGATTATTTTGTATATATATTATTGACTGGGAGGGAGATCTGGCCTCCTAAGCAAGTGTATAAAAAGATCTAGAAAACAGAGGCCAGAAAAATAAATCACTGTTGAAACAAAATTTTAAAAGTTTCCTGCTCCTGAGCTCCTCCAGAAAGGTCTCATTTTTCCTTCCTCTTGTATTTTGAGTGTTGCAGAGAACTGTGAGCCATGAAATGCTTTCTCGGTGATGGATTTCGCTGATACTATAGCCTGAGTTTTGCTGCCGAGGAGTTTTTGTTTAGCGAGTGTGCTCACCAGTCTAGTTGTGGTTGTTGTTTAAGTAACTGTTTACCTTTGCTCATAAAGATTTCTCAAATCAGAGAATGTCCTGAGTGGTCTAAAATATTGAAACGCAAGCCATTAGTTGAGATTGACAATAAAGTCTGATTAATAGTTTGATTTTTAAAACAATTACATAAAAATATTGTTTGAAATCATTCATTTTAAACATTGACATTTTAATGCATAAATATAATTACAGACTCTTTAAGAAGGGCTTAATTTTTGCCTTGATATATATGCTAGCAATTGTGTACTTGAAATAGAATCATAAAATGTAAAACTTTTATATTTAATCACTAGTGTCAAAAATTATTAGGTAATAACCACTGCAGGAGAGAATGTGGTAAAAGATACAAAGGCCCATATTTAAAACATAATTTTTCTAATACTTACTATGATTTTAAGATGTCATGTCGTCATGTGAAGGTGAACGGGTCAGATGCAAAATTGACTTTTTCTTTTTTTTAATGTTAAGTGATCAATTTACACTCATAGAGGGGTTAAGCTTACTGGAAGCTGAAGTCCTCTTTGACCACACTCTAGGTACATCACTGACTGCTGGGACAACAGCAGCTTACTAGTCTGCTTTTCGCAAGTTAAGTAAATCAGCCTAGCACCTTCGTCCAAGTCCTTAGTGCAGATGTGAAACAGGGAGCTGTAGGAAGTTCTAAGAAGACATCTGTCATCTCACAAAATGCTGTTTAATTACCTCACACCCTGTTGTCTTCCACGAGGAAGGAGGATTTTCCCCTTCAGTTACTTAACATCTTTCTGCAGTACCAACCTAAGTGCTTTCATGATAGGGGGAAAGGAACATTCACAGCTCTGTTGGAGGCTATAAAAGTGTACAGTGGAGGAGAATCACATCTAGTGTGTGCTCTTACTGTGTTTAAGACCCTTTTTAGTCAGTAGAGATGGCTATGATCCTTGTACTTTGCTGTTTGTCTCAGCAATCTTTTTTCAGATAAACAATAATTACTATGAAAAATACACCTGCTATTTCCAGTCCGTTTGTGACCATCAAAAGAACTGCAGCTTTTAAGTCACAACCACACACAAATAATACCGTACAACTGGCAGAGCAGAAAGCTAAAGTATTAGCATTATTCTTTATTGCAGTGACTTATTTACCATTGGGATGGTGCTCAAGAGTTTACAAGGTTTGCAGAAAGGAGTCCCTGCCCTGGACACCTCGCAAAAGTGCTCTGCAATCAGATCTCTGGGCTTTCCGAAAGGAGCTCATAGGATCAGACTCAACAAACAGCACAGACAAGGAGGGAGCAGTGATGCCTGTGTGACGGGATAACAGGCAAGGCACTTCTGCTATTACTGCTGTTGTGCCTTGGCGTGACCGGTCTTAAGCGGACAATCTGGGTTTGTAGTACTTTACTATCATTTTTACTCTCCAATTTTTACTCTGGCTTTGCAGGGCTTTGCTCAGACAAAAACTGCTTTTGAACAGCTCTTCACTTTGCTTGCACAGGAGGGAGAAAGGGAACAGGCGTAACTGGAGTCCTGCATTTCAAGTGGCCAATGGGCCAAAAACTTGTAGCTCTTCAGCACCTACTGGAGCCATCCAGGGGATCATGGGTGCTTCCATAGGTGCTCAGTCTTCTGTGGCTAGAAAAGGGGATGAGACCAGGTGTGGAGGAGGAAACCCCTTTCTTAAGGCTCTGGACTGCTGCCAGACTGGAAATAAGATTTTTGCTTCCCGTAATAAGTGCAATCCAGAAGTGCAGAGGAAATTAAAATAAATTCAGAGACAAAATTAAAATTTAGATTGAGACACCAAGCATTATTGGTTTTTATCTAGAAGGCAGATCATGCTACACAGCAAACCAGGCAATTTTTTAAAATTATGTATGTTATCATTTAATATAAGTTACTGCGAGTAATTTGAAAAGAAAGTAGACCAAGCGAAAGAGGTAGTTCAAGACAATGTTTAGTTCAGTGAGGAGGTCACACTCCAAGGTGTCTAATTAAAAGAAAAACATTTACTTCTTAGTTCCAGAAGTGCCACAGAAAAGCTGCTTCTGATAACACTTCTACATTTTGCTGCAGTTCACGGCAACAGCATCCCAGGTCGGCACAACGTGGTTGTCCTGTTCAGGCCCACTTCCCCAGTGCCCCTCCTCTCAGCCGTGGCAACAAGATACCAGGCTAGAAAGACCTTTGCTACCATCCTGTATGGCCTTTCTTATGTTCTTACTGAAGAAGTGCCTGGGTTTGCCAGTTTTAAATTCTTTAATTTAAATGTAAAATTTAATTTTATTATTAAATTATTTTTATTAAAGTTATTAATTTATTTTATCATTAATTTTTAATTATTAAATTTATTTTTAAATTTAAAATTATTCTGTATGCACTTTAATGTTAGGTGATTGAATGTTGCTTGCCAGGAGCCATGGATAGAAGCAATCACCAAAATTTTGGTCTTGAGATAATGCCAATGAGATAGTACACAGAGTGCCATAGGACGTTCAGTGATTTGGTCTAGAGATGCTCCAGTGACTTCTCCAAACCAGCTGAGGATCACTAGAGATGACAGTTATTTCCATTCTCATGCAGAGTTTTGTAGCATCCAAACTACAAAACCATATTTTTTGCCGTATTTTCTGCCAAGAAATACGTGAGCACACTCCAGCTCTGTTTGCCCTATAGGGGAAATAATTTCAAATTCACTGCTCATTGGTGTCAATGTTTGCTAATGGTTTAGCTGATGAGAGTAGGAGCTGTATTGCTAGCAGATACTTCGCAGCTCTGGAAGGAGAGAGCTCTGCTTGTAACAAAATTGTCTCTCAGCCCATACTGGAAGCATCTCCACCCTTACCTTTGCAATCTGGATGAGTCAGCTGAATTCAGTCCGAACTGATCTACTCAGAATCCAAGAGGACATGTTAGTACTCTTCCTTTTCATCACCAGACTTATCTTCTCCACTTAGAGTAGGTTATTAGTTCAGGAAGATCTATGAAGTTTGGAAAGTAGCCAACATAATGCCATTTTTAAATACGACACCTAGGAACACCAGGAAAATCAGTTTAACTTTGTGTCCAGTATCTTAACTGCACTGACCATCTGAAAATAATTATATGCATGTATACGTAAATATATATATCTCTATGGGGGAAACAGTTCTGGTAATCAGACTAAATATATCCAGGGTCTGTTAAGCTCCTCACTCGTACATTGTGATGAGTGAGGGGCACTTGTTTGTTTGGGGTTTGCGCTTGTTTTTCCTTCTGTATTGTTACTAGAGCAGATGGGCTTATCTTTCCAGAAGGGCTTTTAGCAAAGTGCTTTATCAGATCACCCTTCTGATGTGCAGCACAAAAACAGCTGCTTTGTCTTCATAGCAGGGATGTATGGGAACGTCTCCCTCCTGGTTTCACATGTGTCCTTGCTGCATTTTTGTTTGATGCTATTGCCTTCGTCGTGATTGGTGTGACAAGAGTTTACAGCAGAGAGGAGTCAGCAAAGCACCGTGATGATAAAACCTTCTGGTTTGTTGACGCTATGGCCAGTTCTTTGTAATTCATGAGTTTGTTCACAGTGGGTGATTTTAGCCCGTATATTGACAGAAATTTTTAATCTCTGTAGTATCTCTGGGATGATGCAAGCAGAAGGTTGTTTATGTCTTTCACAAGCATCCTTCATCCCTACTGTGTTGGCTTTAGATGTGTGTTTTATATAAGGGTAGTTATCTCTTGCTGATCTCTACTTGGCAATGGCCACAGAAAATAAATCTATGTTGATTTTATTAGGTCTGTCAACAGTCCTTGATGTTATTGACAATGAGGTTTTGTTGACTTGCCTGCAGAGCCTTGTGGAAATGGAAGGAGACCTTCCTCAAGTTTAATATTTTCTTAGCATCCCATGAAGTGCATCCAAAATAATATTCTCAGCAACACGTTGGTTTATAGTGAAGTGGCCAGACCTGATTATTTTAGGAACAATAATAGTTTGATGGGTACATATGGCAGAGTTAAAACAGGGAGGGGTGATACAAAGAAAGAAGGAGGAGTGCTCTTTAGCATGATTGAAAGCCCCCAATTTCATGGTATTTTCTGAGCTATTATCGCAAATACTGTACAGCATCTTGACTTAAAGGTCTGTGAACCTCTTGGTGGTTCTGTAGCAGCATTGTGCCAGATAAAGAGGAAGCAGTTTTATGCTTTGAGAATAATCTTTGTTAATACATTTTCCAGCAGGGGAAAAAAATAATCCTAATTAAGAAGTTACTTTATGCCTTACAAAATGGAAGGGCAAAAGGTTACTTGTTCCAGGGAAAGAACAGGGGAGTAGATCTGAGAACTGACAGTGGGATTGGCTTGGATCCACCTCTCTTTAAGCTTAGTTTTTGCAAGCTCTCTGCCAGTTTGGAGCACAATGGACCTCTTTCCGTACCTAATGGCATGCTGGATGTCAGCCCTGGCCTCAAGAAATCTCAACTGCACAAACAGAAATTAGGTGTGTTTCTGTGCAACAAAACCAACATCTTTCTCAACAGCAATAATTTTCATGCTGTTCTGAAGATAACTTATTTGTTATCCGTTCAAGTCCATATGTGAAATACTTGCACTGAAAACACAAAGATAAAGCAAGCTGTAATAGCGTGTAAACACGTGCAATAGAGATGGATTTCAGAGTTATATCTGTATTTATGTCTGGAATATTCACGCCTTGATCTAATCCTCTTCTTCTGAAAGCGGAATTTTTCAAAAGCTCGTAAGGACCCGTCATTGGAGCTACATCTTGAAAAGGGCACATCTTTCTCTCACACACCTCAAACAAGGTAGCCTGATGTTTCAAAAGCTGCTCAGAATTCAAACACTTCCTTCGGGTGCCTAAGTGGAAGAGCATCTCTTTTGAAACTTTGGCCACTTGTAGAGTGTTTAAATGGGAAGACTTGGTGCTAAGTAGGGCGTGTAAAAAGTTTTCCCTTGAAATATTTCCTTAGGGAAAATTGGGGTTTTTGACTACTGAAATGTTATTTCACAAAGAGTATGCTTTCTGTGATAATAACGGGTTTTAATAAAAGAAAAATGACCACTTGAAGAACAAAGAAGATTCCTGTTATAAACTAAAATTTAAAGCATTTTCAATTTAAAAGTTAGCATTTGCCCTTTGGAAGCGTCACTGAATTTTTGTTTTTTAACAGCATTTTCCTCAAAGGGGAGGTTGGGCAAGAAGAACGGTTCTTTCCAGCTCTAACATAAAAATTTAAAGTGAAAAAGTGGCAAGATTCAAACAAACAGAAGAAAAATGAACCTATCTTTAAAAACATCCTTAGAAACAGCTGAAGATTTAAATTCATTCTTTTTTGTCACTAAAAACTGAAAAGTTTTCAGACAGCTATCAGGAAGCGATGGAGTACATGTGCAGAAATCTGTAACTGAAGGTAGATTAAGAATTGGAGCATAAACTTCACTTACCTCTTGAGTAGACTTTGAGCTCCAAGGCCCTTAAAGGTTAACAGTAAAATCTCAAATTGAATCCTCATTTTCAATATGAGACAATTTAAGATATAAAACAATGAAGTGACATGAGCCTAGCGAGGCCAATGAGGACACTTAAACTGGGGTTGTCAGAATGCCCATGCTTTATCACCCATGAAAGGATGTAACTCTCCATGACATTAAGGATGCAGGGTTTGATGGAGTGTCACAGTTAGTTGACACCAGAATCATCCGAAATCGTAGACTCCCTGTCACATCCTGCCACTGCAGAATAGAAACTAATGATTGTGCTGCTACACCATTGCAGGCATGCTGGGGTGCTGGTAGTTAGTAAATTATTACATAGCAGTAAGAGTTGCTAGCAGAAGTAGACTTCTGGAGTTAACAGCTAGGGAAAAAAGGGAAACTAAATGCAGGGTGTTTTGCTCAAATAGAGTAAGCTGCTGTTCTGAGTGTGTGATGGGACAAGAGGTTTGGGGAAGATACAAAGTCATGCTGAACCACTGCATGAGTTGGAAATCTATACTTTTCTGTACATGTTTTGTGAAAGGGATATTTATCTAAGAAAACATGAATATTCACTTTTGGTCACAGAAAATGTTTTTCCAAAGACTGATAGATTCAAAACACCAAGGCTTAGCTCTTTAAACAAATATATATATGTATAAAATAGAGGAATCTCCTATTTAAAAAAAAAATTTGCAGAAAAAGATTGAAAATATTATTTACAGAACGTCATTCTGAATCTTTCATAGACTCCAGAAGTCTGTAAATAACAGAAATTTTAAACATCTTTTGGGCCCAGATGCAATAAGCATTAAAGTCTGATGGGAAAATAATTTGATTTTAGATTGATAGCTTTTTATAATTTTTTCCAAAGGAGCAGTATCGAAAATCAATGTGTAAGAAATACAGAGGGCAGATACACTGTGTCCTCACCTAAATGATCTTTCTGAGCAGACTCCTGCCCAGGATGCAGCTGGGCACAGAAGTGAAAGTCTTACGGGTGCAAATCGATGGCATTTAAGCAGAACAAGCTACCCAATTACACAGAAAGGAAAAACTGACTGATTTGGGATCATCGCTGATCACAACCTGGCCGGGAGTCCGCGGTGCCATCCTGCTGTGACAAAGGTAGCTGCCCAGTTGCAGTGTTCAGACAGACCTATCGCCCGTGAGACGTGGGAAGTAATCCCTTCTCTCACCACTGCCGCAGACCCTGGCTGGAGCACTTTTTCCTGGGTTAGGTTCCTTATTTCAAGAAAAGATGTCACTTGTTTGGAGAGGAGGCTGAATACAAAGCCTAGAAACCCCGACCTCGCAGGACAGATTGGATGAACGAGGTTGTTTAGCCTAAATAATAAGTGCTTGAGAGAGGACATGAAAGTAATTACAGAAGAAACAGCGTCAGGGAAGACAGAAACAATCTGTGCATAATAGAAAGGACATGACATAATGGGCTTAAATTACAGCAAAGAATTCCGGTTAGACATCAGGAAACTTTCATAACAATCAACTAAATCAGGATAATAAAGCACTAAGGTAGACTGCCTGCGGAGGTTGTGGGATCTCCACCGTTGGAGGCCTTCCAGAGCAGGGCAGACAGACTTCTGAAAGGAAAGACAGGAGGATAATTGATCCCGCCTCAGGGCAGAGGGATGCACCAGGTGACCTCCCGAGAACCCGTGACTCTCTTGGTTTGAACTGTGAATACCCTTCATCCTCAGCCTTCTTCAAACTTGCTTCTTGGTCTTATGTCTCTGTTTTCTGCTGGTTCATCTCTCTCAAATCTATTTCTGATTTTCTTTTAGAGGCTTGGCCTTATCCACTTTCATCTGAAAACACAAATTTAACTACTACCTCTATGCTGATGATTCACAGGTCTATCCATCTCCCCACTTCAGACCTAGCTAACACTCTTCAAAATAAAAGCTCGGCCTGTTTTCCTGGCGTATCTTTGCAGATGTTTTGCTCTCCACCAAGTTCAGCACAGCGAAAAAAATCTCATTATAATCAATTCCCTCTGCCCCCTGCTTTTCCTTTGATCACATTGAATAACACTGTCAGCCCGCTGGTAACTCAGGTCTAGAACCTGGAAGTCATTTTACCTGGGACCTCACCTGGCTCCCTATTCCAGACTATATTTGTATTTTATAGGGGAGAGGGAATATTGGCCCTGCAAAATGACTCAAAAATATGGCCTTTTCATCTTATTTTCTAGCCTTGACAAATGCAAGCTTTCTCATCTACCCATTCTCAATACCACCGTAAGCTGCATCGCTCTCTTAGCTGCTGCTTTGACCCTGCCAGACCGGGGAACGGCAGCTCGGCAGAGCAAGTGCCAGGCTTTGCAGGTAGCACACCGTACCCAAACACGTGTTCCTGTCTTGTTACACCACTAACAATTTGTTGTTCAGCAGTGAAAACATGCTGAATAATGAAAGATGCCTGGAGAAAGGAACACGGCGCATACATGTACCTGCAGCGTGTTGTTTCTGTTTGGGTACACAACCCTGATTAGAGACGAGGGAGTGTCAGGCTTGCCTGGTGTATAAGCACTGGTTCCTCTGCCAAATGAAACTCTGTGGCTGCAGAAACAGTGTCCACATTTGCTTTCCAGAAGGTAAATACACCCACTGAATTCCCGCCGTGTGGCCCCACAGCACAGCAAACACCTCTGCGCTGCTGGGTGCGATGCAAAGGCAGCGTGCAGGACCGCAGCCTCAGGACTCGTCTCTGTGCTAAATCAAACTGACCTTGATTTGAAATCAAAGGGATGCTAAGGGAGTGTCCAGGTACATCCATGTACCTGATCAGAGATGTACTTGGACTATAAGCTTTTTAGGACAAAGATTGGGTTTGCTTTTTGTCTGTTTTTGTGCAGGTGCCTAGCGCAGCTCCATGACTAGGCTCCCTGGCAATCCCACAGTACACGAAAGTAAAATAAGTAAAAGCTGCTTTTCAGTGGAAAATAAAAGGACAAAACCTTCCTACCTTCCTCCTGAAAATGTGCTGTGGTGCGGTGTAGTGTGGGGAGACATTGCTGTTCCTTTAGGCTTAGGTGGGGCCGTGAGCTTTGGTCGCTTTCTGGCAAGAGCTGGTATTAACGAAGGAAGCATAAGACGATTGTGTTTAGACCATGGATTGTCCCAACCAACTGCCTGTGGAGTGGCTGCGAACTAGAGCAGATGAAACCCACACACAGTCAAATCAGGGGAGTAATGAGGTCTGGGACTGGGAAACCAAGGAGGGACAACGGGCAAAGTGAGACTGTGCCACGAGTCTCTGAAGTCTTTAAGCAGCTTCGTTATGTCAGCAACAAACAAGGGAATAGCTTTGCAAAAATTCAGATTCCAAATGCCATTATAATTAGCATTATTTCAAGATTAAAGAAACCACCACTTCCGTGTAACAAATTATCTCCAATTTAAAAGCAAAAATAATGTATTTTTTGTTCATAAAAAATGCTCAAGCGGAAGCATTCTCACATTAATTATTTCAGTCTATTCGGAAAGCATATCCCTGCTTGCTTTTTATTATGCCTTCCAGCTCCTTCTTTGAAAAATATGTTAAGAAGCTGCAAGCTATTTTCCAAAAAAATGAAAAATAAATAATCTTTGAAGCAATTAGAGCTGAACGACAGAATGTATAAATATTTTTTTTACTTATTCTCCCCCTAGATTCAAATCCTCCATTTTCTGCCACCTCCCATCTTGGCAGCTGCAATTCAAGCATCTTTGCTTGAACTTTGGAGGCAGGCAAGTGTTTCTCTTTCCTCCCCTAGAGTTGAATCAAATCGTATTCTGTATTTGACTGGCAAGAGCTTTTATAAGTGAGCTGAGGGTTACTCCTGGAGTCTAAATGTATTATTTCTATGATGCATTTGTCTTCACTCTCCTAGGAGTCTAAATACTTCTGAACCTTTCCTTACAAAAGTAATAATTAGTGGACATGTTACAAAAAAAATTTTGCTTACATAAGAAAAATCGCAAAATTGAATAATAGGAACTATGGTTGGTAGTGTGGAATTATCTGGAATGTATTTTATTGTAAGAACAAAGAGCACTTTGAATGTCATGTAAATATCATTATAGAGCTGCTTTTTATTTTAATGAAGGCTTTGCACCGGTTCAGCATTGGCCATAACCACTCAACATTAGCACAACTTGAAGTCAACCCGTGTTGCGGCGAGGCCGGCAGCTACGTGTGATTTTCAAAAGCACCTTCAGCCTCAGAAAGTTGAATTTAAAATGTAATTAAGGAACATTCATCTATTTTCATTGCCACAATCAAATCAATATGTAGCCCAATTAAACAAGAACAGTGAACTGTACAACACTATCAGCTACACTAATAAAAGGTACCTGTTTTCAATTCTCTGTGATATACTTTCTCCTTTTCTTACTTTGCTTTTTGCCATAGGAACAGGAGAAAGCATCCAAACAGTTTCCTATTTCTCTGGTGCCAGCTGAAAGTAGTCACGAGTTGCAGGGAGATAATATATTAATACAAAACTAGCCAGGAGACAAAAAAAGCTTACACAGCAGTTTTCACAGGTAAGATGATTAAAAGCGTTACATGCGATATTAGGGCGTGGGGCCACATCCTCATTCATTTGCTTTACCAAGAGATGGATAGGAGAGCATGCAGGGATCCTTCCTGGAGATGGTATGGAGGATATTCTCCATGGGGTGGGAGAGTTTGGGGTCAGTGGAAGATTTTTCTTATCTAGGAAAAATTTGAGGTCTTTCTGAGCGTGAAGACATCCCGGGCAGTGAAAGTGGCACCTGCCTGCATACCAGTGGGAGCAGAATAAGGTGACCATGTGCAGAAGAGTAAGATTGACCCCAGAATAATGTCACCATGCAGCGTTTGCTGACGCTGGGGGCAGTTCTCCACGCCAGCTGACGTGTGTGCCTTGCTGCGATAGCCCACGGTCTTTTAATGGGATACTTGCAAGTCAAAGATGCTCAGGATCATCAGTGAGAATTGCAGACGCTGGGCAGTAAATCACAGGTATGGGCAGAGGGGACCACCATGACCACCTGCTGTGACCTCCTGTGCAACCTGGGCCCTAAAAGGCCAGAAACAGCAACAAACTTTTTAGGGAAGTTTCAGTTTTGAGATCCCAGTTTAAAAACTTCTAGCAACAGAGGATCCACTGCAACCTGAGATAAGGCTGGCGAGTGGTCCGGCTGTCAGGGAGCTTTCCAACTTCTTTCTTTCAGAGCATCTGTCTAATTCCTACAGACTGTGACAAAGTTGCTCTGTGATCCCCTCAGAGTTAGGCTAAATGAGCTTTTCCATGATACAGCATCTTTTCCAATTTCTTTAATGTTTCCTATGACTTTGTACTATAATTGCCTAATTTTTCAATGTACTTTTCAAAGTGTGGATCCAGAACTCAACACAGTATTCTCACAGAGGTAACAGCAGGCTGAAATACAGAAGTGTGCCTGCTAAGTATACTCCTATTTAAGAATTTTAGGATGAGTTTGTTCTGTAGTTCACAGCTTAACACTTGGCTATAATGTTGAATGGATCATACCCATGTCTTCTTCAGAACTAGAGTCCCACATTTAGAGAGTGTGGTCTTCATGTTTTAATTACTAGATGTGTAACTTCATATAAAGTCACATCTCTAACTCAGATTTTTGCCTTCAGTTGTTTTATGGTCAATCTTGTTCAATTTCAGTAACCTTTTGTCAAATTTATTTACCATTCTTCCAAACTTTTTTTTCACTTGTGAGCTTTGCAGCAGTAGCTGGTTTTCTGTCAATGTGTACTAATGTTACGTAGGACAAAGCCAAGAACTATTCCCTACAACGTTGCACAAAATTCTGCCATGTTTTTTTCTCGTTTATTAATCAAAATGTCTTGGAGTAATAACATGAAAGCCAATGACATTAAAAGGCTACTGACCAATGGCACATTTACACTGCAGTATGAAGTATACATGTCTATAAGCTTGCTGTAAGCTATTAGATAAGGTACCATCTGCAGCAGGATGGAGTTTAGAGCAGTTCATTCAGTTTGTTTTCCTAAGTTTGTTTGTATCCTGTGATTCTGTAGCTACCACGAGGGTTTTCGTGCTGTACCTTTGACTAGTATTTACTTGACTGAGAACTGAATGTCCTCCCTTTCTTCTCCTGTGTCTGCATTCTTAATAATAAATTAAGGTTACTAAATTGTTTCTTGATCTTACCCAAAAACAAATGGCATTTTGTCTCCTTTCAGCCAATAGGACATTTTTTTTGTTTATTTTTCTAAACATTTTATGTCTAAGAAATATCAGCTGTGTACTTTTCTTGTCCTTTTTTGGACAGATCTTTGGAGATCATAAATGCTGAGAGCTTTTCTTACTCGGCAGGGAAAGGTGGCATCAAGTTTTGTATCTACAAGCACTCTGTTACTTGAAATGTAAAGAAACCTGCTCAAGCGTGGTCCATGACAAACAAGGAGGGACAAGGCATCTTAAAATCAACTTCCAAACCCTTCACGTCATGGAAGTTCCTGGGCATTGCATTAGAGATAAAGAAAGACACATTTTCTTTGGGGATCAGTAGTGTAGGAGCAACACATTTTTGTTCATCTGGCTGTATAGTCTAACTAGCTGTTTGTTATATTATTTACTAGGTTTCTGTAATCTAACCTTTTTATGAGCATGGCTTTTCTATAGAGTGCAGAGACAAATCTGCTCCCCAAAGACGCGTTAAGAGAGCGCTAGATGAAATGTTGAGTAACGATAAATTCCTTTGAATTCCTTGTGCACATTCTAATCCACCATGATAAAACTTTCATGTTTTGTCAGCTATTGTAATTTTGCTTTCAGAAATGCAATACAAATTCTTCCTGGGTAAGTGACTTGCACATTTAGCAGTGTCTTTCAGAAGAGTATCGCTACTGTCGTGTTACAAATGGCATGTGTTTCAGTAGCACTCAAACATACAGGTTTCTTGCTGGCATATATTTGAAACCCAATAGTTTTTACTCAGCTGAAGCCAAGCTTACTTTTTTATTTCTTTCAGTAATTACCTTATGTTTTATTGCCTGCAGGGAGAGACCCTAAATTGAAGCAAAGTTAAGGATGCGTAGTTGAAAACAAAGATCATGAAAAGATAAAGGTCCTGGTTCTATGATCTTGGATTATAACAAGTCATGAAAAAAAGTGATTTGGCTCCTCTTGTCAGTAAGAATCTGTCCATATCATGTTTCAGTTTTGTTTGTTTTGGAACGATAAGATTTTTTTTAAAAAAACTCATCAGCATGAAACATCCTGGGGAGAAGAAGGAAAGCTACAGGAGGAAACAACCTGAGAGAGCATACATTTTCCTTTCTCTCTGCCTTCCCCCTCCCCAAAACCATGTCTTAGTAAGATACAAAGATGGAAAATTCCCAGTGAGAGTTCAAATGGTTTCATAATAGCAGAAAAACAGTTCTCTGTCTCAACTACAGGAGTCGCTCTGCTATAACAAAATCCAATAGGACATATAAATGCAATATATTGCATATCATATGTTCAATAACAACAGAAAAGCCAGCCTGGCTAAAAATAATTATGAAGCTCAGCAGCTGTAATTAAAATAATTTGATGGGAGATAGGAAACGTTTATGCATCTTGGCAGAAAAAGACATTTTGAGGATTTTGATTGATGTCTTTTATGTTTGTTCTGTGTGTTGTACAATAGTAGATATGGGCACTGCACCAGTACGTTAACTTCACATAATGCTGTGTGTCTTACCAGGGCAGATGAGAGGTCAAACTGAGAAAAAATGAATTTCTTGGTGACTTCCATTTTCCACCAAAAACATCAAGGTAGATGATGTAAATGTTTCCTGGGTGAGCCCTAATAGACTCAAAAAATCCAGCTGAATTCATTTGTATGAGGTCTACTTATATGAATCAGCATTCACCACAGTGATTAAATGCGGCCCAGTGTAGTTCACTGAGAAGAACAAAAACGAATATCAGAAGTCATTTTAGCAAGAAATATTAACCCCTGCATTGGGCTTTTCAACACTTCACCTGGTGCTTGGAAAACGTCACAGCAAACAACTGATCTTACAAAGCCGGTCTGCTCCCAACAGTTTCCTGTTGATAGTATCATTTTTTCTTCTGTTAAGATAAAGAATGGGCCAGGTTTTTATCAGGGAGCTGACTTCAGTGTTTCCAGTGAAGCTGAGTGGATGTTGTCTGCACTAGTGTAATCATACCTTACAAAAACAAGGAGCTATCTTCACATCTCAATTTACATTATTGATGCAGTATGAAATAAGTCCCGTAGTAGATGAGCACTCTGGGGATTCTCTTGTTTGTCTCAGCATGTTAAATGACTGCAAGGCATTACACATCAGAGATAGAACTGCTTAAGTGCATAATTCTTCCTCGTGGCTTTGCTAGGAGCTAAACGAACCTTCTTAAACTAATAATAAAATAATCTAAGATATAAAAATATGTTTCTTTTGGACAAATCTGACATGTTACAATGACAGAGTGTTTATGACTCACAATCACCACCTCCGCCACCAGCACTGCTGTATTTAGAAGCAACAGGCAGTAGAGCGAAATAGGCAGCCCTGAAGTTTCACATCAGGATAAAAGTAGCTAAATTCTTAGTAAATGGGGATTAGATATTAACGAAGAAAAAAGATGGTGGATTTCCAGGACTATGGCTCAAGGGAACACTCTCCTATTTCACTGAGCCTTGTAGTTGTGTCTAAGTTCAGATTGCAGTTTAGATATAAACAGATGAAGACTTTAGGGATGAAATATAAACATTCCCAAGTTCTTACAGTTCTAAATTAGGTGCAGTTCCAAGAACATGGGTTTTGGTCCTAGCGCTGTTTATATTTGATTTTTATGTGTCAAGGAGTACTTATTCAAAGGTGGAAAAAACTAAACCAGGAAGGCTTGTCTCGTTAAATCTGTACATTAGAGGTGCCTCACAGCATGCAATGATTAATTAGTTCTTAGAGGAGAAATTTTTACTCCCCCAAATGGAAAACATTGAAAAGTTCAAGAACATACTTTCTGCATGCAGAAAGGATGAATAGGATACAGTCAGCTTTCAGTGTCCTGCAAGATTTCTAGAAAAATATAGCATATCAAATCTGCGTTATTATTGCAGTAAGGTAAAGTAGAGGAAATGTCATTTATAAACCTCGGAAAAGACTATCAAAACCACTATTTACAAGTTCCTTTTTAGTCATAGCCATGTAAAACCTTTAGCGTCACTTTAGATTAGCCCTTGTAACCTTTTTCTTACACTCTCTCTTATGTTAACTCCTACTTCTCTTGCCAACATTCCTGCAGTCACATGTTACCTATTGAGCTCAGTTAATACGGAGGAAATCTGCAGCCGCAGAAATTTCTGGTAGCAAGAATTGCTCAGCATCCCGGGCAAGTCAGGAACCGGGGAGCTGTCAACGGGACCAGAGCCCTTCCCAGGGCAGGGGGTGAAGGTGGGTTTTGAGCGCGCTGACAGGTAGATACAGATCTGCAAAATGTCCCTCCCTGAAGGTGAAGCACAAGGATTTACGGGGGCTTGTCACACACACAGCCCCGTTACAATCCTACCAACCTTCAGGAGAGGCAGGGAGAGCAAACTGATCCCTGTGGGATGCGCAAGCTCCAGCTCCGCCTGAGAGCAACAAATAGTTTTGCAGTTTGATTGATGCAACCATAGCAAGAGACCCTACAGAAACAGCGGAGGGGGCAGTTGCCTCGCCTGTGTCCCGTGCCTTGATTATAAATCAGAAGTGATGAACTGAACTAGTGTACAAAATTAGTATGTCTGTCCAATGAATGTGGAAGCCTTTGTAAAAGAAGGAGAAGTCTCACACTGGTGTGATGCCGGCTCAGGATTTAGGCAGCCTGATGACCCAGTCTGACCTAAATGACTTACCCAGTTTACCTGCAGCTTTGCTGGTTTTCTCTAGCAAATCCTAAATATAAGCTTTTTCCTTCTTGCCTTTTGTATATATTAAGCTTCTGTTTGTGTAAATAACCATCCTACATATATAATATTGAAGTATAAAGATGTATTTGACACTTTTTCTATGATTTTATTCCTCACCCAAAATACAACCACTCAGACGTGTTTTTGGAATGACACACATTTTAGAGGAAAAAATATTTTAGAAATATGCTTAGCGTGTTGGCATTATTTCTTTTTGGATCCCTCTGGTTGTAAGCAAACTAACATTGTGAGCTCTATTGGGCAAAAGAAATATTACTACCACTGTATAAAATATGTGTATTTGAACTCTTAGTTAAACATTTTAATGTTAGCTTAGGTTTTCCACTTGCCATAATTTTAGATAAAGAAATTTGTGAAACACTAGAACTAACTGTAAGAGAGTCCAAATGTTTTCTTCCTATTTATCAGCTATGCACGTTCTTACCACAGTTACTCAATTTTTAAATCTTTCATGGCTATTGGTAAGATTCCAGGAGGTTTGCTAGCCTTGAAATGGAAAAAAATTCTGCAGTGCCAAGAAAATGTAGCCCAATCTGCATTTAAAACTACTACAGTTAAATATTTAAAGGCTTCTCTGGCCCACTGCAAAGCTTTTTGCAGCATACCCTTAAATTTGGAAGTCTTAGATTGCCTTGCCTTGATCATTTCCACTCTGATATCTGGTACTTTGGTCACCTTACCAGTGGATCAAAAGTATCTCTGTTTTATACTACATTGCCTTTTTCAATCCAAATTGTTTTAATTGGTAACTCAGCCAATGTCTATTTAAACAATTTCCAGTGATTTTGGAAGAGGAGTGGGAAATTCTTCGCTCAGCTCACCCTCTTACAGACCATGCCCCACTTGTATTCTCTAAGTCAGCCAAATGCATCTGGGAGGTGCTATTATTTCTTTACCTATAAACCTTTCTTAGGATTGAGACATAAAATTCCTAACTGAGAACATGGATTTTGAAAACACATCTTCCATTTAAATCTTTACCAAGTACCTTTAAATGTACCAAGTACATTTAAATCTTAACTAAGTACCTTCTAATCATCTTTCAGACCAAAGATTTGTGTCACCTTATTCGGGAGGTACCCAGTTTATTTGCTTGGTAACAAAGAAAGCATTGATTCACTTGGTCCCAAAGAGCTCCCAGATTTTTTCTTTCTCTTGTGCAGAAGGCAGTGCCGTACAGCCACAGAAAACAAAACCTATTTTGGTGCTGATTTTGCTCTATGAAGAGTTGTGAATCAGTCCTTTATTGACTGTTTCTTGCTAACAATGAAAACCCACTTTTCTGTCAGGAATGCTGTGAACAGCTCCAGGTGAAGATGTCAGTAAGGATTTTCAGGTTAGAAGACCCTGTGCCCAGCTGGATCAGGCTCAGGTCTCTGCTCACATGCCAGCGCATCCAACAAAAACTTATTGGAGACAAGTTTGCTCCAGAGGTCATTGTTCCTCTCGTCTAACTCAACCATGCTTGCATGAAGCTGGTGCAAATTTTCCAGTGGTATTTCTGTTTTTCTGACCATCGCACCCAATGCTGTACCGCTTTTCCATGGTGTTTGGGTTGTTTTCGCAGTGCAGTATAGTCAACCTCGTGCCAGGACAGGCTGAACGGGCAAACCCAGTGTGTTAGCCCGTTGCCAGTGGGGTAATCCAGTAGGGCTGAGCCTCTTCCAAGCCTCTCCTGAGCCTTCATCTCTCCGAGCTCATCTGCCTTTCTGCATGTCATGATGCTTGGCACCTGGTACATGCTCACAGTTTTGATTGAAAGGAAACAGCCTACAACTTTAATTAGCTAATCAGCCAGTGGAAAAAAAAAATCTGTAAAAACGGAATATTAACAAAGCCTCAATGGTTGGTAAATTATACACTTTCAGTGGATCTAGTGCTGCTCTTAGCTGCTCTGTAACTAAACTCAGGTCTACATAGAGTGTATGTCCTCCAGTCATCGAAATGTATGGTTCTTTTCATCTCATTGTAGGTGTGGGTTTTGTTTCGGTTTAGCTTTTTAGTCTCCTGATGCTTAAGCAAACCAGATATCCTTTCAGAGCTATAACACTAAAATCCTTGAAGGAAGTACGCATGCAGAAGTAACAAGATAACAGCACTATCAGCAGCAGGGCAGGTAACGACAGGTTTAGAGACTGAAATTATTGAGTTCGTTTAGTGTTCCCACATCTTGCAGCAGGAACAAGCTGTCCTGTTCTAAAAACCTCCTGAGTGTTAGTGATGCTTTTTTTTCTGGCAGTCTGTAGTTCTGCTGACTGCAGAGTTTATCGCATAAGGAATTAGACTGCCATGTTTGAAGTCTGCGCATCCTCAAAACCAACCCATTTCATCTGCCTAATATTTTATCCTTTCTGGCCTGGAACTGGCCTCTGTTTCGAGGCATTACTCACTATATTGTCCATTACAGATTTCCTTGTTCTCTTTGATGGCTACACAAGTCATCTCCCACAATCTGGTCTGGTGGCCAGAGGGTGAGTAAACTCTCACCAACCCCCTTCCTTCTCAGCCAGGATGGAATGGACAGTGTGACAGAGGGAACCAGATGAGACTCCATTTCATCAGAAAATTTCAAACCTCTGATGTTCAGATAGCACAGTACATTTTCCATAACACATCCCTGCTCTCCCTAATATCAGCCTGCGGCTTTCAATGAAAAAGGCGTCTCTACTCCTTTCTGTGATCAGTGTTATGCAGAGTTTGGCATATTTCTTCCTCTTCGCTGCCGTTGTTTTAGAGCAGAGACTAGCCGTGCTGTTCTGCATACATAGCTGCTAATTCTATACAGCCCGAGGGCTTTTTGAGATGGGCAGCATAACCTTTCTGCAAAGGTGTTTGCTGAAAGTTTGTAGTCTCGGAGGTTGGGATTACTTTTGAACTCTGATACCAGACACACTCGCTGCCCATTATTGCTGTGTGTGCTCCCAAACTTATTGGGAGAAAAGTTAAATGTTTTAGCAAAATGCCAGTCCTCCCAATACCACTGAAAGAGGCTTTTTTTCCCCCCAAGAAATTGTGTGCCTTATTTTCTTCTTGGAAGAACAAGAGAAGGCTTGGGTAGTCCAGCCTAAATAGGAATGTTTGCCCCAGAGTATAACAGATCTCTGAGCATGCATCAGTAGATACCCCTAACAGAAATGCGTTGCACCAGAACAAAGGGGTGCTTATTAAGCTAAACGCGGGAAGGAATATGTACACGTAGTATATGCATATACTGTATATCCAGAATATTCAGCTTCAGCAGTAATTTAGTACGTTTTGGACAGTGTGCTGAGTCCACCACTACTGTCTGAGATCAGGTAATGTACTTTGAATGTGATTTTCCTTTGTATGCATCTGTGTTACATGAAAGAAGTTGCAAAGTCTCGTTATACCAGACCTCCTTTCTGCAAGGCATTAAGGAAGGAACCTTGGGAACGAATGAGTTCTAGAAATTGTCTTCTGTGTGATAGTTGAGGTATTTGACCTGATCTTTCTTCCCTTTCTGTCTTCTGATGAAGTGACAGGGAGTAAAGGACTGGCTGTGAGTGAAGGATGTAAGACAGAAAACGATAGTTTAATTGAATGTTTTTCTCCAGGTGATTATTTCAGCATGTACACACCCTGAGCCTCTGCAGGGGCAAAATGTTTTATGTTTTTAATGACCTTTAACTTTGCGCTTGGAATCGCTTGCAGACACAGCTCACTGAAGCTGCAAAAGATAGATCTTGGGCATCAAGCTCTAGCTGCGAACCAGCAGCACTCCTGGGCTGCAGAAAAGCACATCAGTCTCATCCCACAACCATTTTTGAGATCCAAAAGACATTTTGGGGGAGAGTTACATGCTTTTTACTAGATAGACCTATTCTTTTGTTAGAATAAAAAAGGCTAATGTTATTTCCTATTTCGTAAAGTTTAGAAAAGTGTCTTCCCTTGGTTCTACATGAGAACTTGTCTCAGTTTTCTGAAATGAACGTCAGAGCTTTATCTCTAATGCTGAATACAACTCCTCACCCTCCAATTTTTAGGATTTCCTAAACTCTTTATAAGCAACTGATTAGCAGGATTTTGGCAGAGTTTCAGCATTCACTCTCACAGTTGTCAGTGCTACCAGTACCTATTTGCTATGGCCTTTATCCATGTTTAATTAAAATAAACACAGATATTTTCATGGGTAGACAAAAATACAGATATAGGTATTTATGTAATGCATGCTGGATTGTCTCTGAGTTCCTGAGGCGGTTTTGAGGGGTTAATGATAGACACTTAAGAAGAACCGAATCCAATCAATGAGAAGACCAATTTCAATTCAAAGTTAGCTTTGATAAGAGGAGTGTTTAGTTAGCTTTGATAAGAAGAACAACATTTGGAGGGTGCAATATTTGTGCTTGGATCCTGTAAACTGTCCTTCACTGGGCAACAAAAAGGCTGTAAAACAGCCCTGAAACCAGGGCACTTTTCATCACGTGTGTTATGATAAGTATGGGTCGGGTCTGTCTTGGCCGTGCTGTCTGGCTCTCTGCTGATAGCAAACCCCTCACACTAACCTCCTTGCTAGTGGTGGTGTTTCCTCAGCTTCAGCAGCTCAATCCCTTGCAGGAGCTTGTGTGGGTCTGAAGACCCTTCATCCCAGCTGTGTACGCCAGGACCTGGGAGGAGAGAGGGAAGGAGCAAGGCTCAAGAGCTTTCTGTAAAACCTCCTTTGAGTGCCTGTTGTGTTTGCTTCATGGATGAGCACTTACAGGGCTGCCCTTAACGAAGAGGTGACAGAGTTTAATTTCACACCTATCGCAAGTGGCTGTATGATTTCCCAAAGGAGCACAGGGGTGGCTGAAACCCACAGCCCTTGGTGGAGATGCTCTGCTGCCATGGTGATGATGATGGACATGGTGTAAGGTCTCACTGAGGCCTCACCAAGCGCTAGTGCACTCTGGCCTTGTCTTGCCCTAAAGCTTTTGTGTAACTTGTCACTGATAAAAAACCCAAATAAAAATATGAAAGAGACACCCTGCTGCGAGGTTGGGAAAGGGGGGAGTCAGCGTTCAGCTCCCAGACTCGCAGCATGGCTAACAGGGCACTCTTGCAGCTCTCTCCAGTGGAGACAAGGACGTGGCCCTGGGGGAAGATGGTAGCCGTAGCCATGGTGCAAGCAGTCACTATGGTGCAAGGAGTGGTTTGTGATGCTAGCAGTAGTTATGGTGCTAGCAGTAGTTACCATGATAGCCATGGAAGGGATCTGCTGGTTCAAGGGACCTTGGAGAGGCTGGTGGGCGGGGGACAGAGGCATGGTTCCTGCCAGCTCCTGAAGACCGGCTCTCCTTGTGCCTGCAGCCTGATGCCCCGGCAGAGAACCAGGCAGACGGTGTGTGAAATCCCATGGAGATGGGGTCAAAAGTTTAACTTTCTACCCTCACTCCTTACCTAGTCACACAAAACTTCAGTTATTTCAGGAGTAAGAACTGAAGGTAGCTTTAAAGCTGTCTTCTGCCGATTTTGCTGCAGGGGTCCCCTTTGCTGTCAAGTTCAGTTAACGTTTGTTTAAACAAGAGATGTAGATACCTGATAAGTGGCAGCACCTGGCTTAAAGATGCATTATGGACAGCAGAGAGTAAACAGAGCAGCTATAAGATTCCAGTGTGCAGAGGTCAAGACAACATCTGTTTTGCCTCGTGTACATATTCATACATAGTTTTCTGTTCTAGAAGTCACTCAAGCATCTAATAACTTCCTGCTCCAGGTGATGTTTCAGCAAATTGTTTTCCTGCTCCAGTTCAGTCAGGATTTTTCTAGCTTTGGCAAAACGGCTAAAATATCTACAGGCTCCACATGCCACCCCGGCGTAATTGCAGTGTCACAAGTCTCGGGCTGGGAGCCAGCGACAAACAAGTTCAGCCAGGCAGGGAGGGGGACGGACGCGGCGCCAGCAGTTCGAACAGGGTATGCCAAACCGGTGCTGCTGTCAAATACATTAGAGCTGCGGGTCGGCCAGCCACCCAGCCACCCTTTCCAGAGCTGCGTTAAATAATAGCTATATAGCCTGGTAGTTTTTCCTTTATGCATTGCTTTAGTCTGTGGTTATGGATGCAGGCTGGGAAGCCACCTTTTACTTTCAAGGCTACCAAACGAAGTGCTATGTCTGACATGCAGCCTTGCCTCACGTCTTGCCTGCACCTATCCATTTTCCCCTGTTTAAATTGGGAGTGTTGGGTAAGGCCATGGGTTAGTCCCCAGAGACCTTGGATTCAGCCTCCTC
The DNA here is from genome assembly GCF_964195595.1 of Calonectris borealis. Taxonomy (NCBI): domain Eukaryota; kingdom Metazoa; phylum Chordata; class Aves; order Procellariiformes; family Procellariidae; genus Calonectris; species Calonectris borealis. The sequence goes on along the minus strand of NC_134321.1, from coordinate 5,789,603 downwards.
TTGGCCAGAGTGCAGACATTTTGTTCCAATGAGCATCTCCTAAGTCATTAGCCCCATTTAAGCCAAAACAATTTTCATATTCTGCAAATAAGGACTTCATATTCTGTTCCTAAAAATTAATAATTGAACAAGTGTATTTGATATCATATTTTAGTATTTGTGTTGCAATAGCAGCTAAAAACCCACCAAGATCAGGGCTCCCTTGCGCTGAATAAAGATACAGTGAAAAACAGATTGTAGATAAGAAACATATATGGTAAATAATTAACACCAAAGGAAAAAAAAATTGCAATAATTTGATCCATCCTTCTGTCACGCTTTTTTTCTTACTTGTCTTCTATATCTTCTCAGACTCATTCTCATCTAGTTCATTTTTGAAACTGGGCTTTTTCATCTTATCCAGTTTTTTTCTTTTTTTTTTTTTTTTTTGCTAAAGGGGAAGTAGGTGCAATAGCAAACACTATGAGCAACGCACGTTTTTGGGTATGTAGGCTTCTATATACTGGTGAACAATGTCACAGACGCCCACTCAGACAGATACCTGTGATATAACCCTGTGTGTGTGTGGTGTTATCCCCCATTTGCTTGTGGTATTTCCTTTAGCAGTACTGAAATACTTTAATCTTCCTCCAGTTTGGCAGTTGGTTTATTAAATGTTTATTCATTTTCTTTGCATTTGGGATGGAGCTGAAATTAGCACGTCCATTTTCTTGTTTAAACAAGAGAAACTTCAGTGTAAATAACATCTCGTCACACAAATGCATTTTTGTCCTTCCACTGATGTCAGAACAAAATGAAGGGTGGTATTTGTGGGGAAAACAAAACCAAACAAAATCTCGTTCCTAAAACCAACAGAGGGAGCACAAACCTTTGGGTTTTTGTGAGACTTTTAAAAATAAGATGTTGTGTCTACCACATCTTACCTTTCCAGTGAGAGCATGGCAGGTTTAAAAGCTGTAGAAATATTATAATTCTTAGAAACTTCTTCCATTGACTGCAACAGCTTGCACAGATTTGGGATCTAGCTAGTTGTGTTCAGTATGTTCCTGCTGTTGTAAGGGACTGGTTTGTGCTCTGGAGCAAGGAGGCACGTTATTTATTCTTCTTGCCATAGACTTTTTTCAAATACAAATGTAAAATGTACCTGCCTCCTCCCTCGTCACCACCCTTTCGCCATCCCCACCGCTGCCGTGGTGCTGCTCTGCAGATCAACAAGCTCCGCTCCCTCCTTCTGCTGAGTGACTCACACCGCGGCTGGGAGTCTGCTTTTCCCACAACTCGTTGTGCAATGTCCCTTTTGAGCATTTGAGTAAAAATATCGTCTGTTAGAAATGGAAGGCTCGAGTACTCTGCAAGTAAAGCATGAAGATGATCTGGCTCCTCCTCTCTCTGTAACAGGCTTTATCCTTTCACCCTGTTTTTTACAGACAAAGAAGCACCACTCGCGTTATGGTGCTAGGGATATTTAGGATGTTTTGGAGTGGTTTCTTAGAGCTGCTGAAGGACAATGGGCCAGGTTCTCCAGTGGTGTAAGTTAGCATGACTCCGTTGAAATCAGTGGAGCTACAGAATGAGATGGTAAAATTGCTGTCAACTATAGTTGTGCTTGGATATCCTTCTAGAAGACACGCTCCAGTTCTAGCACAGCTTGTTGAGAAAGATGTAGGTGCGTGGACATCTGTGATATCCTGAATGCAGGACAGACGTGCAGTCAGACAGTCGTGCTCAGCGGGTGCAGGACACCTCCTCCCCCTTCTCACCTGGTGTTTGGAGTCGGGCAGATCTCCACGTGCACCAGGGCATTGTGCAACGCGTAGCTGTGCGGCTCACTACGAAACATTGCCTCTTTTTCCACAGTTGTGCAAGGTTCAGGCCTCTATCTATTCAGACATTTAAAACAAGTGACCAGATGCTGTAGGCTTACAAAAGCACTACACATAGCCAGCTGTGCCATATAAATCTTAGACTTCTTTTTTTCATCATCAAGCTGTGGTTTGTTTGTGGTGTCTCATTTTTCCATCAGCTAGACATTCCTGTCCGTGCTTCCCATTTATTTGTTGGGATCACATAAAAACGTAGCTTTATTTATGCGTATGCTCTAATCCAGAACATAAACTGCTGCAGCCGACTCATCATGTATTGTCTGAGGGAATGCACATCGTAAAGTGCATACGTCACAGCAAGAGGTTTCTTATAACTCCGTGCAGTCCTTTTAACTGGATCTCTGCTTTGGCCATCTGTTCTTTAATATTATAATGAATACTTCACACTTATCACTGCTTTTGTTTGAGGATCTCTCACTTCTTTTCAAAGGTGATTAAGTATTATTATAATCTCAGTGTTTCAGACAGCGTAACTGAGGCACAGACAAGTTGGGTGCCTTGCCAAGATGATGTGTTTGGCAAGTGTTAGAATTAGACTTGCACCTTCAACTTTCTGTTTCCTATTCCTCGTTGCTTCATACAGTTGCAAGTACGCTTTCAGTCAGCCTGCGGTAAGACGTCATATCGTTCAACCTGTTCTTTGACCCAAATGCTATCTTTTGGGTCGAACAAATATCCTCTAGTTTGGCTACCAGCATCTCACGGTGCCTGGATACACTACAAAAACCTCGGCAGATTTCAGCACCTGCAAATACTCTCCAAAAAACCCTTTCTGTTAAAATTCTCCAAGTAGTTCAAGTCCAGTGCTGACATTTCCAAGGGCTCAGGTTTAGCACTAAGCGCAAGTAGGTGATGTTTGGCAATACATTTGAGTAATTAATTGCCTACATGCCTTGACTAAAGAACCTGTAGAATTGGTTAATAAAGAAAGAAAAGATTTGTGATTTGTAAATTGCATTCTCAAATCAAATGCATCAGTTTGACCCTTCTGATGATTTTACTGGTGTTTCCAGAGGCAGCAGTGTGGCAACTTAGCTGGATGGTGTTTAGATGCTTTTGTTTAGATGGAATAAAGTATGCAGGCAAAGACATCTGTACAAAAACAACCATATGCATTACAATCATGAGCACTGAACTGGAAGAAAATGGAATTCAATCAACGAACATATAGATTAGGCAAATTGCAAAACATTCCTGTATAACATTAGGAATGGGCTCTCAGCGCACCAGCTCTGCCTTCGAAGGCCTGCTTCTAAGATACCTGATAAAATCAGCAAGCTTCAGTGATCATCCCCTCTACAGATATCATAACTAAAAATGGACAATAACCCTAGTACTGCCAGGATTGGTCTGCTTTCCCCCTTAGCTCCGAAGGTAGAGGGCTTTAAAATAAAGACCAGATACATTGCGTATGCATCTTGAGGAAACAAAAGGCTTAAATTGTGTCTCCGTTTCAACACTACTCATTACCAGAGTGTCTAATGTGCTTCCCAGCATGATTAGCTCTAGTGGACCTGTGTCAGTCACCTGCTCTTCTCCCACCCTGGGTTGCACATGACTTTGCGTGAGCCTTGAGCACGTTTATCTAAGTCCGGTCGCCTTCAGATGACAGACTAACCTCCAGGTGGGCCAGGTGAGCCAGCGGGGCTCGGAAAGGGCAGGGCATGACCCAGGTACCCAACGATGTGGCTGGGATGGTGAATGTGGGCTTTAGAGTGCAGCCAATGACCTGCTGGTAAAACTGAAGTGATTCAGAGATTGGGATCAATGGCCTGAGGCTGCTGCCCAGCCACAAACTCTGTGAATTAGGAGTACTGGGGGTTGGAAGTGAATATATCACAGTCATAGCTGAAATTTGCCCACTTATTTGTGAGCAATTGCCAGGCAATTTTGTAGAATAAATAAGTGAATAGCAGAATGGAGTGCTATTTCTAGAGAATTTACCAACTGGAGAAGGACAAAAAACTGCAGAGAGGTTTGTTTGCAGTAAGATAACCACCTTAACGCTGCTGGTGAGCACTGCGCTGCCATCGTGCCGCCCAGTTAACAAAGGCGCTATACTGGAGATTAACTGTTTTGATCTGTGCATCCATCCAGCAAAGAGATGGTCTTGGTAGTGTTCACCTGATGGGTGGCCCAAGATAAATGTACTCTCTGTGTTTCTTTAGTAGTCCCTCTTCATGAGTCAGTGCCCTGGCATCTGCTCCCAAACTGTTCCCATCCTGTTCAGAAAACTGACCTGCATATAGATTGGTCTTAATGATCAAATGTTTAAAAATTCATTGCACAAGAACAGCTGAAAGCAGTTGATTGGTTTGAACTTTATTGTATGCACCTTGATTCCCAGATCTGCAGTAAAGGGGAAGGTCAGCTGGTAAACATTTGAGCATTTAAAAATAAAAAGGGATGGATTTCCCGCTACCCGGGCCTTTTATGTTCAACCTCAGTGCAAACCTGGATGTACTGAGGTATTTCTCATGTGTATGATTTAAATCCACCTGGACACTGTGGGCCACATCTTCCCTCAGCTGGTGTAAATCAGCATAGTTCCTTTGAAGTTAATGAAGAAAAGCTAACTTTGCACCAGCTGAGGATCTGGCCCAGTGTTACTGTAACTTATTATTTCAAGAATCCACAGATATTCCTGAGAAACAGCAGAGCATTTAGAAAGACAAAGTTCCTGACCTGATTATTCTAAAAGCACAGTCTTTCAAGACATTAATTGCCCCAAATTCCCTGTGACAAGCTGAGCTGGAAATCTCAGGATGGGCTCAGACTTAAAGTTATACGTAAGGGCTTAGAGGGAATAATATACCAAAAGAAATCAAAATGAGTTGTTAACATTCTCCCCTCTTCTTGATGGTCCTTCTTTATTTTATTTTAAATATAAACTTCAAATATATTTTAATTTTTATTCTAATTATAATATTGAAAAATCAAAAGCATTTTTATTTAGTATCATAAAATGGTGGCAGAGTGCAAGAGTAGCAAACACTGTCTTCATTTTATCAAAGTACTCGCCACATTTGAGAACCTGAGTAAGATTAGGAGCAAACCTGCCATAAATCAGATTTTTAGGCAGGTTGCATATGAAAAAGTTGCATGGATACATGGTCAGGGCGCTGATCCCAGGCACCAGGAATATTAGGAGGGCAGGAACAGTGACGGAAAGATGATTTGCCTTTTGGGAACGCGATTGGTTTTCCTTGGTTGGCCTTCAGCATAGGTGGGAGATACCCAGCTCTGGTTTACCTGACCAGAGAATGCGGCCGTGTGATAGCAAATTGCTCAGCGCTGCCATGAATCAGTAAATAAATACAATGTGTTCTGTGAAGACATCTGTAGTTTGTCAGGCTAAATGGTCCGGGAGCATTAGGTGCTGCGCATTACTCTGTCTTTGATCCCGCTGCCCTAGTGTGCATTTTTCTCTTAAGTCATGGGAACAAGCCTTAATCACACGCACCTCTTAAGACACCGCAGTCATGGCACCCAACCCATGGGGATGGAGGGGTCTGCCCCAAGAAGCGGTAATTCCCCATAGCGCTCTTCTGCTTTGGCCATGCTACCACAGGGCAGATGTCTCATGGGGAACATACACCAGGTGTGACAGCATCTCCCTGGCACTTCTTCAGGCTCAAAAGCACGTGTTGGAGAATGTATGGTGTTAGTGTGTAGGGGCTCCTGTGCACGAGACCACCTCAGTCCCATGTCCCGTGGCAGGCAAGGGCCGAGTTTCACTAACCCCACTCCCAGCGATGCTGGGGGCAACACTTCTTAACTTTTTCTCTGCAAAGTCCAAGTCAGTTCTTACCAGCTCAAGCTCCAGGATTTATTATTGCTGTCTTCCAACAAATACATGAAATTCACTTTAGTTCAAATCATTCAAGCATGGCAACTCTAATAATGATGTTTTAATAGCGTCTACAGTGTTAAAGTTTGTTGAAATCTGATATCTGACACTAGCTAATATAAGCAGTATCATCCCCTTTTTAATAAAACTGTTACTTTAATGAGGAACTCAGTTGTACTCTACTGATAAAGACTAATGATTTTAAACATGACTTTTTCCTCCTGTATTTGTGATTTTCATTTTAACCAAGATTACTCTGTTATTTCAGCATACAAGCAGTAATGTTCTCCCATCTGAGTACATTTTGTTCACCTCAGAGAATTTAGGTAACTAATTATCCAGAACTACTGAGGCGGTTACTGTTTGCTTCCTGTTCTATTGCATAGTAATATAAGTTTTCTGTAATGGAACAAAAATAATCCAAATTCTTTGCTCTGTATTCCAGTGGCTCCCTTTTAAAATGCTTGGTTATGTTGCCTGCAAATTTTTTTGTAATGAGGACTCTGGATCAGCTTAACAAGGTTAACATTGTTTTGGGGGTTGCAGATGTGGACTTTACATCGGTTTTAATGAAATCAAGCCCAAAAGAGGCTCAATAAACAAATGACAATGTTTGGAAAAGAGAGGAACTCATTTCCTTTGATAGGGTGCAGGGAATTTAACCAATCTGTGTTTATAATTACTGTCTGGTTTAGTTAGTGCGAAAGAATCTACTTGTTACCAATTTATAAATAAACAAACTAGACCTGCTTTTTCCCATTTTGCAGCAGTCTTGTTAGAGTTTATTTTCTTTTTATTTGACTACAGAGCACTTACTGTATGCTTAATGCTTAAATTGTTTTGGGTTTTTTTTGTCTCCTTTAAACATATACTGCTACTTTCGAAATTCTGGACGGTTTTGCAAAATTTGCACCTTGTCATTATATTTTCTATTAAATACTTTTACTCTATCAAAACCATCATTGTTAGTTAAAAATAGTTGGGCTGTGGGGAGGTGGGAGGGGAGAAATCTGTTGTCCATATTTTGATCCTTGGTAATTTACCAAAGATATCATTTTTCTTGGCAGTCTTCTGTATAGGCTAAGTTGCTACTGCTTAGTTAATTGTAAACCAAAATCAAATTAACAGTCTTTGCAGGTTTTGGCTGCCACAAATGTGGAATTTTAAGCAAATTAAAAATCCAACATTTGGACCACCTAAAATGACGCAATTTACTATCGTGGAAATTAGAGACTAAACTTTCAGTTACTTAGAATTGCAGACACCTCTAATAGATCTAGTTTTTGTATAGTTCTTTGAATGTGTAGTCATGATTTATGATTCCTTTTTCTTATTTTTTTCCATGAAATATGCAGATTTCATTTTAAAATCTCTTTCTATTTATTTGGAGATGAAGGTTCATTTCAACTTTGCGCTAGCCATAATTAGCCATAAGATACTTCTTCTTTTGTTTGTTTATATACAAGGAAGCAATTCAAATTACAATCTCTTGCTATCTAACAGTATAGCAGAGGTACAGCATTATTTAGCAAGTGTCTGTTTTTGTTCCTTTGCATAACTTTGTGTTTTTATGATTTTGTGAATTCTTTGTAGCTACCACCAAGTTTTTTTAGCTGGGATGTGAGTTTACCTTTGTTTTGGAAATTGCATAAATCTATCAGGAAATTCTGAAAAATCAATAAACTAATTTTATCGTTAGAGATGTGTAAAGCAGTAAGCACTTTCCAGATGTGGCTGGGGATAGGAGCAAAGAAAACTGTTCTGTTCTAGGAGAGGAAAAACTGTTGACATTTCTTTGAAGTATAATCTCTTTTGTTTATTTGGGTTTTAATAGCTTCCAGCAGTTAGCTGCATATTTTTAAACTGATGTTGCTTGCATACTTATTTTCTAAGGTTTGTGAGTGGCATTCATTGACTGCCATATGTTTAAAGACTAACCTGTATGTTGATGAATGAATGAGATTGATGAGGAGGAGAGAGTTTTAACTAGAGACAGGCTCAAACTAAAATGCTAGATCCACACATTACCTGAACTCTGAAGGTATTTGACATTCAAGCAAGCTGGATTTCACAAAGGTTTATTTCATTTCTGACTTCACTGCTGCTTACTGAGGACTCTGGGTGCTATGCAAGAATTAAAATATCTAAGTAGGAAGTCTAACACTTTCAGTCCAATGTTATAAATTGCCATTTTTCTCCAATTAGAAATTCTCCCCATCAAAAAATTGCGTAGAAAGTAGCTAATCATACAGTGCCATGAGGTCCCGCTTAAGCCATCGTACTCTCTTAAAAGGCCTCTTATCAAACAAATGTCCTTGGTCTTCCCTCCACCCCGGGCTAGGGAGCATTTCCAATTGGGATCCGGATGCCGCTCATTGATTCATGCTTGACATTAACTAGGATCTTAGAATACCATTCTCACTTCCCCGAGCCAGAATTGCTAGAATATGATGGAATTACTTTGTTAGATCACTGGAGAATAGGATTTGTGAAAAAAACCCTTTCTCTGACTTCTTGCGCTTTGATGGAGTATGAGGTTTTTTGGCTAAATACACAAAAGATTTTAGATACTTAATTCCATGGGTTTTGGTGTGAAATAGGTGCCTATGTATATTCTGGAAGGCTGGACCTTATGGTCCAGCACCCACCTGAGTCGATGGGAAGCTTCCCACACTGGATGAGGCCCATTGTCTCTCTCTACCTCCTTTAGCCCATCTGTAAAATGGGAGTAGAAATCCTTATCTGAATACATAATGAGATTTCAAACTATTGGACTGGAAAGTGCTACAGAAGTGTGAAGCCCTAATGAAGAGGAGAGCAATTATCCCAAATGTATGAATCTGCAGTGTAAGAGTTTTTAAAGAAGTCATTATGATTTCATAGTATAAGTGTACCTATTCAAAAGAATGGCTTTACAAATCATTTATTGCTGTAATAACAGCTATTTTGAGCTGAGATATCAGGGTGCAATCCAAAGCCCATTAAAGTCAGTGGAAAGTTTCCTACAGATGCTAGTGCATTTTATGTCTATCTTTAAGCACATGCTTAATATTAAAGTCAAAGAGACTTAAGTGTCTACCAGAAGTTAAGTATTGAAACAGGTCCCAGTCCTTTGTCTCATCTTAGGCAAAAATGCTTCCTGAATGAGACTTCTTAAGGCAATGTAAATCAACCACCCTGCAAAACTCTTCTGTCTTCTTCACTTCACTTTCCGAGCATGTTGTTCTGGTGCACAAGGTAAGTACCTGCACCGCTGGGAGTACTAATGTGGAGTTGGCATTGCACCTTGTAACTTACTGGCCCAACGTATTAAATTATAATATTAAATATTAAATCAGTTATTAAAAATATTCATGTGACGAGCAAATTTAACACACAAATCGTTATAGCTAGTCTAAGTGGCTGAAAAGGGGTTGACATTGAAAAATGGAAACTATTTTGGAAAGTAAGTGGAAACTTAAAAAAAAACCAAAACACAACTATATACGAGCTCTTGACATTTCCTAATGATTTATGTAACATACTGCATGAGAATACGGTTTAATTTGATTTCAGATGCAATGCTGGCTGTTGCCAAACTGGAGCAAACAGTAAGCATTTCGGATTGAGAATGGCCTAAATTTTTTTTTGCTACAAAAATAAATAAGATCGACAACCAACTTCTCACTCAGTCCAATCAATAATTTTTATTACTTACAAGGATGCAATTGGCTATGAAATGTTTTCTGTGGGAAAAGTCTCTTTATATAAATCCAATGCAGCAATTTCTCTTTCGAGAAAGGATCTAATTGTCCTAAGTGCTTTAAAAGTACAAGCACTAATTATGTATGGTTTGATACATTTTAATGGTCTGTGAGTTCTACAAATTAACAGTCAGGGAGCTTAACAAATGAACTTGCATTTGGTTTCTGGTTTGGAATCCATCACTAAACAATGCTCCTTACACATTAGTAATAAAATTATTCTAAATGATGCTACTTGAACAGTTGATCTAGCTACATATTAAGATTTGCTCTGTTTTTCATGTGTTTTCCATCAAGGAAGTCTGTGGTTACCTTCCTGATTCTGCTGGACTGGAAAAACATAGCTAATATGGTGTGATCTGGAGAAAGCTTTGATGCAGGGGCTTTACAAATAAACCTCCAGATGCCATATGGTTTACATTCATCTCTCAATTTATTTCCTATAAATGTCTATTGAATATTCCATTGAACCAACACATGTGAAACTAGAGCTGGAAAAGAGAGCGAGGTATAGAATGCTTTGTGGCAGCATGTGATTATCATATTTCTTTTCCAATATTGCTACCAGCCTTAAACGCATGGTAAATTAGTCAAATGCCAAAGTTCTCAGAGTTAGGGTGGAAAATAAAGAAACAATATTTTAAACCTTACAAAAACAAACACTCCTCTCTCACATGTTGTAATGTATCTCTCACACTAGAGCTAGTTCTTCTCTGCAGTAAAACTAACTTGTGTGTTTGGTTTCTGTCATTAGAAAATTAAAGTCCAGGGGAACTCAGTTATGGGAAAGAAAATGCTGTTAAAACTTTGCAAAGGAAAAACAAATGGAAGACTGAGAAGCTTAAATGTATATTTGGGCTTGATTAACTAATACCTTGTATCAGAGCTCCCTTCTTGGTTTCTCTTCTTTCTGAAGTCAGGCAGCGTAACTTAAACACGTCTCACTGGCACATCTCAGTCAATGGGCCTTTCTTAGGGCTATATTTATTCAAGAAGTACTCCACTTCTCCCAGTGTTCCTAATGGTAGAGGTGGCGTCTCCAAAAGAAACTCTCCATGTATTATTTGGAGCTTTTCTTATCTCTGTGAGCTTCCATGCCCTGCGTCCCCCGGCCCCTGCTCAGAGCGCCCTGGCTCCAGGTGCTTGGCTATCGGAAATTACATCTGAAAATTAAAAGAGAAAGACCCCATCTGGATATAGATGAGGAAAAAAGCTTCTGTCAAGATGGGCTAATTTGTTTTACAGAGCTGAACTTTTCCATAACCATGCTTTAACGAACTTACCAGCTCGGACTTTTAGTTTATGTTGATCAAAGGAATATATTTCTGGGCTGCATATAGAGGAGCTTCCCTTTCCATCCAAGACAAGTTGGTTTGCATTTATCCATACATCTGTCCGATACTGAATGTAAATTTCTCACCTACACAGACTGTCTACATAAGGCCTAAAACCCACTTAAGACCTGCTTATGCCTCACCAAGCTTATTAGCTCAAATACCACAGGCAGGAAATCTTTCGTCCTTAACTCACTGAAACTATGAATTTATCTGGAGGACTCAGTACTGCATACAGTCTGGGCTGGTCCTCCGTAAGTAAGCTTATTTTACCCAAGGACCCTTGTTTGAGCGAATCTTCAGATCACTGACCCAACATATTAAAAAATTACTATTATTCATCTGTCTTTATGATACCAGATTGAAAAGCTCCAGGTCAGCAGCAGAAAGTCCTATTCACTGTAGCTGAAAAACAGGCTTCATTATAATGCGAGTTCCATAAATAGCAAAAACAGTTAGGAAAGCAAACCAAATCCACAGATGAAAAATAAGGTAACTAAATTTTTTACTCCATGCATCATCCTCTTATGTTCCACTGAGACTAGGGCTGGGAAATCCTATATTTAACATACTAAACTTTGATGTCTTCTACAGGGATATTACTCAGATATGTTTGGTTGAAGAAATGAATGGAAAAAAATCTCTTTGTTTATCCTCAGCCATAAAAGATGTTAGAGACACTTTGCATGTATTTTCCATGGTTTTTTTTATTATTATTATTATTATTATTGCAAAACAGATACTGCCAGATGCTGCTGGGCAGAAATCTTAAAGGGTTTCCTTTGAGAAATAAGATATTGGATTATTAAAATTAAAAAGGTCAGAAAAATAGACTCCTACATAGTCACAATGGCCATGCACAGGTCCTGACAAGAGTATTGTATTGCTAAGAAATTTGTCAAAACAACTTGCATTTAAGAGAAAAACAAACTGCTGGCAAGCAAATTATATTATATACCGGTGTGGAAATGTCAGTCCTTTCCTATTCAACTCCAAGTGCAATAAAAAAAGGACTTTTTACTGTTCCCATGTACAGTAAATGTAATAATTTTCATTTTTGTGAAGTGTTATCATTTCTACTAGATTTCCTCTCAGTGACTCACTACAGTTTCTTTTCTTGGCAGTTTGTTACTACACCGTCCTCTTGGATGCAAAAAAAAAAAAAGGAAAGCTTTCAGTATAGGATAGGATGGAGATTTTTCAATGTAGTAATTAAGAAATGACCATTTTAACACTTCCTTATATGTCCCATCAGTTTTGAGAGGAATGAAGCAGGGCTGTGAGGGGGTGAGCCCTCTTCATCCCTCCTGCCAGCTCCCCTATTCCCGCCCCTCAAGATCTCATCCTGGACAGCCTTTCCTTTTAATTTGTCCTTTTGTTGTTAAAGCACTGAATAGCTCCCAAATATACAGGCAGCATGACGTGCTCTATTTTAAAAATACTCTCTCACCAAGTACCAAAGGAATCCTGGAACAAGCACATCAAAAAACGAGGATCCAAACCCAAGTTTTTTCTCCCTTTGGCTTCCCATCTCCCCGCTGCATGATCCCACGTGGGCTCTTGACTGATGCCTTCATTTCAACCCCAAAAGCTGTTTTGCTTGCTTATTCCCTACCTCTCCAGCTTTGGATGTCTGGGTAGCAAAGCTATTTAAAAAATACCACTCCTGTTTGTTCTCACCCCTATTTTCTTCCCAAAGCAAAATCCTGCTGCAGTTCCCACACGCTGAGCGGTTGGGAACGAGAAACCATCCTGAGAGGCTGGGTGGACCTGCAGCCCTTGTGCTGGTGTCCCAAAGTGGATGTGTCTCCTACACCCAGTCGGGGAGGGTGAAGAGTCAGGGGTGCCATGGCTTTGCTTGCCTATCTTCACCCAAACGGAGATGGCTTGCATTGGCAAGGGGGGGGTGCCCAAGTCTGGTGTATATCATGAAATCCACTTCAGGCCTGACGGCATAACTAAGCTAACTGGGTTATAGCATTATAAATGAAGCTTACATTTTGCACAAAAAGCCTGTGTTTGTGCCCAAAGCAATGTCGTTCATTTTTTTTGCACTGGTGCAGTATTGGGCAGGATACGACTGGGAGACAGCACTGAAGTAATGTGATAGAAAGGCTGTGAATTTGGAACAACAATCGCATAGATAATGTTGCTAAAAACAAGGCTTTCTTATCAAAATAAGCTTAAACAAGTTTGACTTGTGCAGAGCCCCGGGGTCATGCTGGTCTTCAGCGTGGGTGATCTTTACCTCTCCCACCATCAACACTGCTGCTCTTTTCAGCCAGGAGTCTCTCTCCATCATTGTGAAATTTCCAGGGCAGGAGCGCTCTGGCATTTCCCGAGCTGCCGTTTGGTTTCAACAACACTGCAGCTGTTGCGTAAGTTTGTACCTCTTGTTTTGTACTCCTAGGGTTCAGTCATGCATCTGCTGCTTAGGAATAATAATATGGGTTATAAATGCTTTCTTACATTCTTTCATGATGGTCAGCCAATTATTCATATTCAGCTGGTATATTAAAGCCATTCTAGGTGTTTTTTCGTACATGTTTGAGGTTTCCAGACACATTCTTCTATGATCACGCAGGAACGATGGCTCTGCTGCTGTCTTTGTCCTAGGTGGAGCCTGCCAAAGATCTCTTCCCAGAATGATCTTATTCAGCAGAAGCAGCATGGAACAAACTCTCCAGCCTGCTAGGAACTGTGCTCTCCCTCAGATAGTTTCCTTAGTTAGAGAAAAGGAAAAACATCCCAGGGTCATTCCCCGCACTACCCATTAGACACATGACTACGGGAATAGCCTGTTTGGTAGCTTCACCATTTAGGAATGGGAGGGGTGAACACAGAGACATCTCCCGCCTCTCAGAGCCACGGAGGAAGGTGGCACTGTGTCCAAGGTAGAGAAGTGGGGAAAGAAAGAAGCAGTCTATCTCTTGACACCAGGCAGATGGGGAGGAAGTGGAAATTTTTTTTGCGAAGTTTGCATAACAGTGAATTCAGCCAGGATTTACACTCCTACCTGCCTCTTTCGTCACTTAGTCCAACACTTTATTCTCTAAGATCCCAATTAGCTGTTGCTTGACAGTAGAAGCACTGAAATTCAGAGGAGACTACATTAAGCCTTTCAAGCTTGGCATACCCAGAAGTTGTCAGTTTTCACAGTGTTAGGCAGTCCAGCCTGTATCTTGTGCCAAGCCTTGCTGGTTTCCACAAGTTGCATTTCTTCTACTCATTTGGCCCGTGGAGCAGGTATGAATTCTCAGACCATGGCAGATGGAGACAGGTAAAGGGAAGGGAGATAATGATCATAGCCATGTCTGTCAAAACACTTTGACTGTTTTCAGCTTTAATTTATTATACAGCTGAATCTTTATCTCCTTACTCCCAGAAGATTATCTGCTGGCATCGTAGAAGGCTTCTGGGATTACAGAGGACTTTTTTAATCTTGTGAAGCTCTTGCTGGAGTTAATTGAGTATCTGTGGAGCACAGAAAGAGAACCAAGATGAAAACACAAATCTAAATCTTAAACTCTAGTTCCACTGCTGTGTTGTGAAGATCATCTGCTGCCTTGCAAGCATAACCTAAACCAATGAGATACTTAGCAGAACATGGACTGGAGTACCAGTGGGAGACATGACCGTCATAGCCTGGTTTCATGCTTACTCTGGTGTTCAAATCTTCCTTGCCTTTGCTGACCCCAAGATTTAACAAATAATTAGGTAGTCCATGAAAAATTGGTCTCTGCAGGAGAAGAGAGGAAGCCCGTACACTTTAAAGCAATATTTATGCTGAAAGGTGGGACATGCTCTTAGAGAGCTGCGGATTCACCTATATGGGGTGAATCACGTCCAGGGCATGGTTCTAGCCACTAACCTACCAGGAAAAATATCAGGGCTTTAACCATATCTCGTATAAATTTTGAAGGAGGAAGGAAGGGGGTGGAAGGAATTAATGTTTGTCCTCTTCTCCCATCTTGAAAGGAAGGGCTTGAATGTTTCACTTCAGTGCTGTGATTCCTGAGCTCACTTTGCAATCCAAATTAAGTTGCCTGTCTTCCTGAAAGTGGTGGGATTTAGACAACAACTTTCATTAACTGGCTAATTGCTGGCATCAGTTGAGCTCACTCCTGATGGATGTACAAGGGACTAGAGACCTAAATTCAGTGTTGTAGGTTCTGCCGTATGGCAGAGAACCTATGGCTGTGCAACCGTAGGCACCTAAAATCCCCTTTGTAAGGAGATTTGGGTCTCTGCGCCAAAAGAGATTCTGCAAAGAAATCTGACAATACGAAGCTCTTCAGAGGTACAACATAGCCCTCTTTTCCTCTTGTGGCCGAGCATCTCCAGTGGCCAGCACAGAGAAGAGGCAGAGCCAAAGTTTCACTTGGTGTTCACATTAGAGCAAACTGAACTGCTGTGATGGACTTACCAGAGAGCCATCACCCACAGGGCATTTATAGAAGTGCTAAGTTTTCTTTACTTGCATTTTCTTTTCCGTACTAATTGAAGGAAAAGACAAGGGAAGAGGTAATACTTGGTCAGCAGAAACAGGAGTTGTCTCCCTGAACACATGGCCAGACAGATCTGATGAGGAGGGCACAATATATTTATATGGGTCTTTTTCAAAGTGGAACCACACTTTAAATATTGATTTCCACTGGCATGCAAAATGCTGATATCCACAGTCAATTATGTCACTGTTTTATTATTTTATTTTTTAAATAGATTTTCTACATGACAGGGTAGATCCCTAGTTCTCAGCCAAAAGAACCATCTCAGTAACATGCAAGGAACTGTGGGTTTGACTGAAATCCAGCTGGAGCATAAATTTCAAATCCAATTAACTGTAAGCAATATCTTTAAGGCATTTGAATACCTGTGTCTTGCTTAAAATTTCCCAGTCTGTAATACATATACATTATATACAATAGTGCATATTTATATATACACACTGTATTCATTTATAGATATATTTTTGAACTTGAATGAAAACTATTGTGAGCTTTAGGAGTGTGTACTAGACTGTGCCCACTCACATGATATGGCAGTTGTATACTTCAAGTATTCATCTAACATTTTATAATAACTAACATAAAAGATGCTACTATTGAGTTGCGATAATTTAGGGCTACCCATGCCCATCCGCTTTGGCCCATGAGCTGCTGATAGTTGCCTCATACAGTTTTGAATTCCACAGTATCAAAAACAAGACCTGTAGTTTCTTTTACTGGACTAACCCCAAATCCCTGTTTTCCCAGGAGGCAATCACTGCACTTAGTTACAACACAAGAAAATGAATGCCCACCCCCCAGAAACATGAGGAGAATTCTAGAACAGACAAACGAAATTGCTATTATTAATTATCTACATTATTGTTTAATGTGTAGACATCAAGTGCCCTAGAAATTTGACAGATTTATGACTAGATTGAGAGAAAAGGGCTCATCTTTATAACAAGTGGCAAATGGGTGATTTATGGGCATGCTAACAAGTACTACTCAGAGATGCCAGTGTGACGGAGGGTGCATGCCAGGCTCCAGACCTGACCAGGTAGATGTGCCAGAAGTATGATTTATGGTTAAACTACAAGATTTTTTTTCTTTCTATTTTGGGCCAGTTGTGCGTACCCATTGCCTTCAAATCATCCTAA
Source organism: Calonectris borealis (assembly GCF_964195595.1). Classification (NCBI taxonomy): domain Eukaryota; kingdom Metazoa; phylum Chordata; class Aves; order Procellariiformes; family Procellariidae; genus Calonectris; species Calonectris borealis. Next base: position 5,773,146 of record NC_134321.1, on the reverse strand, counting down.
TAGCAATCTTTCATCCATCCCTTCCTGTTATGTTGTCAGCTCTGTGGGACATGAGTTCCTTCTTACTAGCTTTTTTCCTGGGTATAATCAAGTGTGTCTTAAACTCTACTGGTGTTTAGTTGACAGTGTACCATTTCTGGCGCTGATGGTGCATAGGACCCTTTATGCTGTCTTGCAGCTCAGCACCACAGAAGTCAGCGATGAGGCTGAAACCCAGGTTTGCCATCCTACCAAATCTGCTACTCCCGTGGCTAGTGCAGTCCCTGGAGCAAGCCAGCAGCAGCAGCCCTGGCTCAGCTCCCACGACCCACCCAGGATGCTGGGTGAGCTGCAGAGGTTTTCCCCCTTTCCCTGCCCTGCTATATAACTTACTGGAGCAGTGCAGTCTCTGACTGCCAATGTCTGATCTGTGTGTGGCTGCTGATGCAGACAGGCGTGTCCTCAGTGCACATGAAGATTCCTCTAGCAATTCTTGCCTCTGATACAGTCAGGCGCAGGGACCTTATTGCCACATGGCTGCGTGAAGAGCCGAAGGCTCACAGCCACCCAAAACACTTCTAACCCCTCAGATTTAGGATACCGCTGTGGTCACCATCGAGACTAGCAATGGTGGTATTGTCTTGCTGTGCTTTTAATTTCCTATTCATGAGTCTGGATTTCCAGTGCAATTTAGTTGCCTTTGTACTGAGATAAGCAATTTGTTTTATCTTTGCAAAAATGGTTGTCTAGGACTTCCCTCCTAGTCATCCCAAGGGTGATGACATATTCATATGACATCTGAAACAATGTGTGCAAGATTACCTGACCACAATTTATCGGGGAAATGGATGAAAAATGCTTTCATTTAACTGATTAACATTTAATTAACATTGTTAATTAACATTGATTTTAACTTTTTCAGCTGAAGTGTAACACTTAACATTGACCTTAACTTCTAAAATCAAAGCTAGGTGCTAAGAAAGCCTGGAGAAAACCATGATTGATATTATGCATTATAATCTAGCTGTATGTGATCTGTGTTGAAGTTATGGAGTAATGTGCATTGTACCATATAAAAGTCTAATGATAGTTAATGTTAGTTAATTAAGATGAACACTGAATGGTATTACCCTGTCTCATATGGGTATTAACATCGTATTAGAGTCTAACAAAATATTATTTTAGTTAAAACATATACTGACTCAGTCTAGATTCTCTCTGAGAGCAATGAATTCTGAATCCGATTAAACTGCCTATTTCAAAACCATATGATGCTCCTGGATCTCAACAAATAGGAAAACAAGCTATAGTCCAATAGGACAAATGGGTCTTCTTTATTAAGTAAAAATAAAGAGATAAATTTATACTTATGTTTAGGACTTCTAGAACCAAAGAGCAGAGATCTCTAGTCTGCTATTGCAGAAAAATGTACTACATTATTCTGTTGTAAGCTTAGCAAGCTCCATTTTCAACTGATAAGGTTTTTCTTCTGCCTTTTCACATCCTCCCATCCTGAACTCCTCCTAATGAACCGCTAATCCAGAACGACATTTCTACTGTGGTATACAAAAGACACGATCAGCAGTGCACTGGATCCCAGGACAGCCCCGTGCGTTTTCACTGATCACAGAGTAACGTCAGCCTGCTCCTGCCTTGCCCCCCGAGTACCATAGGGATGAACTGAGCATTTAGCTTTTTGTAATCTCTGGTGTATTTAGCTACAAGACGTTACAGCCCCTTAAAGCGGGCTCAGACCGCTGATTGGTACATTATATACTATTGAGGCAGATAAAGCTCCTCTGGTCTGCATCCACTTCTGTGTTGGAGACATCCCTGTACACACAAACATGCAAGGGACACAGGTATAGACAAGATTTCTCTCCTTTCCTTGCATTCATGAATGTAATACAGGGCATCAATTAGATGTTCATGGTCTCAGGCAAAAAGCAGTATCTAAAGAGAGGTAGAAATATGCAGAAATGCAAGTGTACATATATTCTTTAAGCACATGAATATACATGTGACATTAAATGTGAGAAGGATTTAAAGAGACCGTATTGCACCTTAATTAGCAGGTGGTACTTCTTAGCATTGTAAAAGAAATGAGCCCTGTTAAGTGATCTGGAGATGAGCGTAATGACTTTAGCACTCAGGTTATGAAGGGCATTTCTATAAAGAGAGGAGTAGTATAAAACAGCCAAACTCTTCATGCAGTCGTATTTACTCTACATAGTCTTATCAGCGGAGCCAGGTGGTCACAGGTTGGTTGGTGCAGCCATGGAAGTAAAGCAAGGACCTAATTTCCCAAAGCAAACTCATATTGTAAAAGCCTGTGGAAAGGGAGGTTGAAGAGCAGATGGGAGTGGGAGTGAGAGCAAAATTCACTCTGGCTGGAGCGAATGAGGAAGGCGAAGAGCAGCCTTTATCAGATCAGATTGTGTTTGAAGAGGAAGTTGAGGTCCGTGGATGACAGGCAAAGCTTATTTCTTGCCCTTTTCCTTCTGAGTCAAAGTCTTTATGTCTGAGCACCTTTCTTCAGTACCCCTCACGTCTGTGGCCATTTCTTGCATATCGTTGGCTCCAGACAGTTCAGGAGTATGTTGCAGATTTTGCTGAAACATGTTTGGCCAAGAAATGAAATTACCGTTACAGTTCCAAGCATACTCTTAACTCCAGGTTGAATGAGGGTTTTCTGCAGCATGGTGGGTGGCAGAGAAAACTTGTTTCTGCTTTCACAAAATTGAGAAAAGCAGGGGTTTTTGTCTTGGCAGGAAGATGGCACCCCCAGCACCACAAAATCTTTCTGCCATATGATGCTATCTACACTGTGTCTCTCACTATGTGCTGAAGGCCACAAGGAACCTTTTACCTATGGATGTAATAGAGAATTTCAGGAAGAGAAGTTGCATCGATTTTGAGTGTGTTTGTGTCAAGAGAAGCTTCACAATGAGAAAAGGCAACTGTTTCTCAAGTGTACAAGCATTACAACAATGTCCATGTTGATCTTCTGTCAGCTCTTACCTCCTCGGACTGTCCCTTGGTGTGATTTTTGAATGGCACTGTAAAGTACAGGACCTAGGTGCTGTGCTACAGAAGATAATATTCTAAGGGTAGCGTCTGACCCCTCTGTGAGCTCCAAAGGCAATTGTGTTGGTAACTTTGCATTTGCCTGAGGGGCTCTCTCATACTTGGGCTATTCATGAGCTGTGGGAGTTGCTTTCTACTTGTGAATGCCTTTTTTTCCCTTTGACTTATCTTTGATTCCTAGGAATTTATGCACTTTTATTCGCTTCAGAATCCAGTAATGTACAAATCTCTTTTTAAGATCTGCAATATATGCATTCACCCCATGGGATGCCTCCCTGGGCCCGTATTTGTTTTTTGTGTGTAAATATGCACAGTGGCCTCACTGCTGCTCACACACGAGAAGGGATCACACTGAGGTGACTGATGATGAATCAAAATTAAAACCACCAATTGGCATTAAAGGTCACATCTTTATTAGAATTATTCATCCAAACACAATTAGCTGCACACCGATCTGTGGGGAGGAGGAATGGAGGCTCTCTGTGAGTCTGACCTGATCCGGACCCAACTTACACCAACAGTGTGTCATTATCTTGAATACAGCTTCTTCCAGCTTATGGCAGAAATACAACTCATCTTCCACAGCCTCACTTCTCTCCCTCCTCCCAAGGGCAGCACAAAGGAAGGAAAGAAGACGTTAAGACCCTTGGTCTTGAGGGAATGAGGTCTGTTTTCTTTTTCTTTCTTTTTTTCCCCTCTTCTGTTTTATAAGTGACTTCATTCCTCACCCTGTTGGATGAAGTTCCGTCAATATGCTTGCATGGACTGCATTTCTGTGGCAATCGCTCAATACAGTAACAGGGTGACGCACTGAAGAGAGAGAGAGCAGGAAGATAGAAACAAATCAGCGGGATTAGACTGGTGAGTTCAAGAGGTTATTTGTGCCAACCAGTTAACATTAAGGCTTAATCCCCAGGGACTGCATGTAAACTATGGTAAAGGAAATCTAAGATGGAAACATGCGTAAGAATTTGAAAAGCAAGTGAGCATCAACTCTAAAAAGTGAGGGAAAAGATCAAGTAGAAAGAAAATGAGTAGACCATTCACTGGGGATATGAAGTTGAAAGCACTGATGAGCCAGTTATTCCACACTGAACGCACTATAAGCGCTCTTTCACCTGCCTCCTAAGTGTCCAACGCTGGTTGCTCCCAGAGACAGTGGATGAGATTGCACAGACCCTAGCGTAGATTATTTATGTTGTAGAAACAGGTTTGTTGAAGTTTACATGGTCCAGACTTGGGAGAGAGTAAGGTTCATACATAATATCCCTTATTAGGACCAACAGATGTAGTTATATAGGTTCTTCTTCAGAGCTGGAACGGAAGCAGCAAACCTGCATGTGCCCAAAAGCGGGTCCATTTTTTTCAAATTTATCAGTTGATCTAATAAAAGACATTACTTCTCCCAGCAAGCCTTTCCTTGAGAACATTTATGGTAGCTCTTATATTCCTGTAACTGGGGACTTCAAACTCCTTTAAAAACATTACACTAGATAGTATCACAGCATCTTTATTTGGAAGTTAATTATTATTTTTTATCATCTTTAAAATGTGAGGAAACAGGATTGAATAGACTTATCAAAGATAAAATAAGAGGTCTGGAGAAGAAATCAATCCTGGTCCTTCTCCTTAGCCACAGCCCTGTCACGGAAGGGGTAAGTCAAGTATCTCTCCAGAAGTCAGTTTTCCTTTATGCCAAGGGAGTTAAACAGCAGAACGTGTTTAGGTTTTTTCAGGGCCACATGATGAATTTGAAAGTTTGTCCTCAGCATGGTGGAGTTAAAGTAGCACAAAACTGCCTGTACAGAATGGAGTGAAAGCTTTAGGTGTTCCTGATGTATAATTGCTCTTCATTCTTAGATGAGAATGATGATGTTAATTTTAGAGGTTTAAAAAAAGGAGGAAACTTTCATTATCATACTTAATGGCCACATATTATACAGTGATCTGCAGCCTTTCCAGGTGCTCTGTCATTCCTGATGTTTGAAGACAAAAATACACTCTCTCTGTTCCAGAGAGACACAGATACACATGTAAACACAAGATGATACAGGTACTATGTTGCAATCTCTTCACAACATCATTTATTGATGGAGGAAACACAGAGAGGGAGAAGATTGTGGTTTTTCAAGAATAGTTTGGAATGAGTTTTCAAGTTAGTTCACGAAAAAATATTTGCAAACCTATCATTTGTTAACTGGATCTGTGCAAGCAGCTTATGAGCATGGCTTTCAAACTGTTATTCCTTATTGTCTGTCTGAATTCATCTTTCTAACCACAGGGCTCTTAAGTAATGCAATTCCCAAAGCTAAATGCACATACTGTGTGTCTGCAGATCCTCATAATGAGAGTTGCTACCATGTGCAATACCATGTAAACACCTTTCTTCCTCTAGTTTCTAGAAAAATAAAAAAGAACGAGATAAAGTTCCTATTGGTACATTTCAAATGCAAGGAATGTGTCAAAAGTCTCCCTAGAAGTCAGGTTTCCTTTGTGCCACAGCAGTGAAGAAGCAAAATGTGTTTTCTTTCTTTCACTTTGTCAGAATGCAGCGCTAAAGTCTGGGGGTCAGGACCGGTGTCAAATAAACAACTTTACTGTTTTGAATTTTTTAAAGGTTGAAGCTCCAGATAAAACAACTGCCGTTTGCACACAATATGCCCTGTGATCACATGGCATGATTGATGATAAGTCAAAACAAATTTTGTTTATTCAGCTTTAAAGTGAATGTGGTGTTCAGATTTTTCTGCGGTTTTGAATGTTATTAGACAAACAAGGTGCACATATGGGATGTAGTAAAGGTAGAGGCCTGTTCCACCAACAACGTGTTTCCTTTCGGCACTGCTGAGTCATCTGAAAGCCACCCCGGGCAGGCGGTGTGTGGCACAGCGGCCCCCTCCACGCGGGGACATTTCAGTGCTCCCGAAGTCTTAGCTGGGGTTTTGACTGCCCCGCTCTCCCAGGAAGGTTGTGACTGGGGTAGGAGGTATGGGGCTGGGCTCGTGGGTGCAGAAAACAACAGGGAAAGGACAAAACACTGCATCTCTTACCCTGGTGCTCCGGTGAGCAGTGGCACCGAGCTCCGGCTGTTGCAGCATCCGCCGGCACGGGGCTGCGGTGAACAACCACCCACTTCGACCCGCAGCACGGCCCTAGGGCCACCGCTCGCATCGGGGACCGCGATCGTGATTTCATGTTTACTGTATAGCATCCCTCTTCTCCTCCCAGCATGCAGACGCTGCCCAGGCATCGCCTTGGAGCTCTCCTTTAACTTAAGTGCTCATCCAGGAGAGGTGTTTTCACGCAGGGCTGTGTTTTGCTACCCTTCCTCATGCTGAGTAGCCCCTTCCTTGCAGTAGGGTATAAAATGGATGGAGGCATGAAATTCAGCTAGTTCAGCTCCTCATTGCCTCCTCTGGGGTGTAAGCCTGACCTCGCGGCAGTCAGTGGGACACCTACAAGGGAGGAAATGTAAGAGCGGACCCTGATGAGAGGCAGAGGCACGTCGTCTTTGTGCATGTTGGAATTTGTATTTGTCTTCATTTGTGTGCAAGTGCAGGGAGGAGGCCACGGGCATTTCAGATGGGAAGATTTTATGGTTTTACTGCTGGGCTAAAATAGCAGGTTGAAAGTAAAAAGGGAAAAAACATTGAACTGCACAGCTATTTCTCTGTTGTCTAAGAAGGCTGTGATATTTGTTTTCTTTAAAAAATCAAACTTTCATACGATTATGCTTGAAAATAAAAGTAAGCTAAACTTATATTTTTCAAAGAGGAAATCCAAGGTTTTTTTTTCTATAGCAACAGAGTTCAACTGAAAGCAACAATTGTTTTCAATTTTTCTTACAGGAAATATCATACCAATTCATTGGGAAAATACAAATGAGGTCATTTTTTCGAGAGACTGAAAGATTCCCTCGAGAAATCTCAGTAATTTCCTAACACCACTATCGTTTATCCTTGGCCTTCCTTAAACATATTTTTCAAGAATTCTTAGCATAGCCCCTTCCACTGAAACTCTTTGTGTTAGAATAAGACATTTGTTATAAATATTAGTGCATATAATTAGATTTTATTTTGAAATCTTATATGCAAAAACTTATATATTGGGATATCAGAAATAGCAAGCTACTGAGTGATTAATATTTTTAAATTAAATGTTTATTTGTAAAAAGAGTTAAGGCTATTTAGAGAAAAAAAGTTGATGGCTAATTTCATCCCACTTAGTGTATTGTAATTATATGATTACCTATAGAAACTTCAGAGTATGGGTTTTGAAAGATCAAAGTTAGTGAAAAGGCAGCATGTAATTAGTTTCTTGCTTTGGAGCATTAGGTAGAATTACTGCAAAGAGGCAAAACTATCATTTTATAGAGACCCTTAGGAGATTTATAATGATGGTAGACAAATATATGCATACAATATCAGTTGGTGTGCTAAAATTTAATTTTAGTGAGGAAATGTGGTTGAAGGTGATCACAATACATGGGGATGTTCTTATTTTAATATTGGTGGATGTTATTATTAGAGAATCATATCAAAAGATATGTCACCAGGGAGAAAATATCATTTATAAATCACTAATGAGTAGCAAACAGTGTTTAGCTTGGAGGTATAAGACATCTTTTCACAATGTGCATTTATGATCAAACACAAAAGATCAAGTGGGGAAAAAACGAACAGTGGATCTATATTTTATCATTTAGTTCTCAGCAACATTTTTGATGGTTAAATGGGGTTATACAATGGACGCGTTGAATCGCACTCTCTCTATAAATGCAGAAAGAGCCCTTTTTACGTATAACAAAGAGCTCGCATTTTGGCCCCCAAATGTTGTCTTCTTTTAGAAAAATTCTTAGTAAATAACACCCCAGGTTTAAGACAGTTAGTACTCCAGTATTTGAAGGTAGGAGGAAGTGCTGCAGTCAAAACACGGGGTCACTGGAGGGTTGAGATTTTCAGGTGCTGGAGTTTGTCGCTCCTCGAAGCACAAGCCGTTAGACCGAACCGCTCTGCTGTCAGACGTGTTGATTAAAGGCTGCCAAAACTGTTAACGTGTAAATGTAATTCTCTTACCATGCGCTAACTTTCTCCACAAGTCCCTTATAACCCTCTATGTCATAAATAGAGACGAAATGCTACATTGGGTCCACCTGTGCACACATGGGAGTCCAGAGGAATTTTACAAGAATTTCAGTGGGTTTGTGATTGAGCCTATTAGGTGAGGGAGGATATTTTCAAGACAGAGCCCTTACGACAGCATACAACGTATCAGGACTTCTTTTCCCACCCAGAACGTTACATGAATGTGATTTGAGCATGGAATTGAAACATAGATGAAGTACCTGGTGGCTAACCATTTAAGACCTAATGGAATAAATGAGGAGAAAGCTGAGGCAAATACGTGTAGGCAAGGGATTGTCATGAGAGACAGTACAAGGATTAGAGTCGAAAAAGGAAAAGCCAATAAAGAGGTTGAGATGGGAGTCAGGAGAAATACGCTTGGAAAGAAAAGAAGAATTTGAGAGCAGATATAGAGAGTAACAAATACCATAGTACCTTTGAGGAACAGAGAAAAAGAAGGTGGTGGTCAGCAATGGCAGCATTTAAAGGTGGCTTTTTATCTTTCCATAAAATGTTACTCATTTCATATCTTGGAAAAAAAGAGGAAAGAGAACAGCTTTTGTTGATTGCAAAAATATAATACTGATGAACTAAAGGAAAGAGCTGAGCCATTATCCTAAATTACTGCAGATCCAAAGGTCCAAGGGAAGATGGACCTGTGTAAATAATTCAGACATTTATTTTAGTGCCTATAACTGTGAACAATTATTTCAGTATTGCTACTATATTTGTCCAATACATATGTAAGATATGACATGAGAATCATCATAAAGTATACAAGACATAAAAAATTTATTTGTGGATAAAGCAGGGATTTTTATTGTTTTATTTCATGTATATTAATTTGATCTAAATGCCTTGCTCTTTATTCTTTCTCCTTTATTAATGTCTCTTTTCATGCTGGAATAAATTATCACTTGCTGCTGTCATATAACAAAATAAGTAAATATATATCAAGGATTCCAGAATTAAGTTCCCATTTACAGTAGATCAGAAAGTGAAATATCTCACGTTTGCCTTGTCTTGCAAAACAAGATACAAATTCTGCATCTGCTCCTTTGGTTTTTTTTTTATGGCCCTAAATTGGATAGGGAAAATATCCTTCATGTACCATTTTCACAGTCACCTACACCTCTTGCTAACGTCTGTAGGACAAACCAGTACACAGAAGATACTCAGCTAGCGGCATCCAGCCTCAGCGTGAAACAAAAGGATGCACGCACACCCACGCACACAGATCAGACTGAAGCGCAATGAGGTTGCTATCACAGCGAGCGAGATTCTTAAACTAAGATTAACCTTGAAGCTCAAATGAGATAAAAACAAATAGAAATTTCTCCACAGGAATAAGAGCTTATTATAAAGGAAAGTATTTCATAACTCGCATAACTTTAATTAAGAAAAAAGGCTGGCAGGATATATTCTATCTCAGCAGCCGTATGTTTAAATGTGTGTTCAGTGAGGTGCACAGAAGGTGTGCACGTCTCATTATTAACTAAGTAGAGCTGTGTGTACAACTTCCTAGAAGCGCTGACAATATCGCTCATGCATTTACATGATGCTCATCCTCTTGCCCATTCTGTAGCATCATGTCTGCACCATATTGGGTGAGCTGAGCTGTGCCAGTATAAATTGAAGCAGCTCTGTCCCGTAGCAGATCCAAGCGGTTGGAATCGAGTTTCTGGGAGATAACAAAAAATGAGGGAAGGGTAAACAAGTGGATGCAGTGGAAGTTGAGAACTCCTTTGGACAGGGAGGCATCTGGGTGGCCTTCTTCTAGTGAATGAAGCAGACAGGAGAGTTTATAATAAACCAGTGCTTTCAGCCAAAGTCAGGCCACCTTCCCAAGGAGCACTATGTTTTTGAGAAAGGCTTGGGACTATCCGAGATTCCAGGTGCCATGTGTTTCATATTCACTGCTTGGACGCTGCAGATACGTCAAATGTTGGGAACTGGGTCTGCAGGAGATGTTGTAGAGGACACTGTTGGTGAGAAGTTTGCCGTGTTTTTCTGTTGAGGAAATCTGCCAAGGTTTCCTCAGCAGTATCGTCAGCCACTGATTGAACACCAAGATTGACAAAAGGGTAGGAAAGTTGTATTTATTGCTGAAATTACTCTGCATGCCAGGATCTTTATGTGCATCCATTGGAGTCATAGTCCTTGGTTTCTGAAGCAATGATGAGGAAATATCCAATTTTGAATGGAGGTGTCTGTACATGCATCTTGGCATAGAGTGGCATAAAAAAGGGAAACTGGCTTAAGGCTGACCCAACCGATAAATCAGGCTCTGGAAAAGGGGAAGGATGGAGGAAGCAGAAGCGACCGTGAGCGACGGGTTTCTCCCGTGCTCTTTGGATAGGTACACTGATCTTGAGTAAACTTGTATAGATGCAAACTGCAGTCAGGCAGAGAGCGTGGCATCGGGACATGTTGCCATGAGGTCAGTGAGCCTCAGCATGTCCTCAGCTACATCTCGGGCTGCTCATGGAAGTGGCTGATGAGATTTCTCACTGTTAACAATCAATGCAGACACAGGCTTATGCTTGCCTGTATATAATCCGACACTGCCCCAGTAAATTGTATGATCCAAGTAGGGCTCATAATGGAGGTTTCTTTGTTGATCCAGAGACCTTGCAAATAGAAAGGTGAATAATTATATGTACTCTGTCAATTATCTGACTTTGGATCAGCTGATAGTCTACATATGAATTCATAATGAATCCAGAATGAATCTTTGGCCTCTGTCTGAATAAGTAGAAAAGCACTATGGCCTGGACTTTGCTAAAAATTTCCGAATCCATAGAAAAATTGAAGAAGAGCAGGGTGCTGCATGAGTAATGTCCACTAGAAAGCGTGACTATTTTGTGAGTGGGATGAATGACTTAAGGCATGACATAAGCCTCCTAATAAGAATTAGAAGGCATTTTATGGAATGGGGGGTGAAGACAGGCTGGCACAAACTGTTACACACGTTGTCCCCTCCAGCACTGACACCCTCAGCAAAACTGTTTGCTGGCAAACTGTTTAAGTTGTGAGATAGTTGCAAGAGAAGCTGAAGAACGACATCTCTGGCATCTCAAATCCACCCTCAGAGATCTGGATGTGAATTGTTCCCAACAGCACTGTGGCTGAAATCTCTGGTTCTAATGCGGTGGTAGCTTCTGATTGCTTAAGCATCTTTCAGGCCAGGAAGGACCCATCAATACTGCTTCTTTAAAAAGCAGGTCTTTCATAACCTTCTTAAGGGACCCCCAAGTGCCTTCAGAGATTAAAATTCCCATAGCTACACTTTTTATCACCCCATCACAGGGTGTTTGAATGAATTTTTAAGAAAAAATGTAGATAATTATTGCTGACCAACACTTAGGGCCACCTCACAGTGTTAGACAGCACTGAGAGATGGTGTAGGCCAGTCTGCAGGGACCATAAAGGTGTACAGAGCAAAGTCACTGGCCCTGTAGGCATTTATCCCAAAGACTGTCCACAGGATGCGAGCTACAGTGAAATACTTGTGGACAAGTGCTCAAAGAGCCACTGCGCCATACCTTGTGATTACCCTGGATTGAAGGGTTAGAAATGATCCCAAAGTCTTGGACTTTCCATTATCACAGCGGTCCACAAGCTCCTCTGAAGCTTGGGGCTCTGATATTCCAGCCAGCGGAAAGCACTGGTACTGTCCTCATTACCACTTGTGTGGCAGAAACCTCAATGGCATCAGAGAATGGGTAAAAAAAAAACCAAACAATTTTTTCTAATAAACATGAAGAAATGAAAGCTGAATGAACACAGCAAACAGGGGACTATGAAAGCTTCCAAAGGCAGCCTCTGCGTGGGGATGCTGCATTTCCCCAGCAGTTGGAGCTGGATGACTACTCCTTGTTTAAGTGCAGATTTTCCCTGGAAAGCTTCATGAAGATGTTTCCCATTTAAAGTTAGATATCCTTTCACCAAATCCTTGTCTGAGGGATCAAGAAGGAAGAATGTTTGGAGGCCAACAATGCATCTGACATTTTCATACATTCCTACTGCAACAGAAAGTTCCCTAATCACAACAGCTACATAAAGCTGTATCTTGTGTCATTTAGGACTGATTGTGGGATCTGGCATTCAGAGTCTGTCGCCAGTTTAGAAAAGTCTGCCTCAATCAGTGTCACTGCTGGCCACAGCCGTCTGTGTAGGTCGCTGTCAATCCAGCTGTCTTTGTTTTAAAATGCTGTTTTGTTTGGGGGTTTTTTTTGTTTCTTTTTTTTCTAGGGCAACTACCACATCAATGTCAGGGTCTGATGTTGCATTTACTCAGACATAAGAGAGATTCACACAGGCTGATCATCAGTGGTTTAAGTTATTTCCGTAGATGAAAGTACACCTTTCTAACACTATTTCTCCATGCTCCTGCAATGCTCAACAGAAAACCCTTCTTTGCCAAGTTATCCCAACTGTGAGTCTGAGCAGAGCAGCTGATGGCATATAAAAAACTCACTCATCCTGTATTCTCACCTTGCAAGCAATAAAATTTGCCTGCTAATACACAAATATCAGCTGGTTTTGCTCTTTATTGCATTGGGCTGCAGCACTACTGACACCACTTCTGAAAAGTGGTGGGAGGAGGGAGAATGCCGCTATCTATCTAAAGCAGACATTTAGAAAGGGCTGGGCCCTCCCGCTAAAGCTCTTTTGCACTTCTGTATTGCTCGTGTCCCTGCCTTTGCAGTGAAGCATTGGGTGTTCAGGGACATCGTAGCCTTCGACGTCTGCTGGATGGGCCACGTCTCCAAAGCAAGCAGAGACCAGGTTATTAGTTAAGCTATGCTGGTCCTTTCATGTTGGAATAACTGTACGGAGCTCTAGATAAGCCAGTACAAGACAGCGTGGTGTAGCTGGCAACTTAAATTTGATGTTGTGAGCCTTGCTCTTCCCATACCTGCAGCCTTTCCCTTCACTTTAGTTGCAGAAAAGAGAGCGAGCCTTTCCAGGAGGTTGTCTTTGGCTGAGCATTGAGCTGGGGTGCAAAGAATTGCAGGTACATTGTGTGCTTGTGTTTTTTCTGTTGAGTTCGGTCATGCTGTGATATCATTTAGCGGTGGTGTGGGTAAGCAGCAGCCATGGGTCACAAAATAACTGTCCTCACTATCAAAAGCAAAATCGGGGACACCCTCTGCTTAAAAATAGGAAAGAAACATCATTAGTGTCATTTGTAAATGAGATGTGTTTCCGATCTCCAAGTCATGCCATACAGGTGAGGTGGCTCAGACCCGTTACCGTAGTCTCGGATCTCACCCTGTTATTTCCCTGCTGCCACTTTGGGCAGAGGAACAAGTTCAGACAAAATAAAAATCGACCTTTGCCCGCTGCTCCGCCCCAGCCCAAAGCAGTGCTTTCCTGCACTCCGAAAGGCTGTCTCGGCTTTATTTCCATGCTCCCCAGTGCTTCCTGGTCCGTCGGGGATGAGAACACCAGTGCCCCAGCACTGTGAGAAAGCTGTTCTTGACCTGAACCTGACCAGAAACAGGAAGTAATAGAACTCTCACAAAAAAATCTTTTCTCCTGAGATCTTCAGCCAGGGGGTCATTTTCTGAACTCTCTCTTTCCCTGGTGTAACCACTGACTTTGTTTACACCAGTGTAATGGAGCACAGCCTTAATTATGGAGGTTCCCCTACAGCTTTGCACAAGAGTCGAGCTTGAGTGTGTGTCCAAACCAAATCTACAGAGCTTTTGAGCTTCTCCCATCCCTAATTATTTGTGGGTTTTGGATATATACCAAGAAATTAGTTCATATCCATCTACAATTTTCTCTTTGTTTGATTGGCTTGAGGGCTGGGATTAAGAAAGAGAATTACCTAGAATAATGCCATCTGTATTCCACATAAAGAGAATCCAACCAGAAGCAACAATGCAATGTTTTTTAAACTGTATGATATGATAATACATAATGACACACTGCACAAACCGACACATGGTTTCCACGAATACCAGTGAGGTTTCTTTTCAAGGAAAAAGTAATGAAATGGAGCAGACCTCAATCCAACCACAGCAGTACCAACCTGAACATCCACCAGGGACATAATCAGAAATCACATACTCACTGCTGAGGAGCTATAATTAAACTAGATTTAATTTTAATGGAAATTCTTCCCAGGAAAAAAAAAAAAACCTGATGTTCCCCACCCCCACCCCCTCCAATGTTGTTCCACTGTTCCAGGCTTTATGGAAATAGTTACAGGATTCATGTGTTTTGCAACCCCAAATGTTTTCAAAACAAATAGAACATCTTAAAAAATGAAATTAATAAATCTTTTACATTCATACTCAAAAGTCAGTCATGCTGAGGTTGTGTGGGTTCATCAGCATCAGATGCTTCCTGCCGGCTGGTGCCTCCACCCAACACATGTTTTAAATAATAATCAAGTTCAGCCTTTGCAATTATATTTTTGTCTTAATGCTGTTGTATGGTAATAGTTCTTTCATCCTACTTTTATCTCTCAACTTTATGTCAGACAGTACTACTCCTTTCTAGGGATGTGAAAACCTGATAACTTTAAGAGGATTAATACTGACGAAATGTGCTTTATTAGTTTGGATTTGTTTTATTAGTACCCTGCAGTTTGATTAGGACTAGGAAGCAGTCAGAATATTGTTTGCCCAAGCAGAGAGAAAATAACACCAAGCAGAGAGTCAAATATATATCCATTTATTGGGCCGGTGCTCTCACAAGCACACCAGCTCTTCCTGCGTCTTACTCAGCCCCTTTGTTTACAAAGGGCACAGGCCTCTTGGAAATGTAAAACAGAAACCCAGAACAGATTCTCCAGTGCAAACACAGGCAGCTCAACTCTGCTGAGCACCACGTTATTCATCCTTCACAGAGGGATGACCCAGACCACCAAGTCCCTTTCTGCAGCACGTTCATGTAGCTCCAGCAGCGTTTGGAGAAGCCCAAGCTAGTCCTCTGCCCAGCATGGGGCTGCCCATGGGCTAATCCTGTTCCTTTGGGGCTGTGTCCCCAAAGCTACTCTCTCTTTCACATTTTCCTCCATGGCCACACCTGGGCATGCCATGATCGG
Organism: Calonectris borealis; assembly: GCF_964195595.1. Lineage (NCBI taxonomy): Eukaryota > Metazoa > Chordata > Aves > Procellariiformes > Procellariidae > Calonectris > Calonectris borealis. Next base: position 5,757,894 of record NC_134321.1, on the reverse strand, counting down.
GCATAATCCCTGTCCTTGCATAGCTGGGGAAGTAAAGGCACGAGCTGTGCAGTGCTTTTCCCACTGCTCAGTGCACCTTCTTACTGGTACGGCGTCGGGCAATGTTTTCCAGGGGAAGGCTGGACAAATCCACCTGGCAGTGACACCCTGTAAAGTGGGTTTACGTAGAAGTGATGAAGTGTTGCACAGAAATATCTGGTTACCTTCTCCTTGGGATAAATTAGCTCAGGCCGGTTTAAGTGCTGTTGTGTGTAGTAGTCAAGCTAACCAAGTTAAAATGAGGCTGGTATTGTGCCACTGTTCCACAGCCCTGTGACGGCCCCCTCTCCTCTGGGTGCTCATCAGAGTGCTTTGACGGAGAGAGAGGGTCAGGCATATTCCTGACGACTCTCTGACAATGAGGCTGGCATCTGTAGGAGTAAGAAATGCGGTTAAATATATTCCTACATGTGATAGGTGCATGGAAAACCCATTTTTTAATTTTTGGCAGAAAGGAATTGGAATGTAACTGGGCAAGCTACAGACCCACGCTCACTCTGCCAACTTTTGTAATAATAGGAAGCTAGTTACAGTAAACAGTGGTAAATAACACACTCATGAAATCCAGCGGGGAATAAATGATTTGTTCTTATACAGGAAAACAAAAAAGGAGACATCGTTTTATTTTTTAATACTATTGTGCTCCACCCACACTGTCTCCAGTATATCCCATAACAGTGTTGGCTCTTGGAAAAATGCATATAATGACTGGACTCAGTCTTCTTGCACAGAAGCATGACTAGATAATAAAAGAAAGATGCTGGCTTACCAAAAAATTCACATTCAACTCTTTGCGACACATTCATTCACCACTCACTTTCTCCATTTTTACATGTAGAAAGAGTTTGGCGACTGGATTTATTCCTGATTTGTGCTGGTGAGAATGAAAACAGAATGAGCACAATGCTATTTCTATCTGTGCCCAATATATATAGTACATTACTTACAAAATATTTATCTGTGTTTCTTCCCACCCACTACTTTGTTACATTCATCACTGCCTGGGAGGAGAGGTAGAAGACGCAGCAGATATATGAAGATTGGAAAGGATGTTTACTTGAGGGAGATTTGCTGTGAGTTATGAAAAAGGCTTTTTAAAAAAAACTACTTTCCAACATTTTTCTGGAAGTAAACAACAAGTTTAGTTGTACTAATAGATTATTCCAGTGCCCATAAAGGATCTATTGCCTTTTCTACTATGAGCTATTTTTATAATTAGAAAGTTTTTACTTAGGCTCTCTCACTGAAATGTAAGCCTGCAACTCCTTCTCATATCCCCCCGGACAGGGAGAATAGTTTATTCCCTGCCCCTCTGCAACAGCCTTTTACATATTTGACATCTCCTGTTTCTACCCTGGCCAGCCCCAGTTCTCTCTCTCTCCTCCCCTAGTCTTTCAGCCCTGGTGCTGGTCTCCACTGGATTCTTTCCAATTAGTCCTCGCTCACTTGAGCACCACGCTGAAGACCAGACGATGACATCAAGTTGAGCTCCCCGCTAGCATGATTGCTCCTTTTTCATGGCAGGGCGACTTGTCTCACATCTGCCTCGTGACACCCTTCACGTAAAGCAGGACGAATCAGAGTAAGACAACAGAACCTAGTCATCGCGAATACTAGGCAGGACTAGTGGCTGGATGCACGGCGGGACCATATCTGGGGACATGGAGCTGGTTTGAATAGTAGTAGGACCAGCAGATCAGCCTTTCCTTCTGGCTGGACCTTTGTCGGAGAGCAAAAGTGCCAGTCTTGAAATAACTCAAAGGCATTGCAAGAAGCAGCCTCTTCTGCTTCTCTTTCTACTTCAGCTTAGCTGTTACAGCCGGGGTCTGATCTGAAAACATGTCCTTCCTGTGAGGTTCAGACCACAAAACTGACTGCTTGCCACGTTCCCCTGTTGTTTTTTCCTTGGGTCGCTGTATGAATCTAGTTTATCACATCCAGCCCTGTCCTAAACATGGTTAGTGTTTGAGCAACCTATGAAGTCAGAAGCTTCCCATGGAGAGTTTTTCTTTGCTTCATCTGGAATCCACCAACCCATACAAGTATACACAGCATGGTCCCTCAAAAGGTCCTCCCTTGTCACCTCTGGGAAATTTTGCTACTTCATAGTTGAGCTCTTTCACACAGGAACGTGCGGTGTCTGGAGGGGAGGGCAGGTCGCGTTGCTGAGCCCCAGGCTCCCAGCTTTCCTGGGTTTCTCTTTAGGCCAGAGAGGGGAAATACTGCTGAGGTATTTCCTCCCAGTGCTCTCCTGGGCTTTTCCCAAAAAACAAGGGAAGAAGCCTAGAAGATGGGGAGATGATACCGCCGTGGTGAGCAAGGGCACTACCCTTGCTGCCGCAGAGGACACACCGTCACTTACTGGAAGACGAGGTGAAATATTGGCTGGAGTTAAGGGAAAAACTCTTTGGGTCTGGGATTTCATCCAGGTCATCTAGATGGTGGATCAAAAGGAGCCTCTGTGCCTAATCATCCACTTGGAGCAAGAGCAGAGCAAGGGAAGCAAGGGTGGCTGAGCACTGCCAGGAAGGACCATGTGTCCCGTCTTAGCTGTCTGTGAGTCCCATCCCACCTCAGCAGCATTTTCCCAGCACTGCGGTGTGCTCTGGGCATACTCCCTTCCCTCAGCTCCCACCAGGACCATTTACTGACCCCACAGGTAACTGATCTCCCATTGTATGAGGCACAGAAGATGGAATAATAAATAAATAAATAATAAATAATTCAGAAATAATCTTTTCTCACATAAAAATCCATGTTCCTGGGGAAAAGTACACAAAGCTAAGGCCAGGAATAATCTGCTCAATTCCAGCAAAAGCTCCGATTCCCCTCTTCTTTTGTGTAAGTCACAGACTCCCTTTTCTCCTCCCATAACAATCTCATGCATAATAAAAACAGGGCTTCCTCTGAAAATCTTTTGTTTTCCAAAAATATGAAGAGTTCCAGGGAGAGCCTCCAAGATCAATTTGCTATCTGATTCCAAACAGAGCTGAACAAAATCTCTGGTTTTCTCCACTGCCAAATATTTGTGGTGACATGCAGGATCTGCCCCTAATGTCAGCAGGAATATCAACAAAACATTTCCAGCATGTTTTCACAAATTTGCCATCAGTTCCCAGGCCATTTGGTGAAACTCTACAGACGTCGTGGGTTCACTTTGTTAAAACCATCCACACAGTTTTAAAGAAAATAGCATCTGATGACTTCCCACCACCTTTCTTGTCTTTTTACAGACTCTTAAAATACTATGTGATTCCTTCAAAATGTTCAAATAATCACTCCTGCTTTGATTATAAACAAAGAAAACTTTAATTTGTCTCTTCAGCCAAATTCAGGAAAATCAGATCCCCCTGCTCAGTTGGAGAGGGAAAGACAAACAAATGTGATGAAGCCAGGCAGCTGAAAAAAAAAATGCACTGATTAATGGAGAAAAACAACTCGCATTCTATTTTTTTTCCAGCCCACTTGTCCTACCAACAGCCTCAACACAAGGCAAAAGTGAAAGTGCAACCACTCCTCCCCTCTGCTCTTTCCCTGCCCGCAGCACCCTGCCTGCCCGGGGGTGGTGGAGCCGCGCTTGGACCCTCTCCCCTTGGATGTGGGTGCCCCTCCAGCCCGGCTCTTACCACTGCCTCCCGTTCGTGTGCTTTCCAAGAAAAGAGCAGCTGCTGCTCTTACATCTCAGGTGATGCTCAGACCAGCTGGTGCCCGTCACAGAGATGGATAATGCCCAGTATTTTGGGAAACCACACTTGACATCTCTGCTCCTTCCTGAGCGCGGAGTGGTAGGAGCTGAGGTTGCTGGGAAATCTGGTGTGGAGTAAATCAGCTGCTGCCAAGCTTAGGAGAGGCTGAGCAGGGATCCCCCAACACCAGCCCTCCCACCCCAGCTCTACGTCTTGTCACTTGCCCAAGATGTACTCGGCAGCTTCCCCAAAGGTGCCCTCTGGAAATGCTGTCGTGGGTTCAGAAGTGTTCTCAGGGTGGGGTTTTACCATTCCGTGGTCCATGTCTTTAGAGGGAAAGAGACTTTCCCCATTTGTAATTAATTTTCAATGTTTTTGCCGCCACAAGTGCTCCAGGAATAGCCTCTTACAGACTCGAGTCTAAGAGACTTCGGTGTAAGGGACAACACATGCAGCAAGTTTACAGATCTCCTAATGATTTCAAATATCACTTACATCGCTCTAGAAGACACCAAGTCCATAAGAGATAATGTAAACCTCTTCCTTGCTGTAGTTCCTCTTGAGATACAGCTAAATGCTGCAGACACATTACTGTGACTGAATGCATATAATAGGTATTTGTGCATACAAATGGCCAGTTATATGTGAGCAAGTAATTACCCGATTTGCATGCCCAGACATGGTAATTCAAATGTAAATTAGCTGTGCAGTTGCAGATATACTTTGCATGTACAGTTGCCTATTTATAAAAAATGTATATTCTTGTCCAGCCAAAAGGCCCTTCTACCCCCTCAAAATGAGACATAAGTGGCACACGCTTGCATCTGCCCAGGGGTGACTGTCCTCTGTATGCAGATATGTGGGAGAACTGCTCTGCCCAAACTGGGGCTCAGTTTATAGGAAGCAGCAACAAAAGGGTTTCTGTCTAACGCCCACCAAAATCAATGCGAGTCTTTCCGATGACTTAAATGGGTTTTGAATCAGGCCCAGATGAAGCAAAGATATTTTAAAAATTATTTTTAATGGAGGAAGTGTTGTGCACAAATTTGTGAATAGATAAGCAGAGAGATCTGCAAGTCTCTCTAAACCAGTGGTGATTACACAGCTTCACATTCATGGCTTTAAAGTTCCCTTATCAAAACTTGTGAAATTATTTCGATGATGCAGAAATCAATAAAATATTTACTTAGAGGAACATTTTGCTTCTGCATTTGCAAACTTCAAAACCAAAGTAACGCACGAACCATGATTATATTTTCCAAAGTTAGTAATGATGTGTTTTTCTACAACACTATTGGTATATGCAAATAATTACTTTTTTTTCTTTTTGATACAATTTCATTATTTGCATTGCTACTAGTGGTTCACCAATAAAGGCGAACATCACATTAGGATTCATGACAGTTTTCACATTGTATTATCAATATGTGGAAATAATTGTCTGCTCCGGGATTAAATTACATTATTGTGTATCTTTTTCATGCCTAATAAATAATGATGGATGGCTTTTATTTTCATCACCACCTGCAACCATTTAGTCACCCCTTGATTGTTGAAGATAAAATAATAAAAGGCAAGTGTTATGTTGCAAGCAAAAGAATGCAGTCAAAACAGTTGCATGCCTCGTGTTTCTGTCTACCTTTTTCGAGTCCCTAAAGAGTAATAGATGGTGTTCTGGGAAGGCTGGCAACCTGCAAACTGGCAAAGAGTTCTCATAAATTGGGCAAGGGGGGAAAATGTGGAAAACATTTTTTTTCCTCATAAAACAATAATTATTTCTTAGTGCATGATTCATAATCTGAAAATTAGGTTTTTGTTCTGCTGTGCAAATCAGTTACATGCAATTAGAATGCAAAGCAGAGGCACATTCTTAGTGTTTAGCCCTTTTAAATAGAAATGAAAACAGCCTGCAAATTGTACCAAAGTTTAAAATGCATGCTAGGTAATTTTGAAAGTCAAAGAAATAAAACCATGCATAATAAAAAGCCCACTCTAGCTCATTCCATTTTTTTTTTTTAAATTGGCAATTGTGAGGCTTAATAACAAAAATAGATGTTGCATATTTTGGAAAACTGTAACGGTGAAGTTCTTTGCCAGCGTTGACGTATTTATACACGGGTGCACAGATACACGTGTGCACACACACAGAGTCACAGTTTATGTCACTTTTTACATGATCATCTTTTCTACTAGGTCAAGTGTAATCTTGACATTGTTATAACTCCTACCTGCACATTCTGATCCAGAAACTCTTTAAGCTGAAAACAAATGGAGTTGACATTTTTAGTTAAAACTTACATTAGCTATTGTCACAAGTCTTTAATCAAACTCACCCTCTTCAGATATCTCGTATTGTTAGCTCGGGCTGCTCTGTGTGGAGTGCCATAGGAGCCTTTTAAAAATAGCACGGCAATATTTAGAATGGAAAGTTATTGCTGGATAATTTCATTAACTGCGAGTGTATCAAACTGAGCTCAAGACAAAGTCATCCTCTTTTTTTTAACAAAATAGCCGGTTCTGAGTCAAAGGTTTATTCTCTGTGTGCAGTTTCACATGCTTGGCTCTATTATCTTTAAATCACAAGATGACAATCTTCTCAGGCATACCAGAGAGTCAACCAAAATCCAACAGTAATAGATAATCCTATCAAATGTCAAGTTACTGAGGAGAAGCGGTTTGAAAAATAGGCCAACAGTCCATTACTTGATTTACCTTGAGAGGATGTTAACATTTCTGGAGTCTGCCTTCAACAGGGTATACTTTCTCTGTATTGCTAAATTGTTTAAAAGCATGTTTCAGTCATTTAGAACGATTTCTGTTGTTTGTGTTTAAAAATATACTTTGAATTTTCTCATATAAGCAGAAAGTGCTGTTTAAAATAATAAATACTTTTTCTTCAGGGACAAAAAAACACTGGTGGTTGCTGCAGCCCTTGTCCCTCAAACATGCAAACACCAACAAAATCATCCATTTACTAACCCAAATTTACGGCAGAAATTATAAATTAATTTCACTAATAGCTGAAGAGTGGAATTTCTTGAGGTATCCCCTCTCTTGACCTATGGAAATGCCTCGACTATAGAAAATTATCCTCAGAAATCATAAGCAGGGATCCAAAGGGCAGTGCTGAGTGCTGATGTGCTTGAACCGCTCATGTGGCACCGTGCCATTCACCTTGAACACATCAGCCCTTACTTGCAGCACAATTCAACACATTAAAACTCATCTATAGAGATGTTTTGTGAAAAGTCCCTCAAAATAATGGCCGCACTGAACAGAAGAAGCTGTCCTGGAAAAATTCCCCAAAATTTGAATTGGCAAAAAAGAAGCTATCCTGGAAAAACTCCCCGTCTGCATCGCTGATACATTGGAAGTTCAAACAGATCATCCTCCGGAGACATCTTTCTTTTCCCATTTCGCTCAGCTGTATCACTACCAACACCTCCTACAGAAAGCAAAGGAGAGGCAAAAATCGGGGACAGAAGTAACACCTTCCATGAGAACATTCCCATTAGTTACAGCAGTTGCAATGCAGGAGAGATTTTTCCTCTGATATATTTGCAGCCCTTATACATCCACTCGGTATAAAGCAGCTGGGTTTTTCCTGCCTGGCACTTCTGGTTAAAAAGCACGCATGAGTGTGTACATGTGTGTACACACACACACAGAGCAAAGGGCTGACTCTACAGCTGAGGTTTTTCCTTCTCATGCCCAGACGGATGCTCTCTGGGACAGGATGAAATCCTGCACCCCCAGAGCTGGAGCTGCAGGGCTGACACATGTGCCAGGCTGCAGGCAGCTGCATGACTGCGGTTTTCAGAACTTTACTGCCCTCTCCAAACAAATAGTTCAATTGAAAGTGAAAAATAAATGCTCTCCAAGTTCCGCCCGCAGCCGGAGGCAATCACTATCTTTCTCATCTGCGCTCCATCCATGCCTTCATCGATAGAGAGGTAATTTTCGGACTCAGCTCATTAACACCGAGCTGTTGATGGAGCTGTAAACACTCCACCCCGCTGTCGTTTCGAGCCTGTTACCAGCTATTCTTTTCTGTTTAGCTGACCTGCCGTGGCATTTAAGATGAAAAAATATTTGTTTTAAATTCACAGCAGTTCCTCAAGTCTCTGAAGAGGGCTGACGCTGGTTCTGACACCCAAAAGCACTGCAGCACGGAAAGGAAAGCAAACTTTTTTGGCTGGAGTTCTGCAGAGAGGGTGGGATGTGTGGCAGCTCGGGACACCACGAGACATAGGCAATGCCATTTTTGGCTTCAAATTAGGCTTCCAGCGTGTAGAACATACACACACATAACATAAACAGGCATCAAGATAAGGAAATGACAAGGAGGCAGAAGGAAAATGGGTTTAGCTAGCAGATGTCCTGGTGAGAAGAGGGGGCACTCTGTTTGTCCCATCTGCACACAGTAGATAAAAAATCCTACCATACAGGCTGGTTTGGGATTGCTTGGTACCTCGATGGATGGTTTGGACCACATTGTCACTGGTGCAAGAAGGCAGCATGGGAGAAACGAGCCCTTTGTGGCTTATGCCGTGGCCCAGCCTGATTTTTGCACCGCTGCGAAAGGATGCTGCCAGCTGTTGATGGCTGAAGGCACCCTGGAACGGCTGCTGCTCCGACCGCTCCCATGGGCATTTGCTTCTGTTTCACACTGCATGAGGACATCTTGACCCAGGTGCTGGTGGGTGTCAGGCCATGGCTTTGCAGGCTAGTGGTTCACAGCCCTGGCAAGAGCCAAGTAGGGAGAGTTAGACAGCACCCACCCACAATGAGCCAAATTAATCCCTGGGGTTACATTATTTCATTAAATAGAATTACTGGGCCGGACATGAAATTATGCCTCTGCTCTCTTCAGTGTTGTCATTTCCTTCATTGCAAGGTTGGCAAAGTCACCCACGTTGGAGGTGGGGGATGGTTACAGAGAGGAGTAGATCGAGAACTGCAGTTCCCATGCTTTTGAAGGCTCTGTCGTGGGCATGGTATATATAACTCAGTATGGGATTCTCATGCTTTACGGGCGTAAATGTGTCCAGGTGATGAGGTGCAGCAAGTGACAGAGCTAGGAAACATCCCCAGAACATCATAAAAAAATCTGTGCTCCTGGTCTCATAGAATCATAGATTCATAGAATGGTTTGGGTTGGAAGGGACCTTAAAGATCATCTAGTTCCAACCCCCTGCCATGGGCAGGGACACCTTCTACTAGACCAGGTTGCTCAAAGCCCCATCCAACCTGGCCTTGAACACTTCCAGGGATGGGGCATCCACAACTTCTCTGGGCAACCTGTTCCACAGCCTCACCACCCTCATAATGAAAAATTTCTTCCTCATATCTAATCTAAATCTACCCTCTTTCAGTTTAAAGCCATTGCCCCTTGTCCTATCACTACAGGTCCTTGTAAAAAGTCCCTCTCCAGCTTTCTTGTAGGGCCCCTTCGGGTACTGGAAGGCTGCTATAAGGTCTCCCCAGAACCTTCTCTTCTCCAGGCTGAACAACCCCAACTCTCTCAGCCTGTCTTCATAGGAGAGGTGCTCCAGCTCTCTGATCGTCTTCGTGGCCCTCCTCTGGACTCGCTCCAACAGGTCCATGTCCTTCTTATGTTGGGGGCCCCAGAGCTGAACACAGAACTCCAGTACAAAATGAGCAGCAAGAGCCACACAGCCTTGGTGCTGTTGTGAAGCAGATGTCTCCAAAAGGTGAGAATATGGATCAGAGATCCTGTGATTCGGGGTGAACTGAATCTGCATGTTTTATTGAAAATGGCTATCATCCACATTTTGTTTTCTTTATAAACATTTGCAGAGTATCAGTAGCCAATCTAAATGTCTCAGCAGACTAGTACATACTGTACTTCGTCTCTTTTTTTCTGGAGTGCTGGAGAAAACATGTTGGCTGGAGCCAGCTGATGTGCTCTCCACGGGTCTCAAGGGCAAACTCCTTCAAATTAAGCATGATCTTCATGTCCCTTCCAAATTTGTTTTGTGCTCTTTTTTCCTACATCTTCAGAAGTTCATCAAACCATTCCTGCTCCCCACCACGCTCAGGACATCTCCTTTCCCAGCCAGCTCCGGAGGGTGCCTGACCACCAGGCACAGCATGGCTCTCCAGGTGTCTAGCAACGCCTTAGGATGAATTGTGCCTGGGTCCAGAAAAGAGATTTGTGAATAAGCTCTTTCTTAGCAGGGCTACAGTCCATTTTGCTTTTCATTGTGATATTTTCCTCTTTTAGATGAGGATCATCTTGTCCAGAGAGAGGGCAGCGTGTGTCTGGAGGTAGCAGGAGCTCTTTAGCACGTGGCTGCAGGCTGTGTGGGCAATGGGCTCAGCTGTGAGAGTCCAGGCAGCTCCTATGACAGCTTCGTTATTGGAAGGTGAGCCTAACGAACCTGCTGTCAGATGATCTCGTCTCTTTTAAGCAAAGGTCTAAAGATCTAAGAAAGCTCTTTCTTGCTCATTCTTTGGATAAAGACATTTAGATTGAGTGCCGAGGCTCTCCCTCGCTACAGAGAGGTATTTTTATCTTAATTAGAAACTTTTGGTGGCCTACTTTCTCATGAGCCCTTGTCCAGCCAGCTTGTTGTCTCGGTCATCAGTCAGGCATCCTCAAAACCAGACTAGCAGGTTTCAAAGCAGTCTTGGCACCGTGCTAGCCAAGGGCTCCTGCACACCGGACTGAGTGGGAGCATCAGCCTTCAGAGACCAGTTTGAGAAGGTCCTCGGCTGACGCGAAGAGACCGCAGCAGAGCCCCGCGCCTCCCCCCCGGAGGCTTTGTCATCCTGCCACGCGGAGGGAAAGGCTCGCTCCCCTCTCCACGGCGTATGCCAGCCAAGGCCCCCCTACTTGTTTCTCGAGGCTAACGCAGCAAGAGCAGCCCAACTCATGTTGACAGTGGTTAAGTAAGTGGCACAGATTTCAGATGTCAGCCTTCGCCTGCCTACTCTTAGAGTTATCCCATAGCAAGTGACTGGCGCGAAGGCTCAGCGTCGTGCGGTGGCAGTAGGTAGTACGCTTCAAAGCATGTGTTGCTAAACTAAGTGTTTTGCTTGTCTGTTTTCTTGTCTGTTTTGGATCCGCTGCCTGGATCCAAACTCAAAGGACTTCATACGCATGCAGAGCTGTGGAGACCCACTAGAACAAGCTTCCCAAAGTGTGGTCTCCTGCAAAACCTTTAATATATTCGTGTACACGGATCCTCATATCTGTCAGTGGTAATTATTTTTAAATTTTCCCCTGTAATTTTATTTTAAACAAAAGAAAGACGTCTCTTCCTCATAGTAGTTCCTTAGCCCTGCTTTTTGGAATAGTTGAAAAGAAAGTTGTCAGCAGTTGTCAGAGCTTCCTTAGCATTTAAGCTGGGGAAAGTGTCAAGGCTTTAGTAGCTTGGTAAATATCTTTTATTTAGCTGACTCCTGCTATTGTGGTATTTTTCAGGGCCCTGAGGGACTGATAAGCCTTAATGGCCCTGACCAGCCTCACCTGGTGCCTCCACCCACTCCCATGGGCCCGGGAGCCCATTTAAGCTCAGCCGGGGGCCTTTGCTCCTTTCTGCGAGCTGTGCTGGGGGATGCTGGCCTTCAGCTGAGCCACGGACCCACTGATCCTGACCCACAGACGGATTCCCAGCGTGACCTCGCTGCGATATTGCCTTATGACCTGGGCTCTTGGTTGGACCTGGCCACCATCTGCAGATCTGCCTGCTCCTCTCACTCAGGTACTGTAGAAGGGGGCTGTGGCTGGTGAGGGCCCCCTCCCCACCATGGCAGCTGGCCATGGTGTCCCTGTTGGCTCCCTGTCCCCTAGGGAGCAGCCAGACCTTGTTGCTCCCTTACAATATCCATTGGACATTAGGAGAAATTTCTTTACTGAAAGAGTGGTCAGGCCTTGGAACAGGCTGCCCAGGGAAGTGGTGGAGTGCCCATCCCTGGAAGTATTTAAAAGACATCTAGATGAGGCCCTTAGGGACATGGTTTAGTGGACATGGTGGTGTTGGGTTGACGGTTGGACACGATGATCTTAGAGGTCTTTTCCAACCTGTATGATTCTATGATTCTAAGAGCTTGACAGTCCATGAAGTCACACCCAGCTCCTGGGAGGGATGAGATGCTGTTACCCTCATTTTGCAGACAGGGGAGTGAAGCAGAGCTTCTTGCAGGTGTGCCACTGGATCTAGAGACGTGGGAGGGAAAGAATTAGAAGAAATGGCTCGTGGCAACTCCCTTACACCAGTGGTGTTGGTGCTACTGTTTCTGGCTTCTGGATAAAGCTAAACCCAGCATCTCATGAGTGCTAATTGCTGTGTTGTTTATAGTAAATAGGCTTGGGTAAATAAAACAACTGCAAAGACTACCCGTAAAAATGAAAGGCCAGACTGTATGTAAGGATATTTATGTTGCTAGTGTCTCAAAACTTCTGCAGTGGGAAATCAGCTACCAGTGACAATAGCTCTCATTGCATTACCTTTCCCAAAAGAACAGGTATGAAGGAGGGATGCTTCATGCATACATGGCTGATGTGAAAGTAAAGTTTGCTGCTGATGATGCAAGTACAATGTTCATGCTATAGGAACGGATGCAGGATTGCTTGTGTCAGCTGAAGCTGAGTCACTGCTGTATCATGTTGTCATCGATGGGGTAACTCAAGAGAAAGAAGCTGAGTAACTTTTCAGTCCAAGTTCATTCCCACCACAAGTCATGTGGCACACTCCCAGCTGGGTGCCAGCACACTCACACCACCATGAGAAGCCACGGTTTGCTACCTCCGCACTGTTCTTAACATCGGTCCAGCAGTCTAAAATTTTCCACCTGTTGCTGAACTCCCTGAGCATTCCTGTAATCCCTGATGGACTCTGTTGGAGACACCCCTTTCTTTTCCTGTTACTCGGACACTGGCAGAGTACACAGAGAGGTACCACTGTGATTGCCCATCTCCTGGTGCTGTTAGAGAGGGACATGAGGCTAGCGAAGCGCTTGGGCTGAGCTGGGGTGGTTGCTTTTCTTCTCAAACAGCTGTTTGCTGTGGCTATACATGCAGTCAGAGTAAATCCACAAACCACAGGGCAGTTAAGGTATCAGATTAGTCATTTTTGGAGGAATTTGTTTTTATGTGGTGGTATGACATGAAGCCCCTGTATCATGCAGTCACTGTGGCCCATCTTGAGAACAGATACTTTCAAATTTGCTTCTAAGATCTTATCTCCTCTTTCATCATCATTCAGGTTTTTTCCCCTTTTTACGAGAAGAACAGGAAAATGCTCTTCTTGTAAAATTACTGAGAAACCTGACTACCTCTCGTGCTGCTAACATCTCAGGATAGTAGAATATGTTAGAGTTGAGGCAAAAGATTACCCAAAGGATGTTCATTGTGTTATGGATAGAAAGCCTTAGGGAATGTTTGCATCCTATGTACCAGACTTTTTTTTTTTTTGCATCATTAGATTGGGGGCTTTTGTGGGCATAACCATTATTCTTCTGTGTAAAGTTGCACTTCCATCAGTATTTCACATGTGATTTATTGGTAGGTACAGGTAAATATCCTGATTCTGCTAAAAAGGGGCAAAAACTGCATCCAGGATTTCTCCACAGATTTCCCTGTGTACATTTCTGGTTTTCCTCCATGCTAATGGATTTAAGCAGGACTGTCAAGAAAGAAAGCTCTTGCTGATGTCATATGGTCCCGACCCAAAAAGTTCAGAGACCTCTCAAAAGTTTGGTGTTGTCCTTCTGATCAGGACTTTCATTTGTATTACTGTGCTCAAGTCAGTAAGAGAGTTTTTTCTTTAACAAAAGAACATAAACTCTTATCTTGGCAGATGCAAAAGCTTTCTCAGCCTTCAGGCTTTCCTATTGTAAAGTCCAATTGCATTAGGCAAATTAGGAGAGCTAACAGAAAATAAGTATCACATTTTAAAGAAGTACAAAGCAGAGCAAAACAATAAATTGTTACTGTGCATAAGTTAATATTAAAGGAGCACATGTCAGGCAAGGCAAAGCCATAACCAACACCAAAGCAGAATCTCCCTAAACTTTTTAGTGAAGAAATTAATAGAAACCTTGTGCTTTTGTTAGTTTTCCCTTTTCTGAAATGTTTGGGGTTTTTGTTGTGTTAATATTCTTTCCATGATGGTGTCTATGTGAGAACTGGAGATAAAATAAGACAGATGTACTGACCATGGTTACCAAGGGAGCAGTTTCCTTAGCAATGGCAAAGCAGTTGTCAAAGCAGTCAATGTTCCTTCTCTCTCTCACACGACTTGTTTTTACTAGTTTGCATAGCTTGGTTACCCAAACAGCTCATCGTAAACACCTCTCCCGAATTTCCGGGAGCAGGCAAACAAGGCCTAGGTGGGTCATTAGTCAGATGATCCCAACCTGGTTTCAGTTCAGCGTCTACCTGAACTTTTTCTTTTGTTTCATCATTTTTCATAAAACATTTGCTGTCTAAAGAACACGAAAGTCATCCGAATGGAGGCATAACCACATACTGCACACCCAGATAAAAAAGATACGGAAGTGGGTGAGTAGTATAAAATTGCCACCTGTCCAAAGCACCAGCCCTTTCCTCTTAAGGGTAAAGATGGCAGCTAAAATAATCCTTATAAATAGGTCTTCTAACTGCCTACATGAAATGGTTATTATCTGAGAGTGGAAGTCTGATCCCGCCATCCTCACCGAGGCTGAAGAGTGGATTATGCTGCACTATAACACTTACTGCTCTCTATGGGTGCTTCTGGTGGTGGCGATAAGTGTGCGAGGTCCTCGGGCCACATCCAGAATTGCCCAGCCAAGGCCATTACCCAGCGGGCGGCCGCCGCCACCCTCGCCACGTGCTGGGAGCTCAGCGCCCTCTCCATACCAAAGCCCATTCAGGCTCCTAGGGACAGCAAGGAGGTGAGATGGGCTCATGCTGCTGTATGGAAGGTATCAGCTCTAAAAGGATGGTAGATCCCATAAAGGGCTTGTAAAACCCTGTTATCTGTCACTCCAGGCACTATGACCACTGAACTAGGAGTTATTCATCCTGAGCAGAATAATACCAAGAAAAACCAGGCAGCGATGAAACTCTTTCCCGTTCTGTATTTAAGCGCTTAGTTATAATCAAACCATGATTAAAAGTATTTTGTCAGTAGCACAAAAATGCAGAGACAGATCTGTACCGTAGTGGTGATTGCAAGAGGTACAGTTGTTTGTTCTGACTATCGGAGTTAGGAAACTATTGTTTTCCTGCCTCTATTTCCAATCAAGGGCAAAGCTCCTTCATATCAAATATAGCTAAATTCCTATATGCAGATATTTCCAGAGAACCCCTAGTTGCAGGCTAGCAAAGGACACTTGTAAAGTTATATGCTTTTTTGAAAGGCAATATTAACATAACATGGTACTATCCACTGGAGTGTCACGCATAGAGAAAATATTGACTGGACCGCTTTTGGATTCATTTGGGTTGCAAAATGCCATCTTGATGTCACTGCTATGATCTGCAATTTTAAGTGTTGTTATGAAAAACATTTGCTATCAAATGGCTCCTAAGAATTTTCTGATAATTCAGCTACTCTGTATGTATTCTTCTTCTGTGGCTAAAATGCGGACATACTCATTTTCCAACACATCCTCACTGCCTGCAACAAGTAGGGATCTTTTTGTTCAGGTTGACTGGAATTTAATTAGACACTGATAAAGAGAAGGAAAAGGGCAGTGTATGTGCAGACGGAGCGGCTGATTGCCGCTGCTCCCCCTGCTCTGCGCGGCTCGGTGCCAGGGGGTAGGTTACCGACTACATCTGTGCTCCTCCTGGGGGCATTCATTTCATGACTATAATATTCGTGATGCACTACTCGAGGTGAAGTTAGGAGTTTTCTTGAGCTTTGTTTACAAATACTTCTAGCAGGAATCTGACACCTTAGGAAGGCACAGAATAAGCTGGAAGTGCAATATTAGGTAAAAGTGTTGCTGGCCTCTGATGTGTGACTTGCGTGCCCTTGCTTCCAGCACCCGGACAGGGAGGGGGAGCAGGGAGAGGGTTAGGAGCACGGTGCCACCTATGAATGCTATAAGCAAAATCTGTCTCTCATCTGCCTTATTAGGAAAGCTGCACAGAAAGGGAGGAAAAAGGCCATGGCATGTTTCTTAATAATTTCCTCTATTCCATGTCGAGGCAGTTTCAGATTCAGAAAATCTCCACAATACTTGTGAAAATCAGTATTTTTGTGTCAAGAAATGTGGGAACAAAGAGGAGGGAAAGGTAAAAGCCACATAAGATCAAATAATGCTCAACTAATGAGACACTTCTTCCTTTAGAGGAAATACTGTGTGTGTACGTTTGTGAAGAGATGGGGAAGGTCTTATTTCTGCTGTGCACAAAATACAAGTATACAGCTTGGTTTTTTTAAAAAAAGTCTTGGGAATGGAGGAAGGAAAGCTACAGGAGGGAAGGCAGAGCAGTGGCAGTCATCTATCTGATGGAAGAAGGCGGCAACAGGGAGGGACTCCGAGATTGCTTGCTGCAAAGAGGCGAGTTTGCAGTTTTAATTGTAGGAGGAACACCCCCTGAGGTCAACCACGGCACTGAATCACGTCAAAACCCATGGCTGTCCTTCCATCCCATCCACAGCCCTTTTACCTCAAAAAACAAAGGTAAGCTGATGCAAAGGTAGAGGCATTGAGTCACCTGGCAGCGTGGTTTTGCCAGGACAGCCGCCCAGTCCCCGTCTCCCAGCCGCAGCCCTGCCAGTCCCTAATTCAGCAACCCCTTAACCACCCCGCAGTGACCCCCAATTACCAAAGTGGCAGCTGTGCAGTTCACTCGCCTCTGGTTGAGCTGATTTTTTACCATTATGGTCCCAACCACCTGCTGTGCATTTGATGTAACTTTTCAATTAACATTCTCCAAGGATTTGTAGCCTTCAGCGTGCGTTACAGCCCCAGCCATTCCCACACCCGTCACCCCGGGGCTGCACGCTGTAGCTCTTCCTACCTCCTGCACAAAGACATCGGGCATAGATTTAATGGCAGCCACCTAAATCCCTCCAGTCAGAGGCGTGTGAACATGGAGGTAAAGGCTGTGCAGAAGAGAGGCCTAAATGCAAAAGCAAAGTATTATTGAATGTGACTAGTGCCACTCACAGAGACAGCCACAGGATTACAGCCCGGCAAATGAAGGTTGGTACGATAACTGCACCAGGCAGGAGCAGAAGCAAAGCTGTCCTTCTCGATATCAGGGTACCACAAACAGTCCAGGAGCAGAGTAAGTTTTGCTGACAGGTTACATAAGAATAAACAAAACTAAAGCAATAAGAA